>NC_090651.1:9810004-10127504 GCF_040937935.1 Hyperolius riggenbachi | reverse complement strand
CCCCAGTATAGATAGCCAGCTATAGGTGCCCCCAGTATAGATAGCCAGCTATAGGTGCCCCCAGTATAGATAGCCAGCTATAGGTGCCCCCAGTATAGATAGCCAGCTATAGGTGCCCCAGTATAGAGATAGCCAGCTATATGTGCCCCAGTATAGATAGCCAGCTATAGGTGCCCCAGTATAGATAGCCAGCTATAGGTGCCCCAGTATAGATAGCCAGCTATAGGTGCCCCAGTATAGATAGCCAGCTGTAGGTGCCCCCAGTATAGATAGCCAGGTATAGTTGCCCCCAGTATAGGTAGCCAGGTATAGTTGCCTCCAGTATAGGTAGCCAGGTATAGTTGCCTCCAGTATAGTCAGCTATAGGTGCCCTAGTGTAGATAGCCAGCTATAGGTGTACCGAGTATAGATAGCCAGCTATAGGTGCCCCAGTATAGATAGCCAGCTATAGGTGCCCCAGTCTAGATAGCCAGCTATGGGTGCCCCAGTATAGATAGCCAGCTATAGGTGCCCCCAGTATAGATAGCCAGCTATAGGTGCCCCCAGTATAGATAGCCAGCTATAGGTGCCCCCAGTATAGATAGCCAGCTATAGGTGCCCCCAGTATAGATAGCCAGCTATAGGTGCCCCCAGTATAGATAGCCAGCTATAGGTGCCCCAGTATAGAGATAGCCAGCTATATGTGCCCCAGTATAGATAGCCAGCTATAGGTGCCCCAGTATAGATAGCCAGCTATAGGTGCCCCAGTATAGATAGACAGCTATAGGTACCCCAGTATAGATAGCCAGCTGTAGGTGCCCCCAGTATAGATAGCCAGGTATAGTTGCCCCCAGTATAGGTAGCCAGGTATAGTTGCCTCCAGTATAGGTAGCCAGGTATAGTTGCCTCCAGTATAGCCAGCTATAGGTGCCCTAGTGTAGATAGCCAGCTATAGGTGTACCGAGTATAGATAGCCAGCTATAGGTGCCCCAGTATAGATAGCCAGCTATAGGTGCCCCAGTATAGATAGCCAGCTATGGGTGCCCCAGTATAGAGATAGCCAGCTATAGGTGCCCCCAGTATAGATAGCCAGCTATGGGTGCCCCAGTATAGATAGCCAGCTATAGGTGCCCCAGTATAGATAGCCAGCTATAGGTGCCCCCAGTATAGATAGCTAGCTATAAGTGCCCCCAGTATAGATAGCCAGCTATAGGTGCCCCCAGTATAGATAGCCAGCTATAGGTGCCCCCAGTATAGATAGCCAGCTATAGGTGCCCCCAGTATAGATAGCCAGCTATAGGTGCCCCCAGTATAGGTAGCCAGGTATAGGTGCCCCAGTATAGATAGCCAGCTATAGGTGCCCCCAGTATAGATAGCCAGCTATAGGTGCCCCAGTATAGATAGCCAGCTATAGGTGCCCCAGTATAGATAGCCAGCTGTAGGTGCCCCAGTATAGATAGCCAGGTATAGTTGCCCCCAGTATAGGTAGCCAGGTATAGTTGCCTGAAGTATAGGTAGCCAGGTATAGTTGCCTCCAGTATAGCCAGCTATAGGTGCCCCAGTGTAGATAGCCAGCTATAGGTGTACCGAGTATAGATAGCTAGCTATAGGTGCACCCAGTATAGATAGCCAGCTATAGGTGCCCCAGTATAGATAGCCAGCTATAGGTGCCCCAGTATAGATAGCCAGGTATAGGTGCCCCCAGTATAGGTAGCCAGGTATAGGTGTCCCCAGTATAGGTAGCCAGGTATAGGTGCCCCAGTGTAGATAGCCAGCTATAGGTGTACCGAGTATAGATAGCTAGCTATAGGTGCACCCAGTATAGATAGCCAGCTATAGGTGCCCCAGTATAGATAGCCAGCTATAGGTGCCCCCAGTATAGATAGCTAGCTATAGGTGCCCCCAGTATAGATAGCCAGGAGTAGATGCCCCCAGTATAGATAGCCAGTTATAGGTGCCCCCGGTATAGGTATCCAGCTATACGTTTCCCTAGTATAGGATAGCCATTGATTAGCTCAGTCACATGGAACACAGAAGAGTTAAGTCTGAATTTCCTGCCCACTTCCACTGCTGTCTTTGCTGGAGGGGGGAGTGCTGAAGGGAAGCCCGATATGAGGGAGGGGGTGAGTCGGGCCTCCCTCCCCGGTGCTGTGTGTGCCTGCTGCTCCCCCTTTCTGTACTGCGCCCCCTCCTGCCCCTAAAAATAGCCTTGGAGGGTCCTATTGCCCCCTCAGGCTGCTCCCCCTAAGGGCCCCCCGCGGCTGCTTCCCTTGCAAGGGTTATTGTTACGCCCCTGCAAATAACTATGTAACCCACCTCTGGGCAGAAATTTCCCCAAGCATTGTCACAGCTGGTTTTTAATCTGTGTATAGCTGTCTTGATGAACTGATGTGATGTAGGTCTTTGTTTTACACCTGGTTTACTGAAGTATCTCCAGAGAGGTGCGATCGCGTTTTCTATCGAAACAGAACTCCTGTATTTATGAAAAACGGCCATTCTTGAGTGAGCGTTGGCACACAGACACTATGACACTAACCACTGTAATTAGGGACAGACAATAAGATGCTAACAGTTATAAGTTGATGCAAATGTTATGCAGATGGGAAATAGACCAGTGACACCCAGCAGAGTTATTAGCAGTAGCGGACAGAACCTGAGGATAGTTTGGGATGCTCGGACAATACTTTGTATTAATGTTGTTTTTCTTTATCCTAGATTTTGCCCCACAAGAGCCCAAAACAGTAAGTCATTTTTTAGGTTTATTATGGATTACATAAAGTCACTTCCGCGTACGTACAAAAAGGGCGCCCGGACAAAAAGGGCGCGGGGTGTAAACGCTAATTAACAATTAATCATTAATAGCGTTTATAAAAATAGTGTGCTATATTTCGTTTACAAATAATGTTTAACAAATTTATAAATCATTAAATAATTTTTATGAAATCGGCAATTGTGAAACGTTAATCTTCCCTGTTTCAAAAGTGAAACTTAGAATTACGTTTATTAAAATAACGATAATATATGATTAATTGTTATAATTGTATATTATTGTGAATAACCTTCATTTATGGTTTGTTCTTATAATAAAATCTGAAAATATTCTTTATAACGATGATATAAATATAACTACGTTCGTAATAAGTGTTGTAAAACATTAGTAAATATTACTAAAATTGTAGTAAAGCTATACCTAACCCTACTCTCACACAGAACCCTCCCTGTACCTATCCCTAACCCCTAGACTCCCTCTGGTGGTGCCTAACCCTAAGACCCCCCTGGTGGTGCCTAAACCTAAGACCCCCCTGTTGGTGCCTAAACCTAAGACCCTCCTGGTGGTGCCTAAACCTAAGACCCCCCTGGTGGTGTCTAAACCTAAGACCCCCCTGTTGGTGCCTAAACCTAAGACTCCCCTGGTGGTGCCTAAACCTAAGACCCCCCCTGGTGGTGCCTAAACCTAAGACTCCCCTGGTGGTGCCTAAACCTAAGACTCCCCTGGTGGTGCCTAAACCTAAGACTCCCCTGGTGGTGCCTAAACCTAAGACTCCCCTGGTGGTGCCTAAACCTAAGACTCCCCTGGTGGTGCCTAAACCTAAGACTCCCCTGGTGGTGCCTAAACCTAAGACTCCCCTGGTGGTGCCTAAACCTAAGACTCCCCTGGTGGTGCCTAAACCTAAGACTCCCCTGGTGGTGCCTAAACCTAAGACCCCCCTGGTGATGCCTAAACCTAAGACCCCCCTGGTGGTGCCTAACCCTTACCACCCCCCTGGTGATTTATATTGTAATGTTACTATATCTAACCTTACTCTCACACAGAACCCTCCCTGTACCTATCCCTAACCCCTAGACCCCCCTGGTGGTGCCTAACCCTAAGACCCCCCTGGTGGTGCCTAAACCTAAGACCCCCCTGTTGGTGCCTAAACCTAAGACCCTCCTGGTGGTGCCTAAACCTAAGACCCCCCTGGTGGTGTCTAAACCTAAGACCCCCCTGTTGGTGCCTAAACCTAAGACTCCCCTGGTGGTGCCTAAACCTAAGACCCCCCCTGGTGGTGCCTAAACCTAAGACTCCCCTGGTGGTGCCTAAACCTAAGACTCCCCTGGTGGTGCCTAAACCTAAGACTCCCCTGGTGGTGCCTAAACCTAAGACTCCCCTGGTGGTGCCTAAACCTAAGACTCCCCTGGTGGTGCCTAAACCTAAGACTCCCCTGGTGGTGCCTAAACCTAAGACTCCCCTGGTGGTGCCTAAACCTAAGACTCCCCTGGTGGTGCCTAAACCTAAGACTCCCCTGGTGGTGCCTAAACCTAAGACCCCCCTGGTGATGCCTAAACCTAAGACCCCCCTGGTGGTGCCTAACCCTTACCACCCCCCTGGTGATTTATATTGTAATGTTACTATATCTAACCTTACTCTCACACAGAACCCTCCCTGTACCTATCCCTAACCCCTAGACCCCCCTGGTGGTGCCTAAACCTAAGACCCCCCTGGTGGTGCCTAAACCTAAGACCCCCCTGGTGGTGCCTAAACCTAAGACTCCCCTGGTGGTGCCTAACCCTAAGACCCCCCTGGTGATGCCTAACCCTAACCACCCCCCTTAGTCATCGCTTTATTATGTGGATAATAATGTTTTACAAATTGTGACTCCAAAAAATATATTACAATTTACGTTACGTACTGATCGCTTTATTTTGTGAATAATAATGTTTTACAAACAGTAAGGTATAAAACTTTAAATAATGTTTTAATTAGTTAAATAGGATAAATATGTTTAGTATTTTTATAAATGTTATTCGGCACGGGTGCATTTTATAAACGTAAATCATCACAAGCACACTTATAAATCATTAAACATCTCCGGGCACCATTTGTAAACTTTATTTAGCTCCGGCGCCCTTTTTTCCTGCTCGGCGCCCATTAAACGTTATTTATTATGGGAATGAATGGCGGCGCCCTTTTTGTCCACTAGCTGCCTGCGCCCTTTTTTCCCAGCTCCGTCACTTCCTCTGCCTTTTGTTTTCCTGTTTATCAAATAGGAGCAAGAAATGCTCATCTTATCTGGGTCTTTTTTTAACCCCTTGTGTCACCTACACCAGAGGCGTAGCAAGTTTTTTCGCCGCTCGGGGACAAAAACAGTTCCCCTCCCCCCCCTCCTGGACAAAATTGGCATGGCCAGGCATCAGAATGTGGTCGTGGTCATGGGTGGAGACAAATGTACGAATAGATATAGATAGCCAGTTGTGCCCCCTTCACCCGTTTAGATAGCCAGATTTGCCCCCCTATAAATAGCCAGATGTGCCCCCCTTGTTCTGCTGCTTGTAACGCTTCTGCACTCCTCTGCAGAGGGAGAGGAGCAGGGGCACTTCAGCGGCAAACGGATCTGTGAAAACAGATTTGATCATAGGTCGGTTGGATCCATTTTCACTCTGTTGCCACTCCGTTTCCGTTCCGCTCCTCATTGCCCCCAATGCAGAGCTGGGCTCAGTGGTCCGGAGAAAGTGGTACTGCAGGAAACTTCAGCAGATCGTGCAGAACGGACGGGTATGAACAGATTCATAGGTTAACATTGGATCCGTTCCCATCCATTCCCTTCCAATCCGGGAACACACCGTTTTTTACCGCTAATGTGAACAGATCCTTAGCCTACTTCCGAGGCCTGCCCAGCTGCAGAAATTTCAGGCAGCTAAGAACTATTGTAATTGTTTTATTGCACACATTAGCAGAGAGTAGACAATACCTTTCATCAACAGAGGGGGGTGGGTAATTAGGACAACTGCTTCAAAGAGTTTACAGAAGTCACAGATTCTATATTCACACCTTCCCAGCTAGAAGGGGAGGTGGGGACATGGCAGCTCCTATAGATATTAGAAACCAGGAGAAATTTCAGGGGGGGGAAAGGTGCTTAGTTCCCTTTAAATAGGAGACTTTTTGACTTTCTGACGTGCTCTAGAATAACAAGGTCTACAATCTGGTAACTGTTTCCTTCACAGAGCAACATGCTGATCACATACGAGGAAGAGAGTAACGAATCGGTGCTACTGCAACGACAAAATTCTGCAGAGTCCCACATGGTCTTCCTGGAGTCCTGCCACAAGTCAGAAGAGGCCCAGAACCAGCAGGAGGCAGATGGGAGGCCTGAGACTCAGCAAGGAAGAGATCAGCTCAATAACAGAATCGGTGAGTTTCATTCAGGGCAAGATCATTCACCAACCTAGGCACATGCCTGGGGCCTAGCGGGTGTCAAGGGGCACACCTGCCACCTTCTCTGACCTCTCTCCATTGCAGCTTACCAAAAAGGAGCACCAAATCTGCTACCTCGAATAGGGCCCTATTATATTTTAATCTATCTCTGGTTTCACTATGTGTGTGGCAGTCTATTGAGTGCTGAGGTTGGAGGTGACCTTCGAGATAAGAACCTGCACAACCTCTAACTGGTAGCAGGATGTTTCTGGCCATTTTGTCGCCCCAGGCAAGGCACCTTCTCTTGTCTCTCTCTCTCTCCCCCTTTCCACATGTTGTGAATTGGAAGATCACAGCCGACGTTAATTTGTTTTGCAGGCATTAATAACAAACCATTATATACAAAACTCCTCCTATAGGAGTTTTCAGACATTATAGTTTTAAAATAAAATATGTGACTGTAAATAAAACCCACACATTGTATTTGCCCATTTGTCCCGGTTATTACAACATTTAAATTATGTCCCTATCACAATGTATGGCGCCAATATTTATGGGGGAAATATTTTTTTCTAATTTATAATCCCTTATTTAGGGCCTGAGTCCACTAACGCAGTTGTGTCCGCTTCTGTCCGCTTTTCAGCATCTGTAACATTGATGTGTTGCTGAAAAGCGGACACAACTGCGCACAACTGCGTTAGTGGGCTCAGACCCTCACAAACAAAAAACAATAATATACCCTCATGACATACATATTTAAATAGGTAAGTTTATAATGTAACAACAGGGGCGTAGCAATAGGGGGTGCAGAGGTAGCGACTGCATTGGGGCCCTTGAGTCAGAGGGGCCCCTGAAGGGCCTTCCTTCAACTTCAGTATTAGCTCTCTACTGGTCCTGTGCTCATAATAATCACTTCTATAGATACTTTAAACAGTGGTAATCAGTAACAAGCTGTTCCCCATCCGTTTCTTGCACCTCTGACACTGTGGTTGCCATTGGCAGGTTTTGGTGCGCCGTATCAATTGTTATGTATAGAGTGCTTGGGGGCCCCATTGTAAAACTTGCATCAGGGCCCACAGCTCCTTAGCTACGCCACTGTGTAACAATTTATGTATTCTGTCACTTTGTCTTTTTTTACAAGTTATTTTCTTATTATAGTAAATGTGGGGATAGAAAGGGTTTTTATTTATATGTTTTTTTTGCTTTGTTTTTTTGTGAATAAAAATAATAATGAAGTGCACTATTATATTTAAATCACAGCTTTCTATACTATAACAAATGTGAAAGTAGTGTTTTTTTCTTTTTAGTTTTTCAATGAATAATTTCTGCTGTTTGTTAGAGCAGAGGTTTTTCATAAATCATGTTCTCATTCACCAATCTGTCCTGTAATTGCCGGTCACGGGGCGTGCGCAGCGTACATTAAAAACCGGAGCCGATTGTCTACACCCCGGGACTGGAAGACTACTTTCGTGGGTCGTAGATATACTGCTGTGTGCATATACTTTGGGGGTTCTGCAGGAGTTGTGGTGTGCGATTCTTTTGACAATCAGGGGGTTCACTGGTCTGGGGGTAATTGCTGTGCTTTTTGGGTAGCAGTGCCATTTTTTTTGCATGTTTATTTATTTGCTCAATCCATCAACCATGATTATTGTTCTTTTTCCTGTATCCTCAGAAAAGATCTACATAATGAATGCAGACACCGTTTTCGTGGGCTCCATATCGGAGGCTCCTAACAGACCACTGAGGCCGGTGGCGGTGGACGGTGAACGTAGGGGCAGCTCGGCTTTACCATCGCGGTACCCAGAGCAAGAATCCTCCAAGGTGACAGGAAGTGACCTCATGCTTTCGGTGGAAGAGGAAGAAAGAGAGGACTACACAGCCAAAGACACACTACAAGTCTGAAGGGGTCTTTCATGTGAGGTTGTGTGGAATGGAGAGGGATGAGGAGAAGAGGAATTCAGTGCAAACATCCAAATGTGGAGAATCTTTTATTATTGTGTAATTAAACTCCTGCACATTGTGATCAAAGTCACCGGTATGTCCATATTCTGCACACGTCCTTAAGTAGTGCATCAGAAGCCTACACAGCAAAGTGATATTGCATGTATATGACCAACCATGTAGTGATGCTGTGTGTGCACCAGAGGACAAACCATGTAGTGATACTGTGTGCGCACCAGAGGGCCAACCATGTAGTGATACTGTGTGTGCACCAGAGGAAAAACCATGTAGTGATACTGTGTACGCACCAGAGGACTAACCATGTAGTGATACTGTATGCGCACTAGAGGACCAACCATGTAGTGATACTGTGTGTGCACCAGAGGACAAACCATGTAGTGATACTGTGTGCGCACCAGAGGGCCAACCATGTAGTGATACTGTGTGCACACCAGAGGACCAACCATGTAGTGATACTGTGTGCGCACCAGAGGACCAACCATGTAGTGATACTGTGTGCACACCAGAGGACCAACCATGTAGTGATACTGTGTGCGCACCAGAGGACAAACCATGTAGTGATACTGTGTGCGCACCAGAGGGCCAACCATGTAGTGATACTGTGTGCACACCAGAGGACCAACCATGTAGTGATACTGTGTGCGCACCAGAAGACTGCTCAGATAAAGTGATAGTGTGCGCACCAGAGGACTGTGTGGATAAAGTGATACTGTGTACGCACCAGAGGACCAACCATGTAAATTGATACTGTGTGCGCACCAGAGGACCAACCATGTAAATTGATACTGTGCGCACCAGAGGACCAACCATGTAAATTGATACTGTGTGCGCACCAGAGGACTGCTCAGAAAAAGTGATAGTGTGCGCACCAGAGGACTGTGTGGATAAATTGATACTGTGTACGCACCAGAGGACCAACCATGTAAATTGATACTGTGTGCGCACCAGAGGACCAACCATGTAAAGTGATACAGTGTGCACAAGAGAACTGCTCAGATAAACTGATACTGTGTGTGCATCAGAGGACTGTGTGGATAAAGTGATACAGTGTGCGCACAAGAGGACTGCTCAGATAAACTGATACTGTGCGCACCAGAGGACTGTGTGGATAAAGTGATACTGTGTACGCACCAGAGGACCAACCATGTAAAGTGATACAGTGTGCACAAGAGGACTGCTCAGATAAACTGATACTGTGTGTGCATCAGAGGACTGTGTGGATAAAGTGATACAGTGTGCGCACAAGAGGACTGCTCAGATAAACTGATACTGTGCGCACCAGAGGACTGCTCAGAGTCAGATAAAGTGATACTGTGTGCGCACCAAAGGCCTGCTCAGAAAAAGTGATACTGTGCGCACCAGAGGACTGCTCAGTCAGATAAAGTGATACTGTGTGCACCAGAGGGCTGATAAACTGATACTGTGTACGCATTAGAGGACGGTGTGGATAAAGTGATACTTTAGGCTTGATTCACAAGAGTGCTAACTGATAGCACGGCCGTTTTTGCGTGAATTTTCACGCAAAACGATAACGTTTTAGTGCGCAAATGTGAATGTTCACACGAACCCGATATCATTTGCGTGCAAAAATTTGTGTTTGAGCGCAGAACCATTGTCGTTGGGCGTGAAAATTTGCGATCGCTCGAAACGCAAACATTCGCAGCAAAATGGCCGTGCTATCAGTTAACACTCTTTTGTGAATCAAGCCCTGTGTGCGCACAAGAGGAGTGCTCAGATAAAGTGCTACTGTGTGCGCACCAGAGAACTGCTCAGATAAACTGATTTGTGCGCACCAGAGAACTTCTTTGATAAAGTGATACTGTGTGCGCACCAGAGGACTGCTCATATAAAGTTATAATTGTGTGCACAAGAGGGCTGGGTGGATAAAGTGATAATTGTGCGCACAAGAGGGCTGGGTGGATAAAGTGATACTACAGAACTAACTCTGATCACCTGAGATTTATTGAATCTTACAGCTTAATATTGTTAGGTTTTGTATAACCTTTGTTCCACAAGGGGGATAACCTGATGGTGTTGCTAGCGTCATAGTAATGTTCTGCGGTGCTCCAGTCCTGTCTCCCTACACACAGCCATCACTGCTCTCTCCATCATTGGGGCTGATTCACTATAACAAGTAGCGCACGCAAAGGACATTATCGCCGCACATTGACTAGTCCAATAGGCTGCCTGTCAAGTTTCCTGTCAAGTGACAGGCAGCTTATTGGGCCAATCAAAGTGCGGGGATAATGTCCTTTGAAGTGATTGGACCCGCAGGGGCTCAGGGCAGGATGAGTGGAGCTCTTGTCATTGCCAATTAGTAGGTATAAGTTTGTAGCGCTCGCTATGCTACTCTGGTAAGGCATGTTAACTCTGATAAGGCACGCTATTTGTTACAGTGAATCAACCCCTCAGTATGCTACCTCTACACACTGCACTACTCAGTACAGACAGGTTATATTGGCATCCACACAACTTTGTATCAATGTGAACCTATTCTCTGCACTATAGAATGTTGAAGCTGTGAAGTTACTGAAATTGCCTTTATAATGACTTCATCTCCTGCAGAGCTGAGGCTATAGGCATGGCCAGAAGATGGAAATGAAGTCATTATTAAAGGAACTGCACTGTTAATAACCTATCCAATAAAATTACTTTTTTAAATGTTTTTTATTCATAAATTATTTAGACAGTGTTTGTATTGTACAATAACCCTGCTTTACATTCTAAAATGTATCACGGGTGGTGAGTGACATCTTTATAGTCCTGTCAGGTGCAGCTCTGCGGAATTGTTTATTGAGAGATCTAAAGCCAGTAGAAAATATATCTGGTCTCCCAGAACGCTCTGGGAGAATTCCACATGCCTAAACAGCCCAGGCTGAACATCACTGAGAGGTTCCATAGGTTACATAGCGGTATGTAGGTATAAAAAGTGTTTCTGATGCTGAACCCAGGAAACATATTTGTTTTATCATTACTCACTGGCAGAGTAAGACCAGCAAATAATTAATATAAAAATAATCACATCTGGTTTTAACAATCTTGTCTTGCATTCCTGGGGACCCTGGTTCAAACCTGGGCCAAGACACTCTCTGTATTGAGTTTGTATGTTCTCCCCATGTCTGTGTGGGTTTCCTCGGGGCACTCCTGTTTCCTCCCACATCCCAAAAACATACAGATAGGAACATAAGATAATGACTGGCTATGGTAGGATTAGATTGCGAGCTCCTCTGAGGACAGTCAGTGACATGACTATGTACTCTGTAATGTGCTGCAGAGGATGTCAGTGCTATATAAATACATAATAATAATATGGTAGGACAATACACTATGACTATGGTAGGATTAGAGTGTGAGCTCCTCTGAGGACAGTTAGTGACATGACTATGTACTCTGTAATGTGCTGCAGAAGATGTCAGTGCTATATAAATACATAATAATATGGTAGGACATTAGACTATGACTATGGTAGGATTAGAGTGTGAGCTCCTCTGAGGACAGTCAGTGACATGACTATGTACTCTGTAATGTGCTGCAGGAGATGTCAGTGCTATATAAATACATAATAATAATTATATGGTAGGACATTAGACTATGACTATGGTAGGATTAGATTGTGAGCTCCTCTGAGGACAGTCAGTGACATGACTATGTACTCTGTAATGTGCTGCAGGAGATGTCAGTGCTATATAAATACATAATAATAATAATATGGTAGGACATTAGACTATGACTATGGTAGGATTAGAGTGTGAGCTCCTCTGAGGACAGTCAGTGACATGACTATGTACTCTGTAATGTACTGAAGAAGATGTCAGTGCTATATAAATACATAATAATAATATGGTAGGACATTAGACTATGACTATGGTGGGATTAGGATGTGAGCTTCTTTGAGGACAGTCAGTAACATGACTATGTACTCTGTAAAGTGCTGCAGAAGATGTCAGTGCTATATAAATACATAATAATAATATGGTAGGACATTAGACTATGGTAGGATTAGGATGTGAGCTTCTTTGAGGACAGTCAGTAACATGACTATGTACTCTATATAGCACTGACATCTTTTGCAACACTTTACAGAGTACATAGTCATGTTACTGACTGTCCTCAAAGAAGCTCACTTCCTAATCCTACCATAGTCTAATGTCCTACCATATTATTATTATGTAATTATATAGCACTGACATCTCGTACAGCACTGTACAGAGTACATAGTCATGTCACTGACTGGACTATGGCTATGGTAGGATTAGATTGTGAGCTCCTCTGAGGACAGTCAGTGACATGACTATGTACTCTGTAATGTGCTGCAGGAGATGTCAGTGCTATATAAATACCTAATAATTATATGGTAGGACATTGGACTATGGCTATGGTAGGATTAGATTGTGAGCTCCTCTGAGGACAATGTCCTACCATATAATTATTATGTATTTATATAGCACTGACATCTTCTGCAGCACTTTACAGAGTACATAGTCATGTTACTGACTGTCCTCAAAGAAGCTCACATCCTAATCCCACCATAGTCATAGTCTAATGTCCTACCATATATTAATATTATGTATTTATATAGCACTGACATCTTCTTCAGTACATTAGAGTACATAGTCATAGTACATAGTCATGTCACTGACTGTCCTCAGAGGAGCTCACAATCTAATCCTGCCATAGTCATAGTCTAATGTCCTACCATATTATTATTATGTATTTATATAGCACTGACATCTCCTGCAGCACATTACAGAGTACATAGTCATGTCACTAACTGTCCTCAGAGGAGCTCACACTCTAATCCTACCATAGTCATAGTCTAATGTCCTCCCATATTATTATTATGTATTTATATAGCACTGACATCTCCTGCAGCACATTACAGGGTACATAGTCATGTCACTGACTGTCCTCAGAGGAGCTTACACTCTAATCCTACCATAGTCCTAGTCTAATGTCCTACCATATTATTACTATGTATTTATATAGCACTGACATCCTCTGCAGCACTGTACAGAGTACATAGTCATGTCACTGACTGTCCTCAGAGAAGCTCACAATCTAATCCTACCATAGTCATAGTCTAATGTTCTACCATATTATTATTATTATGTATTTATATAGCACTGACATCTTCTGCAGCACATTACAGAGTACATAGTCATGTCACTGACTGTCCTCAGAGGAGCTCACAATCTAATCCTACCATAGTCATAGTCTAATGTCCTACCATATTATTATTATTATGTATTTACATAGCACTGACATCTTATGCAGCACTGTACAGAGTACATAGTCATGTCACTGACTGTCTTCAGAGAAGCTCACAATCTAATCCTACCATAGTCATAGTCTAATGTCCTACCATATTATTATTATTATGTATTTATATAGCACTGACATCTTCTGCAGCACTGTACAGAGTACATAGCCATGTCACTGACTGTCCTCAGAGGAAGAGCTCACAATCTAATCCTACCATAGTCATAGCCTAATGTCCTACCATATTATTATTGTGTATTTATATAGCACTGACATCTTTTGCAACACTTTACAAATACATAATAATAATATGGTAGGATATATTACACTATGACTATGGTAGGATTCGAGTGTGAGCTCCTCTCAGGACAGTCAGTGACATGGCTATGTACTCTGTAATGTGCTGCAGAAGATGTCAGTGCTATATAAATACATAATAATTATATGGTAGGTCATTAGACTATGGCTATGGTAGGATAAGATTGTGAGCTCCTCTGAGGACAGTCAGTGACATGACTATGTACTCTGTAATGTGCTGCAGGAGATGTCAGTGCTATATAAATACATAATAATAATATGGTAGGACATTACACAATGACTATGGTAGGATTAGAGTGTGAGCTCCTCTCAGGACAGTCAGTGACATGACTATGTACTCTGTAATGTGCTGCAGGAGATGTCAGTGCTATATAAATACATAATAATAATATGGTAGGACATTACACTATGACTATGGTAGGATTAGAGTGTGAGCTCCTCTGAGGACAGTCAGTGACATGACTATGTGCTCTGTAATGTGCTGCAGAAGATGTCAGTGCTATATAAATACATAATAATTATATGGTAGGACATTAGACTATGACTATGGTAGGATTAGAGTGTGAGCTCCTCTGAGGACAGTCAGTGACATGACTATGTACTCTGTAATGTGCTGCAGAAGATGTCAGTGCTATATAAATACATAATAATAATATGGCAGGACATTATACTATGACTATGGTAGGATTAGAGTGTGAGCTCCTCTGAGGACAGTCAGTGACATGACTATGTACTCTGTAATGTGCTGCAGGAGATGTCAGTGCTATATAAATACATAATAATAATATGGTAGGACATTAGACTATGGCTATGGTAGGATAAGATTGTGAGCTCCTCTCAGGACAGTCAGTGACATGACTATGTACTCTGTAATGTGCTGCAGGAGATGTCAGTGCTATATAAATACATAATAATAATATGGTAGGACATTACACTATGACTATGGTAGGATTAGAGTGTGAGCTCCTCTGAGGACAGTCAGTAACATGACTATGTACTCTGTAATGTGCTGCGGGAGATGTCAGTGCTATATAAATACATAATAATAATATGGTAGTGACAGACTATGACTATGGTAGGATTAGGGTGTGAGCTCCTCTGAGGACAGTCAGTGACATGACTATGTACTCTGTAATGTGCTGCAGGAGATGTCAGTGCTATATAAATACATAATAATAATATGGTAGGACATTAGACTGTGACTATGGTAGGATTAGATTGTGAGCTCCTCTGAGGACAGCCAGTGACATGACTATGTAGTCTGAAGTGCTGCAGAAGATGTCAGTGCTATATAAATACATAATAATAATAATATGGTACGACATTAGACTATGACTATGGTAGGATTAGAGTGTGAGCTCCTCTGAGGACAGTCAGTGACATGACTATGTACTCTGTAATGTGCTGCGGGAGATGTCAGTGCTATATAAATACATAATAATAATATGGTAGGACATTAGACTATGACTATGGTAGGAATAGAGTGTGAGCTCCTCTGAGGACAGTCAGTGACATGACTATGTACTCTGTAATGTGCTGCAGGAGATGTCAGTGCTATATAAATACATAATAATAATATGGTAGGACATTAGACTATGACTATGGTAGGAATAGAGTGTGAGCTCCTCTGAGGACAGTCAGTGACATGACTATGTACTCTGTAATGTGCTGCAGGAGATGTCAGTGCTATATAAATACATAATAATAATATGGTAGGACATTAGACTATGACTATGGTAGGATTCGAGTGTGAGCTCCTCTGAGGACAGTCAGTGACATGACTATGTACTCTGTAATGTGCTGCAGAAGGTGTCAGTGCTATATAAATACATAATAATAATATGGTAGGACATTACACTATGACTATGGTAAGAACAAGCAGTTGAGTTGCTTCTCTTTGAGTTATCCCGCTGGAGGAAAATACATCAGTCTGCTCTGTTGAAGCTATTCAAAGACACGTGAGTTGATTGCTTTTCAAAATTAAAGCGCCTAACCCGGTATACCGATTAAGGTTTGACCTATATGGGTCTGTAATGCCTGCGTATATGCTGAATGCATAGACGCATGCTAGATTGTAGCATACGGGGTGACAAGGATACATAGCTGCTTTTTACTGGACTCTTGGTGGTTACTTACAGAAGCATACTAACTTATGGGCCCGAAGATGAATAATGTTCTGTTTAAAGTGAACCAGAGACAAAGCGCCCTCATGTATTTTATCATATAGATCATTGGGAACATTAGAGAAAACGCCTACCATGCTTTCTGTTTCATTCCGACTGAGCATTCAGTCTGGCTCTGCTATAATGACTCAGCTATGATTCCTGGGCAGAGCCAGTAGGGGGCAAGCTTGGGCTTGAAAAGACATCAGAGAAGACAGACTCCGCTATAATGATTCCTGTGCAAAGCCAGACTGAATGCTCAGTCAGGGATTTTATCAGGGCTGATTAAGCAAGCTGTCCAGTGCAGAATGAAACAGAAAGCAGGGTAGGTGTTTTCTCTCATGTGCCCACTGATATGTATGGTAAAATGCATGAGGGTGCTTCGTCTCTGGTTCCCTTTAATAGGAGTGCACTCCAATACGGACTAATTCATGGCCATTACTCATAGGTGCTTCTTTGGTTTTTAATGAGGGATTGTTTTACTATTTTTGGGTAATTGGAAATTTTTGTTATTTGATATTTAAAAATAAAGCCTTTTGATTACGTGATGCTCAGAGCTCCCCATCCCATTTGTGTGCATTAGACTATGGTAACAAAGAATCTATTCTGTGTCAAACGAGGTTATCAGTGGGGAAGAAGTGGGTGATCCTGCTGATTACCAGGTTCCAACATAACCATACCATATACAGTGGAGGAAATAATTATTTGACCCCTCACTGATTTTGTAAGTTTGTCCAATGACAAAGAAATGAAAAGTCTCAGAACAGTATCATTTCAATGGTAGGTTTATTTTAACAGTGGCAGATAGTACATCAAAAGGAAAATCGAAAAAATAACCTTAAATAAAAGATAGCAACTGATTTGCATTTCATTGAGTGAAATAAGTTTTTGAACCCTCTAACAATAAAAGACTTAATACTTAGTGGAAAAACCCTTGTTTGCAAGCACAGAGGTCAAACGTTTCTTGTAATTAATGACCAAGTTTGCACACATTTTAGGAGGAATGTTGGTCCACTCCTCTTTGCAGATCATCTCTAAATCCCTAAGGTTTCGAGGCTGTCTCTGTGCAACTCTGAGCTTGAGCTCCCTCCATAGGTTTTCTATTGGATTAAGGTCCGGAGACTGACTAGGCCACTCCATGACCTTAATGTGCTTCTTCTTGAGCCACTCCTTTGTTGCCTTTGCTGTATGTTTTGGGTCATTGTCGTGCTGGAACACCCATCCACGACCCATTTTCAGATTCCTGGCAGAGGGAAGGAGGTTGTCGTTCAGGATTTCACGATACATGGCTCCGTCCATTTTCCCGTTAATGCGATTAAGTTGTCCTATGCCCTTAGCAGAAAAACACCCTGTCACAGGAGCCCTAGTGGCTGACCGCCCTTAGCCTTCTAAACGGTGCCAGCGCACAGATCGTGCGAACTCTGGTCGCAGTCAATGCGCAGGAACCGTTAAGAATTAGCCGCAGACAACTCAGAAGGGAGCCTGTGAGACACGGGTGATTACAACTTCACCCACTGGTTCAGAGTAAACTGCCACCACCGCGGTTACCATGGGACCGTGGAGCCCATTAACTGACTAATCCTGCGAATAAAACGGTTAAACACACGATATTCTGTCTAGCCAACAACAACAAACAGTAGCGTATCTTCAGAGACCCGGGATCAGTTCTGTGTGTGCTGATAAGCAGGGTAGCAGACAGTGAATGACTTGGAGGAAGTCTTTTATTCACAGCAATATAAATAATTAATATATACAGACAATTATTAAAATCAACAATTATTAAAACAGTAATAGCCAGTATAAAAAATAAAAGAAGGGAGAAAAATACTTAGTTCCTGGAAAGATGTCCTTTTTGTGGGAAAAATCAGTTCTGGATTTCAATCAAAGTTCAGAGTTCAGACCAGGTGGATGCCAGCATATCCTCAAGCTGGCATCTGATGAATTCAAGATGTTTCAGTGTGGAGGACACTGAGTTTGGGTCCTCTGCCATTCTTATGCCCCTGCTTCAGTAGGAGGGAGTGAGGGCGGGGAGCCATACACCCCCTTAGAAGATGAGATGAGCCCTCCCCTTGTACTGGGGGCTAGAAATCATATCTACCCATATATGGGCTCTATCTCACAGAACCGTACAGGTCAGGGCAGATTTGTTAACATTTTCAGGTCTGTCTCGATTTACCCAGCGCCCTGATACCAGACATGAGGGGTGGGACCCCTGTGGTATCATCAGGCACTTTCAAACTGCCTAACTGGCAGTCCTTACCTCAGAATGTTCTGAAACTTCCTCAGAACCAGCACCGGGGCTCATGCTACACTTCCCCCACGTTTGGCGAAGCTGCCATCTCAGGAACCCCAGAAATATGACAGATCTGGGAAGTTATGGATTTGCTATGAGACTCAGGTTATTCCCAGGCAAAGGCTCTTTGAAGTTTGGAGCAGCCAGCGAGGTGTCGCCTCCCCTGCTGGGAATGAGCCAGTGGGTCTGGCTTTTAGCCCAACTAGATTGCTTCTGCCATGGTGCTTGTCACCTTATACCTGATGGATGGGCCATCAGCACAGCTTGAAGCCAGGGACTCTCTGGGGCAGATTAGGCTCAGGCTCATTAGCATATCAAAAGAGCCATCCAGCGTTTAGGATGGTGCTCTCTTTGCTAAGAAAAGGACTTTAGCTGTCCCTACACACTCAACCCAGATTGTACCGATTTGAAGCGCAATCGATGCAGGGAATCGAGTGCGATTGCTTTTTCTTCACGGGCGGTTCCAGGACGCGCCTGCGGCCCCGCAACCGTCTGTGACACACCCCCAAAGCAAAATGTTTCCACCCCCATGCTTGACGGTGGGGATGGTGTTTTGGGGGTCATAGGCAGCATTTTTCTTCCTCCAAACACAGCGAGTTGAGTTAATGCCAAAGAGCTCTATTTTGGTCTCATCAGACCACAGCACCTTCTCCCAGTCACTCACAGAATCATTCAGGTGTTCATTGGCAAACTTCAGACGGGCCTGCACATGTGCCTTCTTGAGCAGGGGGACCTTGCGAGCCCTGCAGGATTTTAATCCATTGCGGTGTAATGTGTTTCCAATGGTTTTCTTGGTGACTGTGGTCCCTGCTAATTTGAGGTCATTCACTAACTCCTCCCGTGTAGTTCTAGGATGCTTTTTCACCTTTCTCAGAACCATTGACACCCCACGAGGTGAGATCTTGCGTGGAGCCCCAGAGCGAGGTCGATTGATGGTCATTTTGTGCTCCTTCCATTTTCGAACAATCGCACCAACAGTTGTCACCTTCTCTCCCAGCTTCTTGCTAATGGTTTTGTAGCCCATTCCAGCCTTGTGCAGGTCTACAATTTTGTCTCTGACATCCTTGGACAGCTCTTTGGTCTTTCCCATGTTGGAGAGTTTGGAGTCTGCTTGATTGATTGATTGATTCTGTGGACAGGTGTCTTTTATACAGGTGACTAGTTAAGACAGGTGTCCTTAATGAGGGTGACTAATTGAGTAGAAGTGTCTAACCACTCTGTGGGAGCCAGAACTCTTAATGGTTGGTAGGGGTTCAAAAACTTATTCCACTCAATGAAATGCAAATCAGTTGCTATCTTTTATTTAAGGTTATTTTTTCGATTTTCCTTTTGATGTGCTATCTGCCACTGTTAAAATAAACCTACCATTGAAATTATACTGTTCTGAGACTTTTCATTTCTTTGTCATTGGACAAACTTACAAAATCAGTGAGGGGTCAAATAATTATTTCCTCCACTGTATGTTTGTCATAATAATAATAGTATTAGAAACTTCTGTGGTTCAAGGCTGTTTTGGCCATTTTGGGAGCGCTCCCAGATCAAACGCATCGGTGGCTGCAGAGCCCAATCGCAATTTGTGATCCATGGCAGAGAGCCAACAGTGAGTCCCAGGTCTCAGACTGTGGCCTTCTACCGCTCAGAATACAGCGTTTCCTGAGCTCTACACATCACACAGAATAACAGTAGACTAAACTTTCAAAGTTTTCACTGTGGATTATACTGCCACCTAGTGTTCAATTTTAGAATATTACATTGAAAGGACATAATTTTGTCATCAGGGCACACAAGGGATTGTTAAATGGCGAGGCAACACAGGCAAACACCTGGGACCTGTTGACGGCTGAAGACCTGTATCGAGTGGACTAAATGGAAGGTTGTAGAGAAGGTGAAGTCACTGCAAAGGTAAGTGGCTGCCAAGCAAGGCAGGGATTATACTATAGATTCTTCATGTAGATTCTTTGAGTTGCTGTATGTTTCCATGATGCTCCAAACCTTGAAGCAGATGGGCAGCAGCAGCAGAAGACAACCCTGGGTGCCAATCCTGTTAGCTAAGAGCAATTTGCGCAGGTTCACCAAAACAGGTTGGTCTAATGAATCTTGATTTCATCTACAACAGAGGTTAAAAGGGCCCTATGGTGAAAATTTGTAAAATTTAAAATATGTGCAAACATAAACAAATAGAATAAAATGAGCCATAAATCACTTTTCTCCTATGTTGCTGTCACTTACAGTAGGTAGTAGAAATCTGACAGAAGTGACAGGTTTTGGACTAGTCCATCTCTGCATAGGGGATTCTCAGCATGGCTGTTATTCTTTATAAAGATACTAGTGACCTAAGCCTGTTTGAAAACGGGCTCTTTGTCTGTAATTGCTGCGTGTTCGCACACCCGCCGGTCGCACGCTCTCTTCTCACCCGCTCAGTCGGCTGGATGCCTGTCACCCTACGTCCTGTCCTAACGGCTGTCAGTGCTTGACATGCGGAGTAGCACAAAAGCTCTGCTCCTTCAGCCTCCTAGTGGCGATCGCCACTAGGAGACTGTTGGATGGCGAAACCACCGTCTATTAGGGTACTACAGCTCTGCGATCTAAGGCAGCACTGTACTGGCGACAGGAAAGTGACACAGCTGTCCCCTCTGTAGGCAGGGACTTCGGCTGTCATAGGAAACAAGAAGGAAACAAGAGCGCACCTCTGGTGCAATAACGTTTTGTATTTTTCTCAATCAATCACGCTGTTACAGGTTACACTTACAGTGTGTAAGAAAACAATGCGCCTGTCAAGCCTGCCGTCTATCCTCTCCGGTGTCCCGCGCTTGGCCAGAGCGGCGGGGTGCGTTGGAAACTGCGTGGGAGGCGGTGGGCGGAGCCAGGACGCGGGGATGCCGTCTGACGTCACAACGTTTCGGCGTAGACCACGCCTTCATCAGGACCTGATGAAGGCGTGGTCTACGCCGAAACGTTGTGACGTCAGACGGCATCCCCGCGTCCTGGCACCGCCTCCGACTCCCACGCAGTTTCCAACGCACCCCGCCGCTCTGGCCAAGCGCGGGACACCGGAGAGGATAGACGGCAGGCTTGACAGGCGCATTGTTTTCTTACACACTGTAAGTGTAACCTGTAACAGCGTGATTGATTGAGAAAAATACAAAACGTTATTGCACCAGAGGTGCGCTCTTGTTTCCTTCTTGTTTCCTTTGTTAGAATTGCTGGCACCATCCAGCCGCTGGAGCAGCACCCGCTCAATAACTTCCTCATCATCTACCAAAGACAGCGCAGGGATTGTTTCTTTTGTTGACTTCGGCTGTCATAGGCTGAAGCTTATGACAGCTAATCAATTGGAATGGGAGACTCGCATCATAGATGTGCAGTCAACATATCTGCAGCAACTGTGTGATACCTTCATGTCAGTATGGACCTTATTCTCTGAGGAATTTTTCCAAAACCAATGCCACAAAGATATCAAGGGCTGTGGAGTCGGTACAAAAATCCTCCAACTCCAGGTACCCAAATATTGCTCCGACTCCACAGCCCTGAAAGAATTAAAGAGGAACTCCAGCCTAAACAAACATACTGTCATTAAGTTACATTAGTTATGTTAATTAAAATAGATAGGTAATATAATCTCTTACCCACCCTGTCTTAAAAGAACAGGCAAATGTTTGATTTCATGAGGGCAGCCATCTTTTTGGTTGAAAGGAGGTGACAGGGAGCATGGGACACAGTTTCAACCGTCCTGTGTGCTGATCACCCCTCCCAGTTGCTAGGCAACGTGAATAACAACATAGGAAATCTTATCATGCTTTGCACAGCATCAGGGGGAAAAAGCCCAGGCAGTTTTCTTTGATGGGTGGAGCTTAGCTAAAAATACAGCTAAAAATGATGCTCTGGTAAGAAAAACAAAGTCGTGATGCTGTGAAACTGTTAAAGAAACACCAAGCCTTTTCAGTGCTGCTGAGGAGATTTTTAGTCCGGAGTTTCACTTTAAAGAGAACCCAAGGCAAGCATAAATTCCCCCCCCCCCCCAAAAAAAAAATAAAACATGCATACCTAAGAGGGAAGTCTCTGGATCCTGTTGAGCAGGGGTCTGGAACCTTTTTGGCTTTCTGTGAGAGCCATACAATATGTTCCAAACTGGGACAGTGCGCGTGCGCGGCAGAGGGCTGTCCCTGTTGCCATGGTGATGTGCATACAGTTAATCCGCCGGGCTGCGAAAGTGTCAGACACGTCTTCAGTTTCTCTTGGGTTTCAGCAACATCAGCAATTTCCCCGAGAGCCAGACAGGAGAAATACCGACTAACAGCTTGTACAATTAGCTAGCTGACTTGGGGGATAATTCACTTTGTAGGACGAGATCCCCGCACTTTGGCCCAATTGGCTGCCTGTCAAGTGACAGACAGCCTATTGGGCCAATCAAAGTGTGGGGATCTCGTCCTACAAAGTCACTGGACCTGACAGGGTCCAGAGTGGAACAATTGGAGCAGCTGTTAGTTTTGGGGGGAGCGAGCGTGAGTAAGTTAGTAGTGCTACAGCAGTAGCGTGTCTACTTTCAACATTTTACTTGCGCTGCCACACTAAGCTGCGCTGCTTGAGCCGTGTAGCTTAGTGAATCAACTCGTACTGATTTGTCTGTGAGCCAGATGCAGCCATCAGAAGAGCCACATCTGGCTCCTGAGCCATAGTTTCCCTACCCCTGCTGTCCTTTTGAAAATCGTGGCTGCGCACTTCTTGCACACCTGGCCGTGCTGCACCCACACGAGCCTGGCAACGCCTGCACAATAACCACACTTGGACAAGCTGCTCCTGCATACTGAACAGGGGTGGCCATACTTGCACGGACGCAGCTCATAAGTGAAGAGCTTGGCCACGTAACAAGTACTTGGCAGATATCTTCTGGGGGTCCACAATGCACGCAAACAGTGGTGGCCAGGAGGACATGGGAAGGTTTTTCAGGATCCAGAGGCTTCCCGCTTCTGTATCTTTTTTTTTTTTTCAATTTATCTTTTGCCTTGGAGGCACTGGTTCACACAGGCATCTGCCCGGCTTTCTGTGGCGTCGCGTTGGCTATGCGTTCAAGCTTTCAGTAGCCTTCACGTAGCTTTCGGATGCGGTCTGTGTTTTTCTTCCCCTAAGGGCAGGGGTCGGCAACCCGCGGCTCTTTTTCACCTTCGCCGCGGCTCCTGCGTCAGTGGCTGCGGCGCACATGTGACATGTGCTGTCGCTGGCCAGCAGCCTATCAGAGAGGCCGCCGGACCAGTGCAGTGCAAGGCTTCGGGCGGCCATTTTCCCGTAGCCCTGCAGTGTAATGCAGGCAGGACGTGACGTAGGAAGAGGATCGTGGGAGTTGCGCGCCACAAGGTCGGGACCGGAGGAGATCGTGACAGGAGGTCTTCTGACTAGGTGAGTAAATGGGTTTTTCTTTTCAGATCTGCTGAAGGATTGTGCATATAGGGGTCATATCTGTTAACGATTTGTGCATATGGGGGTCATATCTGCTGAAGGATTGTGCATATGGGGGTCATATCTGCTGAAGGATTGTGCATATGGGGGTCATATCTGCTAACGATTTGTGCATATGGGGGTCATATCTGCTAACGATTTGTGCATATGGGGGTCATATCTGCTGAAGGATTGTGCATATGGGGGTCATATCTGCTAACGATTTGTGCATATGGTGGTCATATCTGCTAACGATTTGTGCATATGGGGGTCATATCTGCTAACGATTTGTGCATATGGGGGTCATATCTGCTAACGATTTGTGCATATGGGGGTCATATCTGCTAACGATTTGTGCATATGGGGGTCATGTCTGCTAACGATTTGTGCATATGGGGGTCATGTCTGCTAACGATTTGTGCATATGGGGGTCATATCTGATAAGGATTTGTGCATATGGGGGTCATATCTGCTAACGATTTGTGCATATGGGGGTCATATCTGCTAACGATTTGTGCATATGGGGGTCATATCTGCTAACGATTTGTGCATATGGGGGTCATATCTGCTAAGGATTTGTGCATATTGGGGTCATATCTGATAAGGATTTGTGCATATGGGGGTCATATCTGCTGAAGGATTGTGCATATGGGGGTCATATCTGCTAACGATTTGTGCATATGGGGGTCATATCTGATAAGGATTTGTGCATATGGGGGTCATATCTGCTGAAGGATTGTGCATATGGGGGTCATATCTGCTAACGATTTGTGCATATGGGGGTCATATCTGCTAACGATTTGTGCATATTGGGGTCATATCTGATAAGGATTTGTGCATATTGGGGTCATATCTGATAAGGATTTGTGCATATGGGGGTCAGATCTGCTAACGATTTGTGCATATGGGGGTCATATCTGCTAACGATTTGTGCATATGGGGGTCATATCTGCTAACGATTTGTGCATATTGGGGTCATATCTGATAAGGATTTGTGCATATGGGGGTCATATCTGCTGAAGGATTGTGCATATGGGGGTCATATCTGCTAACGATTTGTGCATATGGGGGTCATATCTGCTAACGATTTGTTTTATAATGGTTTTGCGGTTCCCAGTTTTTTTCTTTTTTCGGAAACGGGTCCAAGTGGCTCTTTATGTCTTAAAGGTTGCAGACCCCTGCCCTAGGGGAACATTACCCGTGGCAGTTAACTGCCCCAGGACGCTACCTGTAGCGTCCAGTGTCGCCTTGAACGCCAGGGAAAATCGGGGCCCAAACGCCGCGTTCACGTAAACGCCGGTAAAAGCCTGGTACAAACACTCTCATTCACTTGAATGGGAGCGTTTAACGCCAAGTCCCGAACGCTGGCGGTAAACGCTCCGCAGACGCCCATCTGAACCAGCCCGTACAGTTCTGAAAGCAAAAGGGGGTCCAATGTGGTACTAGCGAAGCGTACCTAAATAACGTTACCAGCAATTGTATACAGTACCTCAATCATGTGTTTGGTTCAGTGAAGTCCATAGATAAGAGTTTCAATAAAATAAACAGATATTGATAAGCTTACTATGATGGCTTTTCAGTACAGTAGAATGCCTTTATAGTTAACTGCAAGGGACCTGGCCAAGTAATTTACTGAACTCCGTCTCTCTCTGGCTTAAAGGGGACCCAAATTAAAAATACAAGATTTCAGAAATAAAATCTATTTTCTAAATTATAATAGCAGCTTTTTTCAGCTGCATGATGACAAATATAAAATATTTTACATTTATTGGAGGAACCCCTCCCTTCCATATTGCCGGGACAGAATCCGGCAGACTTGTGGAGTAGGTGGCGTCCGGCAATGGAGGAATTGCTAATGGCTGCCACCTGTATAAACCTAGTTATGCAAAGAGAAGGGTGAAAAGCATACACTGAAATGCTCATAGGCTTGAAGGAGTGTTTATTTATCTTTGTATGTGTCAGAGTGGTGCAACTAAATATTCTGAATTGGAAAAATGTTTGGTTTGGGTCCGCTTTAACTATCTTTCTCCTTCTCTTTACGGTCAGACATTACGCTGGCATCCAAGTTGATGCAGAGTAGTTAAGCGCTGGCAATGGGGGTGGCAGCTCCGCTCACACAGCACTAGGACCCCTCTAGTTTTTGTTGCCATGTATATGCCTACTCTTGTATACTACGCTGTATGTGTTATGCCACAAGTGTATATCTACTGCACATATGATACTGTACCGAAGCATCACCAACATGTATGTCCCAAAAATAATTCCGGGTACAACTCTCGTTGTACTTGGCAAAATATTCTGATATCAGGATTGGTCATGCATTGTATAGTCATCAAGGTGCATGGCCAGGACCTGGGGACTGAGATTACTATAGCCAGATGTTTACTAGATCAGCGTTTACTATAACAAGATTCTACTGTAGTATAGTTTCAGAGATTCTTCTCCTTCAATTACCCAAGCCTGACTGATTCTATTTTTAAATCTCTTAACCTCCCCCCATTGTTAATCTTCTTGACCCCTGGTGCACCCATCTGTTAACCCCTTCCTGATGCCTAACCCTAATCTCTACAATTAAACGCTATTAATAAAGAAATTACATAGGTACTTACCTAGAGTGTATTTTGAGTTTGACACCCCCTAATCTACTCAAAGTGGGACGAAATTGAAAAATTGGGACCAAATTGTGGGCCATTATCTGTCTATTGGCCACCTCCCTCCCTTATAAAGCTCCCTGGTTTCTAATAGCCCCCCTCAATTATACAGTTCCCTAGTTAGTGGCCCTTCTCCCTCCCTTATCCAGTTCCCTGGTGTCTTGTGGCCCCCTCCCTCTCCTATACACTTTCCTGTGTCTAAATGCCTCCTCTCTCCCCTGTCCAGTTCCCTGGTGTCTTGTGCCCCCCCCCCCTCTTACACAGTTCCCTGGTGTCTAGTACTTTCCACCTCCCTCCTCCATATGGCTTCCCTGTTGAATTTGCATTGCATCAAAACTGAAGTCAGTGCATATCAATAGAGTAGTTTCCATTGCATGCATATTTTCATTCGTGATGCGATCCAGGGAAATTATGGCCGGCATGGTGCAGATTCTCACAGCACACATCCGAGTCCCCTAAGCACTCAGAGTTAGCCGTATCCGGAAGACACCCATGGCTGGATGAGCTCACATCCAGATAGTGGAAACGGGCCCTTAACAGATGATCATTTGAATGGGTAGCAATAGGCTCATGAGTAGATAGCTACTCGAATTTGTGATTCTAATGAGACGTAATTGTCTTATGTGGAAGTGCGCGGTCACCATTGGACATAAGCGAGTGTGATACCCATAGACACGGCAGGAATCTTGTTAATTAACCCCCAGTCTCCCATGCACACACCTAAGGCAATTAAACCTCATTAGAATCACAAAGAGTAGTTATCTACTTGTGAGCCCATCACTATTAATGGACACCAAAAGCTGTGCCCAAATGCCATTGTGTATTTCAACCACGTTGTGTGACCCCTTAGGGCAGGGGTCCCCAAACTTTTTCAGGCAAGGGCCGGGTCAACATACTTCAGACTGTTGGGGGGCCGGAGTATACATGAAATGTTGATGAAACACATTACATTGAATCTAGGTATTGATTTCCCAGAATCCTGCCCTGAGGAGAACTCCCAGCAGCAGCCATTCAGCACCCAAAGAACGGGTTTGTGCACCAGAAAGTGAAGCATACCCAGGTGAGCGAATGACTGCTGGAAGCCAGCGAATGACTGCTTGCTGGCTTCTACAGTATGTGGATATAGGTGGGGGGGGGGGGAAGGAGTCAGCACTGCTATTCTATTCTATATATGGGCCACATCTATAAGTTATACCTTTTTCTGCTTGGAGGGCAGTAAAAAAAAAATATATGCCTCAGGGCTGCATTCGGCCCGGGGGCCTTAGTTTGAGGACCACTGCCTTCAGGTACCCTATGAGGTTTAGAGCCTACAACCCCCCTCCAAAAAAAAAGTTGCTGTATGGGCCTTCCTGCCCTCCAATACTGACAAAGGTCTCTAAAAGTCACCTCAGCAGAGCCAGCTGGTATCTAGAAACTTCCTATTTACTAGATTCACAACAGGGTACTTTCACTCGTCAAAAAGATTACAGCAATCTTGCAATCCCAGGGACCTCCTAGGGTTTTATTTTCATGTAATCAAGAACAGACACGGATTTGTATTGCTCAGTTTCTTACATTTACAGAGATTTGAACTTCTCATGCAACTACATGAGGCCTGAACGATTTTGGAGATGTATCACCGCAATCTGTAATGGAGAAAGTGTTCTACAACGATGCTATTGGGCAGCTCTCACCCACCTTCCTGCATGCTATGAGAGACAGTCTCAGTGTAGCATTGTGACCCAGAGGTCCTGCAAGTGAAAGTGGACCATTGCAGCCCATGGGAGTGGCAGTTTTTGCAGCTACCTTATCCACTCAGTCCTGCAGATCGGGTAGCCTTTTTTGTTAAATTTAAGTGAGCCCACCTTGGGCTCTTTAACCCCCATTGGCTGTATTCTTTCAGGATTTGAGTCTAAAAGTCGTAGTTTTTTTTACACCCCTTCAGACCCTAAAACCAGGAAGAAAATAAAAACCCTGCTGCTAGGGAGATCTGCAGCAGCGCACTCTCCTACATGGGATCTGTGGAAATATAGCCATTATAATTGAATTGTGTTTATATTCTTTATACTAAAAGCTTTTCAGTATATTAGGATATTGACAGCAAATCATTGTTATTCAAGGCCTTCTGGAGGAGACACAGAACCGGTCTATAGCAGTATTTCTGGTGCTGATTCCAAAACCCAGGAGAACGGATTTCTTGAGAAATATGGCTAGGAAATAACTTACACAGCAGGCCCACCTACACAGAAAATTAAAGTAGCATGAATCAATGATTGGAAGATGCTAACTGAGAGGAGGAAGCGTTGCAAAGGACTAGAATGAGAGAACAGAGCATAGGTTTCACTTCTGGTGTCCGAGTTTGGATACAGAGCCACTTGTGTGATCTGATGCCAGAAGTCCATGTGCGTCAATAAAGATAACATTGCAGTTTGGTGAAGTTGAATCCTTGAGTTCTTTTACAAGGAAGGATACCAAATTACCTTCAACAGATCCAATGCTGCAGTTTTCCCTCCATCCTCCAGGTGGTGCTGTAACACTATAGTGAGATTGCCAGCTGTTGTCATGACAGACTGAAATCTTACCAGGGAGAAGCTGAGCCTCAGGAGAGGAATTAGAATGGTGACTGACGTCAGGATCCCTCAAGAGGAGTTAAAACTCCTGCTGCGTGCAATACTCTGCAGTAGCCTCATGGTAGCTAGCATGAGCTCTGGTATGCTGCTCATGGCATGTTTTTCCACTCTGAACGTGTGATTACTGCTAAGGTTAAATGTTATGCGGTTGCTTATACTTTAGAGCAAAGAGGAAGCTCTGAGTTCAGGTCCACGTTAAAGGGAACCAGAGACAAAGCACATGTATTTATAGAACTATGTATGGGAACATGACAGTAGACACCCACCCTACTCTGTTTCATTCTGCTCTGCTAAATCTGCTCTAATAAGAATCCCCGACTGAGCATCTGTCTAGCTTTTCCTAGAAGGATTATAGCAGAGTCAGTCTTCTGTGATGTCTTTTCAAGCCCAAGTCTGCCCCCTCGTGGCTCTGCTTTCCTGCCATTTATCCTGGAAGCAGCAAAGCAGAACCACAAGGGGGCAGACTTGGGCTTGAAAAGACATCACAGAAGACTGACTCAGCTATAATCATTCCAGGAAAAGCTAAACTGAATGCTCAGTCGGGATTCTCATCAGGGCTAATAACAGGCTGATTTAGCAGAGATGAATTAAGCCAGGAGCAGAGTAGGCGTTTACTGTCATGTTCCCATGGATATATGGTCAAATACATGAGGGCGCTTAGTCTCTGGTTCACTTTAAAGGACAACGTAGTGAGAGGTATATGGAGGCCGCCATATTGCCATTAACCAATACCAGTTACCTGGCTGTCCAGCTGACCCTTTGCCTCTAATACTTTTAACCACAGACCCCCAATCAAGCATGCAGCATATCAGGTGTTAAAGAGGAGCTGTTAGGTATAAGGTCTCCGAAAACACATACATCAGTAGCTAAATATAGGCTGTACTTACATTACATATGCATTTCACTGTCCACGTTTGTACTACTCAGAATTTGTATATAGTATATGCAGAGATAGATGCTCCTGACAGCTCATGGCAGGCTCCATGTTTTTCTGTCAAATGTGTCGTCATGTCCTGCCTGCTTCCTGATCACAGAAAAGCTCGTACTGAATAACACAGTGTGCAGTGAATATTAATGAGCCATGTGGCTAGGAACAATAGCTGACTCCTGCAGTGTACTCTGCCTGGAGATTTATCAGTGCTACGCGCTGGACTGAGTTACAAGCTGCTGAAACTTGATCCTGTAACTTCTAAGCAGCCGAGGGGAGGGCCCCAGAATGCTTTGCAGTATGGTATACGGCTTGCGTCCTCTTAAAGAGCTTGGGTCTAACAGCTTTGCCGATAAGCACTCAAATGGAAGAGAGATTTTTATCTTCACTATTGCCTTTTTGTCTTCCGTCTAAACTGTTTAACACAGGAGAATAGAGGTTTAAATTAGCTTCTGCAGCCTGACAGTTACCCTTTAATGACATTGCCAGATCTGACAAGATTAGCTGCATGCTTGTTGCAAGTGTGACTCACTCCTGCAGCAAAATAGACCAGCAGGACAGCCAAGGAACTGGTATTGTTATAATGAAATATGGCAGCCTCCACGTTTCTCACATCAGTTGTCCTTTGATTTCCAATTGTACACTTGGGACAGATTCTCTATACTGTACCTAAAATTTTTATCTCAAATAGATAAAGGGCAAAATTATAAAATCGCTATTAGCCACAAGGATCAGTGTTACAGCAGTAACTCATCCACAAGTTATACATGAACCTCTGCCCCCTTTCCACCAGCAAGGACAGTGCATATTTACATGAAACCTTCCAAAGCTGCAGCCCACCCCCTGCCACATTGGAAGGAGTCTGGAACAGGCCAAGGTGATGGGCACAGCTTGGTAGGACTAACCACTGCAGTTTTGCCAATGAAGGGGTGGAGTTCAACCTTAATTTCCAGGCAAGTTATTGCTGCTGACACCTGCAGCATTGAGAACCCATTTCCACTACCAGGATGAAGATTCTATGAGACCACCACATCGAGCTGTGAGTTCTTCTGGAAGTTTACCGCTTATCCCCTTGAAATCTCAGGGCATGGATCTTGCTGCCTGGGAAGGCAGAGCTTTGCTCTGTAGCTCTGTGTCCAGGCCATCTCTCCACCCCTAAGACAGACAGAGGGGCGGGGATTTACTGGAGCAGAGTTAGAGCTACTATGCAAAGCTCTGCATTTTCCAGGAAGCAATTGCAGATTTTTGCGGCAAGAAATACCTCGTTCTGCCACAGGGGTGCAGTGAATCAGCTTGGATCTTAATATAACTGGGCAATACAAATGGTAATTTATACGGCTTCAGTCTTTATGGACACAAGGACCAGCAGGTGCCAGAGTTACTCCACCCACTCAGCTAGTTGAAGCATCACTGAAGCCATAGGGGCCACCCATTACTCTGCATCACAGGTGGGGTGGCCAGAGCCTTAGAACAGCACAGCCTAAACCCACCATAGCAGTTTTGCAGAGGGGTGTACCAGCTTCAGATGTAACAATTTGTGAGCAAGCAGCCAACCCCAGCATCTGCTGATCTTTGCATCTAATGTTTATGTTTAAAGCTTGGCACCCCAACATTAGTAGGCCCCAAGATAGTCACACAATAACCCCCATACTCATAAGAAACATCCCAATGACAGTCTCTGCACACAACATGCAAATGTGGAAACAAATCCATGCGATTCATAGGTAGGGCTGGATTGCTTCCTTCAAAGTGAATTAGAGAAACTTTTACTCATTGCATAATTGTGTTCCTTTCCTATTGTTTATAGAGCATTCCTCAAGCCAAATACTTTGTATTAGTACTCCAATTCCCTATAAACTAAATAATCCACGCCCACAGCTTCTCCAGCGACTTGGCACCCTGAGACACATGTAGCGAGGGCTTATGGGAGCTCAGTCTGGGCAGGAGGAGGTGTTACTAGCCAGAGATTTCAGAGGCAGAGGGGAGGAGGGAGGTGGAGAGGGGAGTGAAGTTTTCACAGGCTGAGGGTACGAGATGCAGAGCAGCTTGCCTGTGTAATGTGACAAGCAGAATATGGCTGCTCTCATTGTTTCACAGGAAGATAAACTGTTGAAGCGGTTTGCAGTGCAAACTAAAACATTATATATAGACAAGTTACTTTAGTGTTCTCCCCAGAATTTTTTCCAGCTGGGTGGCATGAAAATGTAGCCGGGTGGGGCGATATGAGAGACTGCAGGGCTGGCGCTTCTCTGCACAACTGCTTACAGCAGAGGAGGTGAGCTGATGGTTTATCAAAACTAGCCAGGTGGAGCACCCAGCTAAGAGCCTGGGGAGAACACTGTACTTGTTAGTTTTTCATCTCAGAATCCACATTTCAGGGAATTGCCAGGAGACAGAAAGCCAATTAAATAACTTTTATTCGGTTGGACCAACATTTGTTACAGTACAGTAAAGTGCAATGGTGTTCCTTTTTTTATCAGGCAGATGGAGTGGATTCAAGTATTTAATGCCCCAAAATAAACTTTACAGCAGCTTTTGTGGGAATTAAGTGCGGAACCACCATCTATAGAAACGTGTGTCCTCGGAGTTACAGAAACGGAATGCAGGTCAGATCCAGTCGTTTAATCCACCTCTTCAATGGTTGGCCCAGATGAGCCGCCTCCACCACTAGGGGCACTGCCTGCGCCTGGGAACCCACCGGGCATTCCTCCGGGCATGCCGCCAGCACTCTGGTACAGCTTGGTAATGATGGGGTTACACACCTTCTCCAACTCCTTCTGCTGGTGCTCAAACTCGTCCTTCTCTGCGGTCTGAAAGAGGGAGGAGAGGTCAGTGGTTAGACTGCAGTTGTGTATAAATGAACCATACAGTCAGCTGGAGATCTGAAACGGAATCAGATTTCCCTCCCCCCAGAAATAGCATTTTACCAATCACCTCTATAAAGAAAAAAAGCTGCCTGCTATAAATTGCGAATCTGATCTAACAAGAATGGTTTAAGATGGTAGACTAGGAAAGCAAAATGTATTGCCAACTTCAGTACAGAATGTGTTGGTGGCTTTAAAGGACAACCAAGGTGACATTACATGTACAGTGCCAAGCACACATGACTAGGCTGTTTTTCCGCCTCTGAAAGTTAATCAGGTATGCAAGTGACAGTTTGTCTGGGTCAGACTATAGCAGAGACTCACTGATAAGGAATTACTGCCATAACACACTTTCCTGTAAGTAAATTGCTTCTGAGAGCAGAAAAAGTAGTGTCAATTCATAGATTTGAGCTCTAGCATACATCAATGAAGGAGTCATTTAGCTGAGACAACGAATAGTCAAAATGTAACTAGGATTTAAATATAAAACTGGGATATTCACTTTTTGGGAGATTGATAGGTTTCTCAGTTCATTTTTCACCTCAGAGGTTCTTTAAAGTGTAACTGTCAGGCATAAAATCAATTCTTTATTTTTATCTGGTAAATATGGATGCTAACAAGGCAATCCAAAAGTTAAGATCTCCATTTTCTTGTTTATAAAATCTCAGGACCTCATAAGCGTTTTGCTACATCTAGGGGAGGGTGGCCCTGCCCAGCCATTTTGGTCTGTGAATGGGCGCTCGCCATCTTTCCTAACTAAGTGGTTAAACATACCACCACTCAGCCTTTCCAAAGACTGATCTACTCGGTTAGGGGTTGCTTTTTATACTCCAACCCTCCAATTCTTGTTTTACAATCCTCACAGGCTACCAGTTTCAAGACTCATGGTGTCATGTTTTTAATTTAATTTGCACCGTATTCACAGCACCTTATGTTGTAAACAGCAATATATGTCATGGTTCATTACTGTAAATGTAATGTCACTCTGGTACTATGTTAAAACCAATAAAAATTATTGAAACATAAATCATTCCCAGTTTACCTGACTCTTATGTGGTACATTGCCACACAAAGGAAGTTGCAGGGCATGCTGGGTTGTCTTTTGCTTTTTTATTTCCCCGCAGACTTAACTAATGTACAGAAGCAAAAAAGGACAACCCAGCATGCCCTGCAACTTCCTTTATGCGGCAACGTACCAAATAAGAGTCAGGTAAACTGGGGAATGATCATTTATTAACAACGTAATAGAGATCTTAACTTTTAGATTGCCTGATTAGCATCCTTATTACTTGCCTACCAGAAAGAATTGATTTTATGCCCAACAGTTACACTTTAAGAGGACCGGATATAAATCCTGAGGGGGTTGGGTGTATCAACCTGGGGCTTCCTGCAGCCCCTGTAGTAAGTCTTTGATTCTTTCAGGTCTCCACTATGTTGTGCCACTGAGAAGCCATGAACCCCATCTGATCACTCGTCACTGAGTGTATTTCACTCTTGAAAACTGCACATGCACAGAATACCCCACAGTTCACAACAGTGCAATAGGATGGCACATGGACAGGACCACACAGTGGCCTAACTGGGCTTGTCTGGGAATTAGTAAGGCCAGGTGGACACCATGCATCTCAGAGCTAGAAGTACACTAGCCACTACTAACTCTATGGTAGTATAATGTTTGACGTGATGTAACCATAGCCTCTACATGACCATTATACACCTACAACCCAACATTATTCAAACTCAGTTTCAAAGGAGAGATTGTCGCTCAGACATCCAAGGAAGGTTTAGCCATCATGAGCCTTGCGACTCTGGTCTGGTGGAAACTACGAATGGCTTTGGAACCATGATCATCATCGCAACAAGTCTTGTTTAAAAGCACACCTGAATAGAGTAATATGGAGACTGACAGCTTTAACAATGCACATTGCCTGGCTGTCATGCCGATTCTCTGCCTTTAGTACAACATACACCCCGAACAAGCATATCAAGTGCTCTGACTGAAGTGTGACTGACTGCCACATGCTTGTTACAGGTGTGTGATTCAAACACTACTGCAGCCAAAGATCAGCAGGACAGCCAGGAAACTGGCATTTAATATGGCAGCCTCCATCTTATTGTCACTTCAGGGGTGTTGAAACATTCCTACAACATACCTGGTTCTTGTCCAGCCAAGCGATAACCTCATTGCATTTGTCCAGGATCTTCTGTTTGTCCTCATCACTGATCTTGCCCTGAAGTTTCTCATCCTCAACTGTAGCCTTCATGTTAAATGCGTAAGATTCCAGGGAGTTCTTTGAGGAGACCTTATCCCTCTGCTTCTCATCCTCAGCCTTGTATTTCTCAGCTTCCTGTACCATACGCTCAATGTCCTCCTTGCTAAGACGACCTGCGGAACAAACGTGTCTTGGTCAGAACAGATTTAACAGTAGAAGACAAGAGTCAGAAGGAGGAAGGAGGTAAATTTGGCCGCTCAGACATCCAAGGAAGGAATGAACCATCATGAGTCTCTCGACTCTGGTCTGGTGGAAACTACGAATGGCTTTGGAACCATGATCATCATAGCGGGAAGTGAGGTCACAATAGGGTCACCCTTACCTTTATCGTTTGTGATGGTGATCTTGTTCTCTTTGCCGGTGCTCTTGTCCACAGCAGACACGTTCAGAATACCGTTGGCATCAATATCGAACGTCACCTCAATCTGAGGCACACCACGGGGAGCTGGTGGGATTCCAGTCAGCTCAAACTTGCCGAGCAGGTTATTGTCCTTTGTCATGGCTCTCTCACCTTCATACACCTAGAGAGTGAAGTGAAAAGGTCTTAGTGTCACAAGTCCATATCACATCCCCGGATTTATGAGAGAAGAGGATCCCTGGAGTTGTGTGTGGAGAAGTCTAGGAATAGCTACCTGAATCAAGACTCCTGGCTGGTTGTCAGAGTAGGTTGTGAAGGTCTGAGTCTGCTTTGTGGGAATGGTTGTGTTACGCTTAATCAGGGTTGTCATGACGCCACCAGCAGTTTCGATACCCAGAGATAGAGGAGTAACATCGAGCAGCAGAAGGTCCTGGACGTTTTCTGACTTGTCTCCCGACAGGATGGCTGCTTGGACAGCTGGAAGAGTAAAGGCAAAAAATGTAAAGCGTCTAAATCGAAAGCCTTCATTTCACAATCTGCAGAGGTAGGCAAAGAGGGCCGCTCAGACATCCAAGGAAGGAATGAACCATCATGAGTCTCTCGACTCTGGTCTGGTGGAAACTACGAATGGCTTTGGAACCATGATCATCATAGCGGATCTCAGTGCCCTCCCATCATCTAGGTTCTCAACACATGGCACTGAAAGACTCCAAAATCTCCAAAAGAGGTTTTTACTTTAAAAATAAGCCTCTAACATAATTGCCCCTTCTAAAACACCATAAGTCACCCCAAACTCCCTGATGCAAATCACAGGTCTCCCTCAGAAGCAGAGCTTTTGGCTGCAGGTTTGCCTCTAGAAGCGTCCATCAGTGCAGATCGTCGCCTCTCCCAGTCTTTACTGAGAGGGGCGGTAAGAGGCAGCGACCGACACATGGAGGCAGAGCTACAGCCGAAAGCTCTGCCTCCCTGGGCAGAAAAATCCACAGCCAAGAAAGTAGTGGATTTTGCCAAGGAGTTGGTGATTTATGAAGTTTTCAGCCGTGGGGATGTGGAGTTTTAAGAGGGGCAATTATGTAAACAAAAAAAACCTTAAGACTTTAGAGTCTCTTGAAGGGTTGTGCCTTAAAGTGGACCTGAAATCTTGCACTGTAAAGTAGCTAGAGAAATGCACCCTGTACGTATTGCGTTTAGCCTAAAACCTAACACAGTTTGAGGCTTGGAATGATTTTAAAAAATTGCCATTTGACAGAATATTGGGGGAATGAGAGAGTTACTTTCTGGTGCCAGGAGTCACATATTAGGACAGACATTCAAATGAGGAAGTCACTTTTAAGAGGTTGCAGTCAAGGTGTCACATAATACTCCATGGCCTAAGGTAATTCCAAGATAGACTGGATCAGGAAGGGACAGAATATTCAAGACCGTGACCCAAAGAGCAGATATGCCAACCATCTCAATGCTGTAGTGAAGACCTTTACTGAAACTAATGCAGGCACAATACACAGGTAAGGGTGCCATCTGCAGGTACGAGGCTAGTGTGGGGACTGGTTAAATGGGAAGGCATGGAAACATATGGAGACAGCGACGCTCTCAACCAACAAAACAGTTTTTTGTTTTTGAATTAGTGGAATATGCAGACAACCAATTGTGAGCCTCAGAATTCTGACAGACTGAGCAGTTACAATAGCTCAGTGCATCTTCTGTAAAAGTGGACACCTGTTCTACTCTAATGTAGCCTGGCACAAAACCTGCCCCAATCATTAAAGTGGACCCAAACCAAACTCCTTAAAGGACTTCAGTGCAAATAATTAAAAAAAAAAACCACCTTAATCACTTTTAAATGCACGGAGGACGCTGTCCGCACCCTCCGCGCAGTTCCGCTGGGTCCCTGCAGTGTAATAGCCCCCCGTGCCGCTCCCAACCCCACAGACGGGGGTTGGGCTCCCCTTCCTCTCCTAAGATGGCCACGGCTGTGCAGTCTGCATACACGTTAGTGCGTCTGTGCAGCTCTAGGGCCTACCCCCTCGATCCACGCTACTGTGCAGCTGAAAAAAGGCTGCTATTATAATTTAGAAAATAGGATTTTATTTCTGAAATCTTGTGTTTTTAATTTGGGTCCACTTTAAGCTCTTTTATTGGAGTTCTGGTTTAAAGCACCAGTTACCCTTCTGTGTTATGCAGGGAATACATGAGATTTACGGTCAGATTGTTTTCCAACAGGTCCAAGCGAATATCTATGAAAAGATCAGAACGATATGAATCAGATATGCCTGTTGAAAACAATTGATCTGACAGAAAATCTCAGCGTTTTTCCCAGCATTAGAGGCAGGGAACCATCATGACATTTAAAGAGAACCAGAGATGAAGCACCCTCTTGTATTTTACCTTATAAATCAGTGGGAACATGACAGTAAACACCTAATCTGCCCTTTGTTTCATTGTTCTCTGTGTAATCTGACTGTTATCACCCCTGATAAGAATCCCTGACTGAGAAGTCAGGCTGCTCCGTCTAGCTTTGCTACAGAAAGATTATAGCTAAAGGTCCGTACACACGCCGGACTTTAGGCAACGACGGGTCCGTCGTTGCCTCCCGCTGGGTGGGCGTGCCAGCGACAGTCCGGCGTGTGTACGCTCTGTCGTCAGACTGATACGGCTGTTTCTGAGCGATCCGCCCGGCGGATCGCTCAGAAACAGCCGTATCAGTCTGACGACAGAGCGTACACACGCCGGACTGTCGCTGGCACGCCCACCCAGTGGGAGGCAACGACGGACCCGTCGTTGCCTAAAGTCCGGCGTGTGTACGGACCTTAAGTCTGTCTTCTGTGGTGTTATTTCAAGCCCAAGCCTGCCCCCTTGTGGCTTTGCTATAATGACTCAGCAATAATCATTCCCAGCAAAGCCAGAGTTAATTGCTCAGTCTGGGATTCTTGTGACTGCTGATAAGACACTTTTAGCAGTGAGGGTGAAACAGAGAGCATGGTAAGTGTTTTCTCTAATGTTCTTACTGATATACATGGTAAAATACACAAGGGTGCTTCCTCTCTGGTTCCCTTTAACTACTGGCTTGCTTTCATTTTTTGCAGGGCAGGTTAAATTCTCTATGTTGTATGACATCCTGATTTATGACAAGAAGTCTGGACATACCTGCACCATAGGCTACAGCCTCGTCTGGGTTGATGCTCTTGTTGAGTTCCTTGCCGTTAAAGAAATCTTGAAGCAGCTTCTGGATTTTGGGGATACGTGTGGACCCTCCGACCAAGACGATGTCATGGATCTGGGACTTGTCGAGCTTAGCGTCACGGAGGGCCTTCTCTACTGGATCCAGGGTGCCTCTGAAGAGATCGGCGTTCAGTTCTTCAAAGCGGGCTCTGGTGATTGAGGTATAGAAGTCGATTCCTTCATAGAGGGAGTCGATTTCAATGCTTGCCTGCGTGCTGGAAGAAAGCGTACGCTTTGCACGCTCGCAGGCGGTGCGGAGACGGCGAACAGCTCTCTTATTGTCAATGATGTCCTTTTTGTGCTTTCTCTTGAACTCTGCCACAAAGTGGTTCACCATTCTGTTGTCAAAGTCCTCTCCACCCAAATGAGTATCACCAGCTGTAGACTTTACTTCAAAGATGCCATCCTCAATGGTCAAGATGGACACATCGAATGTACCACCACCAAGATCGAAGATCAAGACGTTCCTTTCTGCTCCAACCTGAAGAGAGAAGCCCAGATGAATATTACTGGGAAAGGAGATACTATTGGGAAAGGAGATACTATACTAACAGTCTTCACATCTAATCTAGAGAAATTCAAAACTCAAGTACATCATAAAGAACCCCTCCCCCCCCCCATATATTCTACATGAAGTTACAAGCCTGATGCAATGCATTGCAAGACATGTAGTTTGGATTTAAAGGGAGGAGGAGGGAGAGAGAAATGCACTTACCTGGGGCCTCCTCCAGCCCGTGGCAGAAGGTGCCCTCGAAGCCGCTCCAGAGCCTCCCGGTCTTTTCCGGTGACTCATCCGACCTGGCTTCTCCTTGCACTCCAACGAGCATCTCATGCGGTCACGCTGTCATCAGACGTCCTACAGACTGTACTGTGAGGGCAGTACAGTCTGTAGGACGTCTGACCACATCAGTGCAACCGCGTGACTACACAAGAGCCTGGCCAGGTCGGATGAGTCACCGGAGAAGACCGGGAGCCTCCGGAGTGGCGTCGAGGGCACCTTCTGCCATGGGCTGGAGGAGGACCCAAGTGGATTAGTCCCACCCACCCCTTTACAACTCCGTGGACCCTCGCTTTAAGAACATCTTTGGACCTACACTCACTACTTCTCCCAGGATGCACTGCTGTAGGCACAAAAAAAAAAAGAGTGATACCAGCAGTTCCTGGGGAAGATTATGAAACCCATGCATGGAAGAGAGTCCAGAGAAGCAGCAACCTCACGACACCCCAGGCCCTCCACCCAGTTTTAGCAAACTCGCTTTTGAGCACACAAGTTATTCCCTCCTCCCCCAACACCCCCCCCCCCCCTTTCTGCTCACCAGAGATTTGTTTGTGTTGGTGGGCTCTAATCACTCCCATTTTTTTTAACAAAAAAAAAAAACCTATTTTTTTCTCCTCTGTCAGCCAATGACCAGCTGTCATAGACATAAGCCTAGGACAGCCAATCACTCCTGGTCCTCTCTGTAAGGGAGAGCTGAGTGACAGCTGTCCCCAGTACAGCGCTGCCTTAGATCGCAGTAATGTACAATGTAAATAGATGGCAGGTTCTCTTGCAGAACACGCCCCAGGACTTCACACCAATGTCATTGAGCAGTACGGGGTGGGGGGGAGCTGCTATGTTCATGCCAATGCCGTGTGGAGCGGTTGGTAAGTAGTTAAGGCAGAATTAATCTAGCACAAGCTTTCTGCAACTGGGGAATAGTTGCCAGACACTGAAATAGAGACTTGTGTGGACCTGCCTTATTTGCAGCCATCAGATGACTTTACAGCCAGGAGATCTGATAATGGGCCATATTCTCCAGGTAGGGTGTGGAAGAAAAATGGACTTATGCTAGTGTCGTTTGATTGCAATTTAAGCTACATTAAAAGATTAATCCCTTTATTTCCATGCACAAAACAAAAACAATTAACAGTCTGCAACTTAGTCTACAACAGTGCACTTCTCCCAGATACATTCTGTTAGGCTACCCCCAGGTAATTTAGGCCAAGATCGCTCAGACATCCAAGGAAGGTTTAGCCATCATGAGCCTTGCGACTCTGGTCTGGTGGAAACTACGAATGGCTTTGGAACCATGATCATCATCGCGATCTAGCTTGGCAGCAAGGAAACTCCTTGATAAATACCTTCTTGTCCAATCCATAGGCAATGGCTGCAGCAGTTGGCTCATTGATGATACGCAATACGTTGAGACCAGAGATGGTTCCGGCATCCTTTGTGGCCTGTCGCTGGGAGTCATTGAAGTAGGCGGGGACAGTGATCACTGCGTTGGTGACAGTCTAGAAAAGCAATAAAACCATCAGAATATACATCAGTACTAAAAAAAGGTCATCTGTTATATTACAGCCACGACTATGGCTATAGCAGCACTAAGTAATTAAGGCGCAGTCAAAAGAAGGAGCACAAACTACATAATTCCCCCCCCCTCCCCCCTCCATCATGGCCTGGAGGGGGAATAGTAATTAATGCTGCCAGAACTTACGCAGGAGCAGGGTGAGCCTTTTTATAGTTTTACCCTGTGCTCAAATCTCATAGTAGCTGAATAATATTGTTATTAATTACACTTCTGAGTACCATATAAATCAATGTAATCTATTTGCATAGGACATTATGTGGGCTCATAGGCAACTGTTTTACACAAGCTTTAAATAAGTATACATTCAGAGCAAGGCCTGCTGACAGCACTTTTTGGAACTCTAGAGATGGTAGCACTTACAATGCTGCAGTTATAGAGAGATCACAAATCCCTGCATGCAGCATTTCAGGATCCATTTCATTCAATTGCTGCTGAGCAATATCACGATCGCTCTGGGAAGATTGCAGGACTTCTGCAATTCAGAAATTGTGAATGTTTTGCAAATTCCAAAAAGCACTACCAGTGGGCCTCAGAAGCTACAAGTCTACTTCACTGAGGGTAGAGTCACATGGGGGATCCCAGGATCAGCTCCAAGCAGAACACTACCTGTACTTTATTCTTCAGCAGTCTATAGGATGAAAACAAATGCCACACAAGGGTACTAACCACCTGACCCTCACCTCCCATCCACTGCATAAGAGTTGCAGGTCAGGCACCTGCCATCTATACTTCTCCAGGGAACATGTAACAGCCTGACCACCATGCAGCAGCTTTATAATAAATCTAGGTGTAGCGAATTTACTTGAACAGGATTGGTTTTGTGGTGGTCAGGGAGCAATTCAGAGAAGACGTCTAGTTACCTTGCCAAGATAAGCTTCTGCGATTTCCTTCATCTTGGTCAGAACCATGGATGAGATTTCCTCTGGATAGAAGGACTTTGTTTCTCCTTTGTACTCTACTTGGACTTTTGGTCTTCCTCCATCACTGATGACAGTAAAGGGCCAATGCTTCATGTCAGACTGTACAACGGCGTCTTCAAACCTGCGCCCAATCAGACGCTTGGCATCTGGAAGAAGAGGCAGCCATTTAACAGAGGGCTTGCATTATAGTCACCTGAAGGGAAGGCTTTGATTTGTATAGAACCTTCCTGTTCCTCAGTCTCCATGATGGCTCCTCTGTCTCAGGAGATAAGAGTGCTGCTTAAGGTGGCCGCTCCATATTGTGCATGCGCGAGCACACATCCTCGCACATGCAATGGGAATGTGGGGACTGAGGAACAGGAAGGTTCTGTAGGAAACCCAGAGCATTCTTTTGTTTTAGACTTCTTAGCAGATTAAGGCATTTTCAGCACAAACCAGATACAAAAACCACCAACTTACCAAAGACTGTGTTGGTTGGATTCATGGCTACTTGGTTCTTGGCAGCATCTCCGATTAACCTTTCGGTATCTGTGAAGGCCACGTAGCTGGGCGTTGTTCGGTTGCCCTGGTCATTGGCAATGATTTCCACCTTTCCATGCTGGAAGACTCCCACACAAGAGTAGGTGGTGCCAAGATCAATACCGACTGCTGGTCCCTTAGACATGGTTACTGCAAGGCACAAACATTACCATTATGAGTAAAATCCCAACTCTTAAAAATGTACAGCATTATTTAGATATATAACATATTACACAGCGCTGAACAATATACTGTAGTCAGGGGTTGTATTGGTTTGCGGGTCATGCCACCTCCCACTCAACACTCCCCTTTATTCCTCCTATGAAAAACAAAAAATTGCTTTCCTAAAACAGAAAGAATTTGCGATAATTCAGGTTGGAGTGAGCTCGAGATGTCTCCCAGAGCACCACTGCTGAATATATGCAAATTAACCATTGTACCCTTAGAAGCTAAACACACCTCCAGAACCGCTGGAATGCAATGATGTGTCAGCTTGTTAAATTGTACAGAGCCATAATAATCCAACATGCATACAGACTGTTTCGGATTGTTTGATCCTCATCAGTGCATGGCATGGATTAATTTGGCTCTATGGAGTAGGGCTATGAGAGCATAGTCCGGGTGCCATGTGCTTGGGGAAGCAGGAGACTGCAAGAATCTCACATTTGTGGAAACAGATCAAGTGCCAAGATGCTTATTAAAAGTCAATGATACACCAGTTAGAAGTAAATGCAAAATTATTTAATCTCAGAAATTGTCTATGCCAAGCTGCATAACTTTGCATCAACTCAGAATCATTAGCATACTGTTGCCAATGCCTAAGGACTTGATTGTCTATGAGTTTTCAGTAAGTGCTGGCAGACCAATCATTTCAGTGCAGGAAATGCTGGCAAACCATCTGGCACAGGATGCCCTCTACATACAGCTGACTAATCAATATACCAAGCAGCCTGCTGAGAACAAAGCATTAAGCCCCATCTACACGATACAATTACGATTCTATTTACGATCCGATTAAATCCGACATGCCCGATTAGGATTCGATTCAATGCAATTTGATTTGCCATTGTTTTGCAATAGCAAAACGAATTGAATCCTGATCGGACATGTCGGATTTAATCGGATCGTACAAAGAATCGTATCGTGTAGATGGGGCTTAACCAAGAGCACAGTGTTCCAGCTTCTGTCTGAAAAGGAAACTACAGCCATAATTATAAAGGGCCATACAGTAGTAATAAATAGTAACTAAAGTTAAATTTGCAGATTTTAAATTACGATATCCACATCCCATTACATAGCCAAAGTATCAGTAAAGCTTGCTATTATCTGACGTGAGTGGCCATTTTATACTTGGCAGACATTTTACTATCGTGCAGCCATGTGACTTCTGACCAACATCCCTTCCCCGCCCCCAGGGCAGAAAAGGAAACTACAACTTTCCTCTCATACCTAAAAAAATCTTTAGAAGTTTCATGTGGTGAGTCACAAATTAAGGGGTGCGGAGGTGGTGTACTGGAATGGAGAGTACAGAACACTCCCTCAGAATCCACACCCAAATGCAATGAGCGGCAGCAGCAGGGCTCTCCGGAAAAGCCGGAGATTTAAAGAGAACCAGAGATGAAGCAACCTCATGTATTTTACCTTATAAATCAGTGGGAACATGACAGTAAACACCTAATCTGCTCTTTGTTACATTGTTCTCTGTTTAATTTGCCTGTTATCACCTCTAAGATAAGAATCCAGTCGGTCTGGCTTTGCTACAGAATAATTATAGCTGAGACTGTGTTCTTTGCTGTCTTCAAGTCCAAGCCTGCCCGCTGCTGGCTTTGCTCAGGAATCATTATAGCTGAGTCATTATAGCAAAGCCAGAATCAATGCTCAGTCCGGGATTCTTATCTCAGCTAGATAACAGACACTTTTAGCAGTGAGGATGGAACAGAGAGCATGGTAAATGTTTTCTCTAATGTTCCCACTGATTTCTATGGTAAAATACATAAGGGTGCTTCGTCTCTGGTTCACTTTAAGCTCTACACCCACCACTGTCCAAGGCCACCTAGATTTCCAGTCCCACCTCACACCAGGACTACCTTATGGAGGGGCAGAGATGAGGGAGGAGACTGGGACACCAAGAAGTGATCTCTCACAAGGCCATGCCAGGGAACACAGCCCATAAGCAAGCTTTGACCCCCACTTCTGCTCCCAACGGGAAACCAACCATGGAACACAAGGACAGATCTGGGAACGTGAACAAGATCTATGGAACTACAAGTCACAGCACATGGCCATACATGTGGCCAACCGCTTAATCATTCCTATCGACTCCCAACCAGAGGTCAAACAGGATTATTTTCCCAGCATAAGGCATCACTCGGTTACATATACACAGTGAGACATGAAACAAGAAATTCCCTTAAAACTCACTATCAAAATCACTCAGACCGGAAGCACATACGATTGTGTGATCAGTCAATAGCATAAAAAAACCCTAATCGTCACACTGACAAGTCTGCCTCATAGAATTACTGCAGAGAACATCCTACTGAAATGGGAGGGGGAACCCAGAAGGACCTCCTCCATGAACAGGGTCTACCAAGCAGTCAGCCAGGGGCTACAACGGTATTAAATGGTGAACATGCTGGAGGCAAAAAAAATCCCCTAAAAGTCATGTAAAGGCCGCTATTCTAGAGCAGCAAACAAGATAGCAGTGGGTATCAACCACATTTCTAAAGATGATATTTTAGCGATGAGGCCACCATACTTTCTGTAGCTCCTTCCTCTCCCCCGATGTTACACAATGCTGCAGTATAACAGGCAGTCCATTAACTCACACTGCAGACAGATGCTGCTGCTTATACTGCAGCCATCTGCAACAATCAGCCACCCACCATTACAGCTTATGGGGCGCTACAACAAGAAACCGCCATCCGGTGACCAGCTGGGCTATTTAATTAAAAACCGCATACATCCTCCATGTGTCCTGCAGATTGCATGCACTATCCAGCGATCTGAGACCACATGCAATCCGGCTCATCAAACTGCCAGTCCTGCCCCATAAGCACTGCTCAGCCAATGATTAGTCTACAGCCACAGAACTACAAGTTCCAGCAAACCAAGGGCAGTGATCAGCCCAGCAGCCATCAGAACTGACTGGAGTATGCAGCCAGCATCACTACTGAACAAAGCATGATAGATCTCTCTATTCTCCCTACACCATCAGATCTGATTGTACAAGATTGTCTCAATGACTGAAGCACCTTCAGCCAGCATTACTACTGAACAAAAGATAAGAGCCATTTATACAAGTATCCCTACACCATAAGATCTGATTGTACAATCCCACCTTAACGGACAAATGGTGCAGCCAAACAAGCAGATCCACCATTCCTGTAACAATGGCCTCCCTCAGCTTTGACCCCCCCCCCATTGGGCAATCTTACATCATGGCAGATTGTGCAGCAGGTATTAATGCTGAACAAAGCAAATGAGTCATTCATGTGGGGAGTCTCCCATCATCTGACTGTACAGCTGGCATCACTGCTGAGCAAGCACATCCACCAATCCTAGATGATTCCTCCCCCAGCAGAAGTCACCCACACACCAGCAGACCCAATTGTACAGCCGGCATCACTGCTGAACAAGCACATCCACCAATCCTAGATGATTCCTCCCCCAGCAGAAGTCACCCACACACCAGCAGACCCAATTGTACAGCTAGCATCACTGCTGAACAAGCACATCCACCAATCCGATTCCTCCCACAGCAGAAATACACACTCAGATATCTGAATTACTGTACTGCTAAACAAAGCAAATAAACCACTTACGTAATAAGTCTCCCTACACAATCAGATCAGTACAATTTTGCAGCCAGCATTACTGCTGAACAAGCATAACCACCAACCTATATTGATGGTCTCCCCAGCAGTGATCAGCCCACACACCCATAAGATCCGATTGTAGAACCAGAAATACTGCACTACAGAACAAAGCACGCGAGCCAATGTAATAAAGCCTCCCAGCAGAGATCAGCCCCCACACACACTATCAGATCTGATTGTACAGACTACTGAACAAAGGACATGAGCTAGTCATAGGATAAGTCTCCCTACACCATCAGATCGTACAATCTTGTCTCCTAGTGAAAGTGCAGCCAGCATTACTGCTGAACAAGCATAACCTTCAATCCTATAATTGTCTTCCCAGCAGAGCTCAGCCCCCACACACACTATCAGATCTGATTGTACAGACTACTGAACAAAGGACATGAGCTAGTCATAGGATAAGTCTCCCTACACCATCAGATCAGATTGTACAATCTTGTCTCCTAGTGAAAGTGCAGCCAGCATTACTGCTGAACAAGCATAACCTCCAATCCTATAATTGTCTTCCCAGCAGAGCTCAGCCCCCACACACACTATCAGATCTGATTGTACAGACTACTAAACAAAGGACAGGAGCTATTTATAGGACAAGTCTTCTCCCCACACATCAGATCTGATTGTACAGATATTACTGCTGAACAAAGGGACAGGCGCTATTTATAACACAGGCACCCCCACACACTATCAGATCTGATTGTACAGATATTACTGCTGAACAATGGACAGGCGCTAATTATAACACAGGCACCCACACACACTATCAGATCTGATTGTACAGATATTACTGCTGAACAATGGACAGGCGCTAATTATAACACAGGCACCCACACACACTATCAGATCTGATTGCACAATCACACCCTATAGCCGAGTCCCATGATCCCCCTCACCTGTTTCTGTACGAGCTGCTCGCCGTCTCCGAGCTGCGAGTCCGCTACAATGAGGAGGAGGAATGGAGCCGGCACCTTCTTATACTGCCGGAGAAGCTTCCAGAACAACGTGAAGTCGCTGCACGCCTTTCCCCGCCCACCCGACCAATCAGCGCGGAGCGCCGCGCCTTTCCCCGCCCACCCGACCAATCAGCGTGGCCGCCAGGCAGTCACGTGACGCGGGGCGCCCGGCGCTTCTGGAAGATTCCAGCATCCGCAGAGGGTCGCCACGCCCTCACCAGGGGGAGGAGGGAGGGAGAGGAGGACCCCGGCCGCCATCTCACACACAGCTCCATGCCCAGAGCGCGGGGTTTCCCTGCGGAACAGGCAGGGCGGGCGGGTGACATGAGGTTGTCCGCAGTCACGTGACTCGGCCGTGCTGACGTCAGCAGGTCACTTCTGAATGGGGAGAGGGGGATGGAGATGCTTGCTGAAGGCGTGGCGGCCTGACCTCCTGAATGACAGGGCGCCGAAAGCAGGATTTGCCCTCAAGTAAAATGGCGACCGGCTGGCGCCAGGTGGAGGCTGATTGGCTGCCGAGGTCTTGCGTTACCTCAGCCCGCGAAGTGGCAGCCAATCACAGCAGAGCTCCGCGCACAGGGTCTTAGTTGCTAGGTAGAATAGTGGCTCTGAGGAGGCGGCCGGTCACGTGGTTTCTTGTAATTCAGTTTCCCGGTTTTTTTCTGCAGAACAACACAGGCGCGCAATTTCGTAACACTGCAGCCACAGCAGTTTCCATAGCTACCAACTGTCCTCTTTTCAGGGCTGGAACGCACTAAAGCGATTTTTTGAGCGTTTAGGGCCCATTCACACTTAAAGAGGAACTGCAGTGAAAATAATGTCATAAACAAGTGCTTCATTTTTACAATAATTATGTATAAATGATTTAGTCAGTGTTTGCCCAATGTAAAATCTTTTAAAGGGGAACTGAAGAGAGGTATATGGAGGCTGCCATGTTTATTTCCTTTTAAACAATACCAGTTGCCTGGCATCCCTGTTGATCCTCTTCCTCTAATACTATTAGCCATAGCCCCTGAACAAGCATGCAGCAGATCAGGTGTTTCAGACTTTAAAGAGAACCCGAGGTGGGATTTAATTATGTTAGTGGGGCACAGAGGCTGGTTGTGCACACTATCACCAGCCTCTGTTGCCCCATGGTGTGCCTCCAAGACCCCCCTGTGCGCCGCTATACCCCCCGCAGTGCTGGCGACACGCAGCGTGTCACCAGCACAATGTTTACCTCTCGCCTGTCTGTTAGCGCCGCTCCCCCGCCTCCTCCGTATCGGCGCTACCCCACCACGTCACTTCCCTCCAATCAGCGGGAGGGAAGGGACGCGGGCGGGCAGCGCCGATGCGGAGGAGACGGGGAAGCGGCGCTAACATACAGCGCTTAGGTAAACACTGCGTGTCGCCAGCACTGCGGGGGGTATAGCGGCGCAGGGGGGACATGGAGGCACACCATGGGGCAACAGAGGCTGGTGTTAGTGTGCACAACCAGCCTCTGTGCCCCAATAACATAATTAAATCCCACCTCGGGTTCTCTTTAAAGTCAGATCTGACACGATTAGCTGCATGCTTCTTTCTGGTGTTTTTTCAGACACTACTGCAGCCAAATAGACCAGCAGGGCTGCCAGGCAACTGGTATTGTTTAAAAGGAAATAAACATGGCAGCCTCCATATACCTCTCTCTTCAGTTTCCCTTTAAATCCCCGATTTACATTCTGACATATATTACATGGTGAAATTTTTACTGTTGGCAGGTGATGTAGCTGCATGCAGCAGCTACATCACCTGCCAACAATAAAAATTGTAAACAGCTATTTCCCACAATGCAACAAGGTTCACAGACAGGAAACTGCCAGGAGTACCACGGTCCTCAGAGTTTCTTGTGGGAGGGGTTTCACCACAATATCAGCCATACAGCGCCCCCTGATGATCCGTTTGTGAAAAGGAATAGATTTCTCATGAAAAAGGGGATATCAGCTACTGATTGGGATAAAGTTCAATTCTTTGTCGGAGTTTCTCTTTAAGCAGGAAACATGCGATTCTTGCTAGTAGCGTTTTTAAAAACCGCTAGTGCTATTCTAGCCTATGGCAGTGTCCTCACTGCCGGGATTAGCGACAATCGCGGGTTTTTCGCTATTATTGCAAACGCGTTATCTGCAGCAGATTTCAGGGGATTCTGGAGCGATCGCCATTAGCATATATAGAATCACTAATCGCAATCACCCCAAAAACCGCAAATTAGTCCAGTGATTTTTCTGTGTTAAATCGCGAAAAACTCATCCGCGGAAACCGCTAACGCAAATCTCTAGCGTTTAGCAATTTGAGGTGTGAATGAGCCCTTAGGGAGTGATTCAAAACGGTCGCTATTTCCCTAAACGCTCAGCTAATGTTAATGGATGGGCCAAATTCCACTGGAGCGATTGCGATTAGCAAAATCGCTATCGCAGGACATGCAGCATTTTGGTGGCATTTGTGTTTCTGCAATATAAAGTGTATAAACACTGGCGTAATCGCTCATGAATTGCTACACATAGCAATTTGAGTGTGATTTTAAATGACTGAAAACTGTAAAATAAATTGAAAGGACCAATCAGAATTAAAATCGCAACACAATCGCTGGCAAAAAGCTTTCACTTTTTAAAACCGCCAGAAAATGCTCAAGAAATCGATAACAAAACAATCATTAAAAACGCTAGCGATTTGTAGTGGGTTCCAGGCCTGAGAGGGACAGTCCCTCTTTGGGAACCGAATCCCTCTGGTCCCTCTTTCTTCCCCATTTGTCCCTCTTTCAAGCGGACCTGAACTCAGAACTTGCTCTCTGCTCTAAAAGATACACAGCAGCATAACATTTAAAGAAAAACATTTCTTTGTTACAGCTGATACAAATCCTGCAATAAATCTACAGTGTGTCTACTTCCTGCTTTCATGGAAGCAGATATTGTTCACTTCCGGCATGTCCAATCTGCTAGTCATTGAGAACAATCTTGTGCATTACTGATCTGAAGATCAATCCTATTCTCAATCAGGAGCAGGATGGGCATGCTATAAATTATCGATTCAACCCATTGATCCGACAGGGATTTGCATTGTGTGTACCAGGCATAAAGGTGGTCATACGTCAGGTGACTTGGCGACCGATCGACCAATTTGATTTTTATGATCGAATCAGAAGAAAATTGTTGCCTCCAAATGCATGGCCGATCAACAAAGTGACCAAATTCGGGCCGAAATTGGTTGCAGGAATCGGTCAGACATGCTGCAACATGTCGGGCTGTTGTGGTCGGTCTGGTGCACGGCGGTAACAGCGAGTGAAATCCCCGAAGATGTCCTCCCCAATGTTCTATGTGCCCTCCCAGTACCAGTGCTCTATACATAACCTGTCAGCGCCCACCACTGCCTATGGGCCTATGGGCTGGCTCCAGGCGCCGTCCTCCGTCCATACACTTGCCCCATGTTTAGTGCGCTAGGCATTGGGGGGACACACATTGCAAATGCGGCGTCACAAGGCCAATTCCAGATCAATTTCAAAATGAAATATTCGGCAAAGTAATTTTCGCAAACAAAAATTCTGTTTTTGATTTTAAAAATATATTGGTCACTGAAAAGGAATATAGGACAGTACAGTAGGTACGAAAATGCAAATTATCGCAAAAAACACATTTTCATTCATTAGTTAATAGCGAATTAGAACTTTTAAATTACTTCACATCCAGACCTTGTTTTCCCCTTATGGACCAGAGCAGTTTTGACGTTTTAGCTACAGTGGGTTGCAAAAGTATTCGGCCCCCTTGAAGTTTTCCACATTTTGTCACATTACTGCCACAAACATGCATCAATTTTATTGGAATTCCACGTAAAAGACCAATACAAAGTGGTGTACATGTGAGAAGTGGATCGAAAATCATACATCATTCCAAACATTTTTTACAAATAAATAACTGCAAAGTGGGGTGTGCGTAATTATTCAGCCCCCTGAGTCAATACTTTGTAGAACCACCTTTTGCTGCAATTACAGCTGCCAGTCTTTTAGGGTATGTCTCTACCAGCTTTGCACATCTAGAGACTGAAATCCTTGCCCATTCTTCTTTGCAAAACAGCTCCAGCTCAGTCAGATTAGATGGACAGCGTTTATGAACAGCAGTTTTCAGATCTTGCCACAGATTCTCAATTGGATTTAGATCTGGACTTTGACTGGGCCATTCTAACACATAGATATGTTTTGTTTTAAACCATTCAATTGTTGCCCTGGCTTTATGTTTAGGGTCATTGTCCTGCTGGAAGGTAAACCTCCGACCCAGTCTCAAGTCTTTTGCAGTCTCCAAGAGGTTTTCTTCCAAGTTTGCCCTGTATTTGGCTCCATCCATCTTCCCATCAACTCTGACCAGCTTCCCTGTCCCTGCTGAAGAGAAGCACCCCCAGAGCATGATGCTGCCACCACCATATTTGACAGTGGGGATGGTGTGTTCAGAGTGATGTGCAGTGTTAGTTTTCCGCCACACATAGCGTTTTGCATTTTGGCCAAAAAGTTCCATTTTGGTCTCATCTGACCAGAGCACCTTCTTCCACATGGTTGCTGTGTCCCCCACATGGCTTGTGGCAAACTGTAAACGGGACTTCTTATGCTTTCTGTTAACAATGGCTTTCTTCTTGCCACTCTTCCATTAAGGCCAACTTTGTACAGTGCATGACTAATAGTTGTCCTATGGACAGAGTCTCCCACCTGAGCTGTAGATCTCTGCAGCTCGTCCAGAGTCACCATGGGCCTCTTGACTGCATTTCTGATCAGCGCTCTCCTTGTTCGGCCTGTGAGTTTAGGTGGATGGCCTTGTCTTGGTAGGTTTACAGATGTGCCATACTCCTTCCATTTCTGAATGATCGCTTGAACAGTGCTCCGTGGGATGTTCAAGGCTTTGGAAATCTTTTTGTAGCCTAAGCCTGCTTTAAATTTCTCAATAACTTGATCCCTGACCTGTCTTGTGTGTTCTTTGGACTTCATGGTGTTGTTGCTCCCAATATTCTCTTAGACAACCTCTGAGGCCCTCACAGAGCAGCTGTATTTGTACTGATATTAGATTACACACAGGTGCACTCTATTTAGTCATTAGCACTCATCAGGCAATGTCTATAGGCAACTGACTGCACTCAGATCAAAGGGGGCCGAATAATTATGCACACCCCACTTTGCAGTTATTTATTTGTAAAAAATGTTTGGAATGATGTATGATTTTCATTTCACTTCTCACGTGTACACCACTTTGTGTTGGTCTTTCACGTATAATTCCAATAAAATTGATTCATGTTTGTGGCAGTAATGTGACAAAATGTGGAAAACTTCAAGGGGGCTGAATACTTTTGCAACCCACTGTATGTCCCTATTCAATCAGCAAAAACTTTATCCCTACTCACTACACCTAAATGATCTATATATCGTTGTTTTTCAAGACAAAGCAGGCTTTCAATGGGGGTATTTAGTCCTAAGAACAGTTTTGTTTTCTAGGCATTTTAATGGAAAAAAAGGAACAAAAATAAAAAAATGCATCATTTCTCAGTTTTTAACAATTCCAGTTTAAAAATAAAATGTGCCACAGTGATAAAAAACATTCCACCAGTTTTATGTCCCCCCTAATATAGTCAGATATGTCCCGAGTATCAGCCCAAACTTCCCAGTATAGCCAGATGTGACCCCAATATCAGCACCCCCAGTATAGTCAGATATTTCCCTTGTATGTACCAACCCCCAGTATAGAGAGACAGTAACGCCGGATAAAAGTTCCCCTATTATACCCATATGTGTCCCTAGATTTGCTCCCCCCCCCCCCCCCCCCCCAAATGATGGCCTTCTGGACAGCAGTCAGGGCGGCAGTCTTACCCATGATTGCGGTTTTGAGTAATGAACCAGGCTGGGAGTTTTTAAAAGCCTCAGGAATCTTTTGCAGGTGTTTAGAGTTAATTAGTTGATTTAGATGATTAGGTTAATAGCTCCTTTAGAGAACCTTTTCATGATATGCTAATTTTTTGAGATAGGAATTTTAGGTTTTCATGAGCTGTATGCCAAAATCATCAATATTAAAACAATAAAAAGGCTTTAGCTACTTCAGTTGTGTGTAATGAATCTAAAACATATGAAAGTCTAATGTTTATCAGAAACCAAATTTCATCTGTAGTTAAATCTTCCTTCTTTCATCTGAAGAACATTGCAAAGATTAAACATCTGATTCCCCCAGAGGATCTTCAAACCCTAGTCCACGCCTTCATCACATCACGGCTGGACTACTGCAATGCCCTTTATGCTGGCCTCCCCAAAAAAGACCTGCGTCGCCTGCAATTAGTGCAGAATGCTGCTGCCAGATTGCTAACAAACCAGCCTCGCCACTGTCACATTACACCGATCCTTCGCTCACTGCACTGGCTACCAGTAGAATGGAGAATACTCTTCAAGATTGGACTGCTGACATTCAAATCCCTGCACAATCTGGGCCCTGGATACATGAAGGACTTGCTGAAGCTGCACCACACCTCTCACAACCTCAGATCAGCAAGTTCTATAAACTTGGTCACTCCCAGAGTGCACCTCAAAAAATCTGGAGACAGAGCCTTCTGTCATGCTGCCCCTACTCTTTGGAACTCCCTACCACACCCAGTAAAGACAGCACCATCCCTGGAGCTATTCATATCCAGACTGAAAAGCCACCTGTTTAGCCTGGCATTTCCAGATTTATAAAATTCTTCCTCTGTACCACGATGGTCGGAGCCATGCTTATGCGCTTTGAGTCCCACGGGAGAAAAGCGCTTTACAAATGTTATTTGTTGTTGTTGTTGTTGTTGTAGTACATTACAGAAAATAATGAACTTTATCACAATATGCTAATTTTTTTAGAAGGACCTGTATATGTGATTGTTATTAATATTCTATTGAATATTCCTTTCCCGAGGACATTACCATTGCCATGGCCTCCCCCCACGTCTGTAATAAGTAGGTTTTGGTCTAGATATTCTAGAACAGCGCAGAATATCCCCCTCTCCCCGATGAATGAGTTGCGGCCTTTGTCAGTTCCCTTCCCCCATGCGATCCCTGCGTTGTCGCCGGCCTTTCTTTATCTTGCAGCTGCAGACACACCAGACGTTATAGCATCATGCAATTATTATCTGCTAAGCTACAGAGATCAAAGCCGTATCCAATCGCTTCCTATACTCCATCTGTACAAAGGAAATTAATTCATTAACAGGCATTGTCATCTTCTAATGTCATCTTTATTTCATTTCTTAAGAATGTAATTCTATTTCTGTAACAGAGCATTGAAGTCAATATTATTTCCGGTCTTCTTGTGATAGATGAACGACGGGACTATCTGGATCAAGCTTCAAAGTGTTTTAATGTCTCTGTCCAAACAAGAATGAATAATTACATGCCTTAAAGGGAACCTGAAGTGAAAAAATATATATGATATAATGAATTGGTTGTGTAGTACGGATAATTACTAGAACATTAGTAGCAAAGAAAATATTCTCATATTTTTATTTTCATTTATATAGTTTTTTTTATAACATTGCATCATTCTCTAATATTTGCAGTTTACACACTACTCAGCATTCTAAATGATTTTACAGAGCAGGCCAGTTAACTTTTGAACTGTCCTCTGGAAAGAAAAAGAAAATACAGTGACTGACAGTTAAGATAATAAGCTTCAGAAGACAGAGCTCTCTGCGACTTTGAAAGTCGTGGAGCTCAATGGCTTTTTTGCATAGATAACAACTGGAGTTTTTTAACTCTTCCTGTACTGGAAACAATATTATAGCTGTACTACACATACAAATCATTATATAATCTTTTTTATTTTTTGCTTCACTGTCTCTTTAAAATAAACCTGACTTAGAGGAATATGGAGGCTACCATATTTATTTCCTGTTAAACAATACCAGTTGCCTGGCAGCCCTGCTGGTCTATTTGGCAGCTGTAATGCCTCCTGTGCTTTCAAATGAGGTTATCTGCCTTATCTGACATGGCAGTCATGTGAACCAGGGAGGAGATCAAATTACCACTTGTGATTAGACACAAATGAGGGGGGATTAAACAGGCTAAACTCTATAAATACATACAGGATGCATTTCTCTCTGTTTTCCTTCTGTCATGTGCAAGAGTTCAGGTCCACTTTAATAACACACCTGAAACAAGCATGCAGCTAATCTTGTCTGATTTGACAATGATGTCAGAAACACCTGATCTGCTGCATGCTTGTTCAGGGGCTGTGGCTAAAAGTATTAGAGGCAGAGGAGCAGCAGGACTGCCAGGCAATTAGTATTGCTTAAAGCGGATCCGAGATTAAAAACTAACTATAACAAGTAACTTGTCTATATATCTTATCTAAAGTTTAGATAGTTTACACAGCAAATCTAGCTGCAAACAGCTTTAATAGAATATGATTATTTATTCCTGTGATACAATGACAGCAGCCATGTTGTTTGTAAACATTACACAGAAGCAAAAGCTTATCTGCATCTTCAGCACTCAGCCTAATCCCTCCCTCCTCCCCTCTGCCTCTGAAATCTCTGGCTAGTAACACCTCCCCCTCCTCCTGCCCAGACTGAGCTCCCATGAGCCCTTGCTACTGTCTGAAAGTGCCAAGGCTCTCTGGAGAAGCTGTGGGCGTGGCTTGTTTAGTTTATAGGGAATTCGAGTATTAAAACAAAAACAAAAAAGTATTTGGCTTGAGGAATGCCCTATAAACAATAGGGAAGGAACACAATTAAGCAAAGAGTAAAAGTTCACCTCGGATCCACTTTAAAAGGAAATAAATATGGCAGCTTCCATATCACTCTCTCTTCAGGTTCCCTTTAAAAGTCTTCTGCAGTAAGCTTTGTATTTGGAGCATGCAGGGTTTCACCCATGTCATGTTTCCTCAGGTGTTCATCCATCGTTGTAGTGTTGCTGGCAGGCTTGGTGTACCTGGTGGACACACAGCACTGGCTTGAGGTACTGTACGCTGTTGTGCCCTTACCTGAATAGGCAACAACTTGTGTCAAAAGTTTTAGTAACCTGATTGTCTACTCCTTACCCACGAGCTGTGCTGTACAGGTGGCCATACATCAGGCAATCTTGTGGGCCGATCGACCTCCCGAATCCATAATTTAATCGAATCAGAAGGAGAATCTGTGCTGCAAAAAGTCCACCGGACCAATGTTTTGATCAATTTAGGGCAGAAATCGGTCGAAAGGATTAATCGGGCATGCTGGAAAATCTCGGTTGCTAGTGCTTGATCAGGTGTGCAGTTCCAGGCATTTTCCATCTATACTGCCTCTGAGTGAAGCCATCCTGATGCCATTTCCTCCCTTACTCTTTTTTTCTCCCTCCTGCAGTGGTGTATGCATTGTCAGCCCTCCTCCCCACTGAGCTGTGTACTAAAAACTGCAGTGTCAGTGTAACGATCGGTGTAACACAGAGAGGATCTGATTACCAGTGATCTGCAGTATCACCGAGAATACAGAATATACCTGATTATTGATGATCTGCAGTATCACAGATAATACAGATATATTGCTAACCTCTGGACACCTGAGTAATATGAGTGTTTGGTGCAACAGTAATACTTTGAGGAGAGCACCCGTATAGAGGGTGCAAGGCAGTAAGAGATACTGCCCAAAGAGCAGGCTCCTTCCAAAGGCCTGAGGCTCCCCTAGGGGAGGAGCCAGGCTGAGAGTGGGAAGGACCAGAGTGTGAGTGACACCAATGGTGGAGTGTCACTGACAGATCTGTGAACTATCTCTAAACAGAGGAGATAGCTCTCGAGGTCGGACAAGCTAGGTCGGCAACAGACAGACAGATCAGATACAGAGGAAGGAGACAGATTCACAATCCTAAGGCAAGCAAGGTTTGGCAACGGAGTATCAGATATAGCGTGGTACCAAATCAGAGATCAGAAGAGAGGTCAGGAAAGCAGAAGGTCATAACAAATAATCAACAATTGTCTAGTCTAAAGGTGTGAGCTCCTTGATCATCAACACCCTGGAACTAGTCTGAAGTTATAACAGGATGGTAAAGCTAATTCCTAGTCTTGGGTGTGAGCTCCTTGGTCATCAACACCCTGGAACTAGTCTGAAAAATAACACAGATAATATACAATATTCCTAATCTGGGGTGTGAGCTCCTTGGTCATCAACACCCTGGAACTAGTCTGAAGAATAACACAGATAATATACAATATTCCTAATCTGGGGTGTGAGGTCCGTGATCATCAACACCCTGGAACTGGTCTAGAGAATAACACAAATTCTGACAAAAAGGTCTGAGTGCTTCCACGTAGTGATCGCAACGGCAGACAACCAGAGAATGACCAGCACCCAGTATATATAGTACAGCGCTCTCCAGCGCCTCCCCTAAGTGCTGGACCAATGGAAACTGGTTGGATTGTCAGCTGACCAACTTGGTCAGCTGAATATATGAGGTGTAAACAGGGCGCTCTACAGTTTGAATAATAATAGTGAAATATCGGTACAAATAACACTTATACACTCTGAAAAATTCAGCATATCATATGCTATTAAAAACAAGCAAAAAGTCCCATATATCTTCCTCCAAGTTTTATCAAGGACGACACTTTGCACCTTTCTTGCCACAAGCAGTTATATATACGTTCACCAGAAATGCCAGCTGTCCCTCTCAGGATCAGCCCACAACACTTTTGGCCCAGCCAGTCACTCCTCGATAATCAGGATGTCTTTCACCTAGTCGCTCCGATCATAAGAAGAGAGAAACTCCAATAGTGTGATACTGTATAATGAGGGTATATCACTCCACCAGTGCACCCTATTCACACAGCGGCACCCAGTGCTCCTCCACCAGAGATCAATAAAGCCTCTCACCGTATTGCCTGGCTGACCCAGCACAGACCAGCAGTAATCACTTTGTTGATGACATCAAACTTTCTCCATACAGTAATACTGCCCTAGGACTCAAAGAGGGCCAGAAATAGTGTAAAACCATCTTTATTTAAAAAGCATAAAAGTAGTGCACTTACAAACAGGTAGATTCAAATGCGCATATCAATAAGTATCCATCGAGCTCTTGTCAGCGTTCCTCGCTCCTTAGGCCACGCCCAACTAGTTTCGTCCTATGACTCATCAGGGGCTTGGGCCAATAGGAGCGAGGGAACGCTTTAATCTCCCTCCCCTACATCACATGACCCGTTACGCACGGGGATTTTGCAAAGTTCATTCGCCGCTTCCTAGATCAGCTTCATTGGCTGATAGTCGCCCTGTCATTGCCGGTTGCGGCCAATAAGAAAGCTTTTCTCTTTTTCCCATAGCGCAAGTTCGCCAGCAAACTACTCTGGTAATCCCTCCCCGAACTACATTACCCACAGTTCCTTTGTTGCTGGCAACACATCGCCAGCCTCCCATCAAGTTGCTAGCAAATATACGGCACGGTTAACGCCGCTTAGGGTTCTTGTGCCTCTCCCCCAGAAACTTAATTAAAACTTGTATATACAACTTATATAATAAAACATACATAAAAGACCCTCCTCCCAGCAACAATACTGTATACAGATCGGGCTACAATTCCCAGAGGTCCCAGTCTATCTTCCTACAAATCCTACGGATACTAAACAGGGCCACAAAATAATAAGGTTATAACCAGAAACAAAACACAGGTGCTCCATATATTGGGCCAAAGACTTTTAATTTGCAAATAAGGTATAATAAACCATTAGCCCCGCCTAATGGACTGCAAACCTACTAATATAATCGCCACCTGGATAAGGAATTAACGGGGGTCAGCAGTACATACTGCCACCAAGGTTCATCTTTATTATTTATTTTTTTATTTTAGTTTAACAGCTGCTCATAAACTTTGCATGGCCCCCTTACATTGTTAACATAGTATGCATATCCCTCCCCTACTTGCAACATCCCTTCCATAGATGTTATTGTTATGCAACTTCTGTGAATCATTCGCCCCATTATCAGCTTCCTCATGTCAATGCCTGTATAGTCATACTTAATGGTTATGCCCCCTAGTAACCATCCCAACACACATTGCGGACAGTCCGCAGGCAGAACCATAGCATGTGCAGTCATTGAACTACCATCCTAATCATCAGCGATAAAACAGTTGACATCCAGTTCCACATTCAACCCCCTCGGTACCAACGTTTGCAGATCATATATCCACCTGGTTTCCATTTGCGAAATTTCTCTGATTTTATGGCAGCCTCTCCATTTAGTTGTTAGTTTTTGAATTCCACAGAAACTCAACATTCCAGGGTTTCGGTCATGCTTTTCCAGAAAATGCTTCGAGACACTATGTCCCTTGAACCCTCTACTGATGTTGGCAATGTGTTCACCCACACGTTTTTTCAGGGTTCTCTTGGTCCGACCCACGTACTGCAGCCCACATGGGCACCATAAAAGGTATACCACATGTGTGCTGCAGCAGTGAATAAACTCATTAATTTTAAAATTCCTTCCTGTCTGATTGGAGACTACTTCTTTCCGCCTTACACCCAATGCCAACTCACATGTAGTACATTGCTGACAGGGATAAAATCCCACATTACCCCAAACATCCGTTTTGTTGTTGACCCGGGGCCCATCCACATAAGTTTTGACTAGTTTTTGTTGCAAATTCTGCGCTCGTCTATAAATGAATCTGGGTTGCTGTGGGAGCACTCTCCCCAAAATGGGGTCATTTCTTAACAGCCCCCAATGCTTTTTATATATTTTTTCCACCTCCCTATATTGTGAATTGAATTGCAATAATACCGCATGTTCAAAGGGGTTGGCTCTGCCCTGATTCTTTGTGCTAGTGTTCCTAGAAACCTGTAAAAGCTTATCCCTTCCCCCCTGTATCACTTCTTCTGATATTGCTTCTAAATACTGTCTACTGTATCCTTTTTCAACAAACCTTTCTATTAACATTTCTGCTTGTATGATATAGTCACTTATATTCGAGCAATTCCTCCTAATCCTACTGAGTTGCCCTTTGGGGATGTTGGACATCCAATTTGGATGATGACAACTTCGCGTGGGGATATAAGAATTCCTATCAGTTTTTTTAAAAAAGGTTTTGGTTCCCAGGGTGCCATCCCTTTTCAAAACCACAATATCAAGAAAATCAATTTCCTCATTGCTACATTTCATGGTGAGGTTAATCCCCAATGGGTTATCATTGAGCCACTGTACAAATTGGCTTAACTGTTGTTCATCCCCCTCCCATATCCAAAATAAATCATCTATGAAACGTTGCCAGTTCCTAACCTTTCCACTCTGTGCCATACCCAAAACTTCTCTTTCCCACTGATCCATGAAAATATTGGCAACGCTGGGGGCATATTTTGCCCCCATTGCACAGCCAACCACCTGTAAATAATATTTCCCATCAAACCAAAAATAATTATGTGACAACGAAAATTGTAATAACTCCAAAATAAACTTGATCTGCTCCGTGTCCAATAATTTCTGTTCCCCCAGTGCTCTCTCGACAGCCTCCAGTGCCTTCTCATGCGGTATTATAGTATAAAGGGCCGTTACATCTGCAGTGACCAATATGCTTCTCTCATCAACCTGAATGCCGTTAATAGTTTGCAGAAAATGTTTCGTGTCTTTCAACAAATGTGGAAGAGCCCCCACAACCGGCTGTAGAAACTGATCCACATATTCCCCTAATCTTTGATTCAATCCTCCTATCCCACTTATAATGGGCCTGCCAGGGGGTTGTGTTTGATTTTTATGGATTTTTGGGTTGATATACATCACTGGTATCCGTGGTGCATCAATCATTAAATATTTGAACTCGGCATCATTCAATATACCTTTATCAAGCCCTCCCCTCAGGATTTTCCTCATTTTCTCTTTGTACTCACCTGTTGGGTCACTTCTCAACTGCTTATAAGTAACAGTATCCCCAAGAATGTTGTATACCTCTTGCTTATACTGTGATTGGTGCATAATAACCACCCCCCCACCTTTATCTGCCGGTCTTATGAGAATCTCCTTCCTTCTACTCAGTTCATTGATCTGCTTAAGTTCAGTTCTATTAGTATTAATTCTCACCGCTTCTAGGTCCTTCAATACCATATTCTTAAAACTTTTAATAGTGCTATCTTTCATTGGATCCGGTGGGTTGAATGTGGAACGATTCCTTAAGTTGGTATGGACATATTGCTGTATTGCTCCCCCTATATTGGCTCTGTTTGAAGGGCCCTCTTTCGACAGAAAATATTTTTTTATATTCATTTTTCTGATAAATTTATGAGTGTCAATATAAACATTGAACTTGTTTACCCCTTGTTTTGGGGCATATTTCAAGCCTTTATCTAGGATCCTTAACTCAGCTGGGGTCACCTCGACCCCACTGATATTAAAAATACCTGTGTTCTTTACTTCCTTCTTTTCAGATCCGCCCCCTCTGTGTCCTCTTCTATTTCTCTTTTTCTTGTATTCCGTATCTGATATTCTAATTGTTGCCACTGATCCAGCTCTCCTCTCCTGTCCCCTAAAAAATGGTGGTGAACTGTTTCATCTGTTTCACGCTCAAGCACGCTCACGCTCACGCTGTCAGCAATGTACTACATGTGAGTTGGCATTGGGTGTAAGGCGGAAAGAAGTAGTCTCCAATCAGACAGGAAGGAATTTTAAAATTAATGAGTTTATTCACTGCTGCAGCACACATGTGGTATACCTTTTATGGTGCCCATGTGGGCTGCAGTACGTGGGTCGGACCAAGAGAACCCTGAAAAAACGTGTGGGTGAACACATTGCCAACATCAGTAGAGGGTTCAAGGGACATAGTGTCTCGAAGCATTTTCTGGAAAAGCATGACCGAAACCCTGGAATGTTGAGTTTCTGTGGAATTCAAAAACTAACAACTAAATGGAGAGGCTGCCATAAAATCAGAGAAATTTCGCAAATGGAAACCAGGTGGATATATGATCTGCAAACGTTGGTACCGAGGGGGTTGAATGTGGAACTGGATGTCAACTGTTTTATCGCTGATGATTAGGATGGTAGTTCAATGACTGCACATGCTATGGTTCTGCCTGCGGACTGTCCGCAATGTGTGTTGGGATGGTTACTAGGGGGCATAACCATTAAGTATGACTATACAGGCATTGACATGAGGAAGCTGATAATGGGGCGAATGATTCACAGAAGTTGCATAACAATAACATCTATGGAAGGGATGTTGCAAGTAGGGGAGGGATATGCATACTATGTTAACAATGTAAGGGGGCCATGCAAAGTTTATGAGCAGCTGTTAAACTAAAATAAAAAAATAAATAATAAAGATGAACCTTGGTGGCAGTATGTACTGCTGACCCCCCGTTAATTCCTTATCCAGGTGGCGATTATATTAGTAGGTTTGCAGTCCATTAGGCGGGGCTAATGGTTTATTATACCTTATTTGCAAATTAAAAGTCTTTGGCCCAATATATGGAGCACCTGTGTTTTGTTTCTGGTTATAACCTTATTATTTTGTGGCCCTGTTTAGTATCCGTAGGATTTGTAGGAAGATAGACTGGGACCTCTGGGAATTGTAGCCCGATCTGTATACAGTATTGTTGCTGGGAGGAGGGTCTTTTATGTATGTTTTATTATATAAGTTGTATATACAAGTTTTAATTAAGTTTCTGGGGGAGAGGCACAAGAACCCTAAGCGGCGTTAACCGTGCCGTATATTTGCTAGCAACTTGATGGGAGGCTGGCGATGTGTTGCCAGCAACAAAGGAACTGTGGGTAATGTAGTTCGGGGAGGGATTACCAGAGTAGTTTGCTGGCGAACTTGCGCTATGGGAAAAAGAGAAAAGCTTTCTTATTGGCCGCAACCGGCAATGACAGGGCGACTATCAGCCAATGAAGCTGATCTAGGAAGCGGCGAATGAACTTTGCAAAATCCCCGTGCGTAACGGGTCATGTGATGTAGGGGAGGGAGATTAAAGCGTTCCCTCGCTCCTATTGGCCCAAGCCCCTGATGAGTCATAGGACGAAACTAGTTGGGCGTGGCCTAAGGAGCGAGGAACGCTGACAAGAGCTCGATGGATACTTATTGATATGCGCATTTGAATCTACCTGTTTGTAAGTGCACTACTTTTATGCTTTTTAAATAAAGAAGGTTTTACACTATTTCTGGCCCTCTTTGAGTCCTAGGGCAGTATTACTGTATGGAGAAAGTTTGATGTCATCAACAAAGTGATTACTGCTGGTCTGTGCTGGGTCAGCCAGGCAATACGGTGAGAGGCTTTATTGATCTCTGGTGGAGGAGCACTGGGTGCCGCTGTGTGAATAGGGTGCACTGGTGGAGTGATATACCCTCATTATACAGTATCACACTATTGGAGTTTCTCTCTTCTTATGATCGGAGCGACTAGGTGAAAGACATCCTGATTATCGAGGAGTGACTGGCTGGGCCAAAAGTGTTGTGGGCTGATCCTGAGAGGGACAGCTGGCATTTCTGGTGAGCGTATATATAACTGCTTGTGGCAAGAAAGGTGCAAAGTGTCGTCCTTGATAAAACTTGGAGGAAGATATATGGGACTTTTTGCTTGTTTTTAATAGCATATGATATGCTGAATTTTTCAGAGTGTATAAGTGTTATTTGTACCGATATTTCACTATTATTATTCAAACTGTAGAGCGCCCTGTTTACACCTCATATATTTACTGATAGAGTGATACACACACTCAATACAGGAGCGATCCAGGCCAGTTAGAGGAAATTGTTAAGAATTTGAGGAGCGCACTTAGTAAGGTTTTTCTTGTTGTATTAACTTGGTCAGCTGACTCTCTTCTGGCTGTCATAAAAGCTCTGCCTCTTAGCGCGCGCGCGCGTCCTTCTGAACCTGTGTGGACTATCAGTCCCAGCCACACCAGACCTGTGCTGTAAACCATCCGCTGTGCTGGGCGCGGAACCAGCCGCACCGCTATTAGAGCATGCGGCGGTTCCCCCGCGTTCAGCCATATTGTCAGATGTAGGCCTATGCGTGCAAACTGCCGTGTCGGACGCGGAATCCGCCGCCTTGTTCTCAGGACATGCGGCGGTTTCTCTGCGTTCAGTCATGCCAGCAGATGCAGGCCCATGCGTGCAACCTGCCGCGTTGGACGCGGAATCAGCCGCCTTGCTCTGAGCACCCGCGGCGGCTTTTCCGCGTTTTCTCACAGTCAGCTTGCTCTGTAAACACGTGTGAGCACAGCATAGATCATATTTCAACAGCTTCTGCAGAGGGGTGGGGTGTATTTCCCTTCTCAGTCTCCTGTCACGTTGAACTGCCCTCAGCCCATCAGTGAGGAGCAGGAATGTGGGAGGAGAGATAACAAGCTTCCCTCTCCCTGGCAATGTACCAGAATAGAGCCCGGCTGACTTAAATTGGAAGGCTTGCAATGCAGGGTCGGGATGTAGACTGCATAATAAACACAGAGCAGTGGGATGGAATTTGATTTTATGGCTGACAATCCCACTTTAACCACCCTGGCGTTCTATTAAGATCGCCAGGGAGGCTGCGGGAGGGTTTTTTTTTTATTAAAAAAAAACTATTTCATGCAGCCAACTGAAAGTTGGCTGCATGAAAGCCCACTAGAGGGCGCTCCGGATGCGTTCTTCTGATCGCCTCCGGCGACCAGAAGTAACAAGGAAGGCTGCAATGAGCAGCCTTCCTTGTTTCGCTTACCTCGTCGCCATGGCGACGAGCGGAGTGACGTCATGGACGTCAGCCGACGTCCTGACGTCAGCCGCCTCCGATCCAGCCCTTAGCGCTGTCCGGAACTGTTTGTTCCGGCTACGCTGGGCTCAGGCGGCTGGGGGGACCCTCTTTCGCCGCTGCTCGCGGCGGCTATCAGGCAGCACACGCGGCTGGCAAAGTGCCGGCTGCGTGTGCTGCTTTTTATTCCATGTAAATCGGCCCAGCAGGGCCTGAGCCGGAGCGGCAGCCTCCAGCGGTGATGGACGAGCTGAGCTCGTCCATACCGCCCAGCTGGCTAAACAAATGATGAACCCTGATCATTCACTGGAAGGAGCACTGCTGAAGCTGAAATACTTTGCACACATAGACTATCATTCATAAAAGTGTGTTCGGTAAAAAAAAGTCTGGTCTCAGGAAAATACTGCATTAGGTATTTTAGACTTATGTGTGCTAATTCATAAAAATCTTTAGAAGTGCGGAGATTTACAGAAGTAAGCTGGTGGTAACATGAGAAGAGTCTGCCTGAGTCATTACATTTCTCCGTGCAGAGACAGCATTACAATTAAAAGAGGCATCCCCAGCTTCCCTTTAGATGTTCATGTTTAGTTATACTGCCTCTGCTTGCCCTGAATCTGCTCTGTATCTGTCTATTAGTCTTTCTAAACAATCTAATTGACACAGCTTAGAAGAACTTCAAGAAACTTTACATATGCCAGGCTTTGTGATTTTCACACCCAGCGCATAGATATCTCAAAAGCAGGAACCCAATAGGTTAAACACAGCCTAAGGTATTCAGGGAAGCCTGGGGGGCACTCTGCTTCTGCCTGGGGGGGGGGGGGGGGTAATCTCTGCTTCTGCTGAGTCTCTATTAACATCACACAGTCCTACAAAGACTTCACTCTCTTATCACCCATTCAAAGCGAGCGGTATGTTCCGTGCCATTATAAAGGATCAGCGCAGAGTCCACAAACACGAGTCTTCAATAGACAGAGAATAAAAGCAGGCAAATCTCCACCACAATAAATATTGGGGTCACGGCACAGCTCTGGAATCATGGATACCCAAAGAAAGGAAAGAGGCTTTCCAGCTGGTGACAACCCACACTATAAGATTGTATTAAGACTTTGGTAGGACATCAGGAAGCAACAGTCTGTCCAGGATCCACCAATACAGCAATGTTTCCTCTCACGAATGGATATCAGTAAACATCATCCAAAACAAACAAACGGCAACTCTAAGTGTAAACCGTTTAACCACTTCTGTACCAGGGGGGGGGGGGGGTTGCCTGATCGGTGCTGCGTGGGTTCTCCAGCCCGCAGCGCCGATCAGCTGGCAGCCAGATCAGACTACCCCCCTTTTTTCCCCACTAGGGGGATGTCCTGCTGGGGGGGGTCTGATCGCCGCCGGCTGTTTGCGCTTGCGGGGGGGGCTCTTCAAAGCCCCCCTCCGCAGCGCTTCCTGGCCTCCTTCCCCTTCCCTCCCTCTCCCTCCCCCTGTGAGCGGCGCAGGACGGATTTCCGTCCTGCGCCTGATGGGATAGGCTTCAGCCTATCAGGTGCCGGCGATCCCCGGCCAATCAGACGCCGGGGATCGCCGATCTCCGCTACGGCAGCGCCGTATACATGTAAACAGCGGGGAAGATCTTCCCCGTGTGTTTACATTTACCCGGCGGCTCGCAGGGTGTTCACGGAGACACCCTCCGTGAACTGACATGGAACGGCCGCTCGAACGAGCGGCCGTTTCCATGGAATCCACTTCAGGATTCAGGGGCGTAGTTAAGCGTACGCCGAATCCTGAAGTGGTTAATATAGAGTTTTCATAGTAAAAACAGCATAACAAACAGCATAAAAACAAAACTTACATACGGGGCCCATGCAATGGGAACCCCGAGAAAGACGCACGCGTGTATGGGTCAGCAGTATAGGACAGTATAAAGGTGCCGCCTGTCTCCTTCTCCTTCCTTTTCATCATGTTTACTACTGATATCCATTCGTGAGAGGAATCATTGCTGTATTGGTGGATCCTGGACAGAGTGTTGCTTCCTGATGTCCTACCAAAGTCTTGATACAACCTTATAATGTGGGTTGTCACCAGCTGGTAAGCCTCTTTCCTTTCTTTGGGTATTGTGGAGATTTGCCTGCTCTTATTCTTTGTTGAAGACTCGTCTTCTGTTTTTGGACTCTGCGCTGACCATATAATTGACCTGTTTGTGAACTCTGGACATTGTTCTTCTCTCAGCAGCGGCCACTTTGTTTCCTTGGCGCTGATACACATATGCAAACATGTTCCGTGCCATTACCACATACTCTAATCTTTATGAATTGGCATTTACTGACGTGTTGAGATAATCACTGCACAAGGCGGTAATTTACCTCACTGCTCGGGAATTTCAGCGTTTCATGCGGTAACAGCTTTTATGAATTGACACTTTACTAAGTGCTCGGTAAAGTCAGCTGTTTTCTGCATTGCCGAATGCGGTAATGCTTTATGAAGGATAGCCATAGTGAGAAGGTGTGAGTCACTGGAGAGGACCCTGATGCTGGGAAGATGGAGGGCAGGAGGAGGAGGGGACAGCAGAGAATGAGATGGCTAGATAGCATCATGGAAGCAACAAACATGAGCCCTGGACAAGCTTCGGGAGGCAGTAGAGGGCAGAGGGGCCAGGTGTGCTCCATGGAGTCGCGAAGAGTCCAACATGACTGGAATATCGACTGGGCCCCCGCGCCCTCCGGACTACAACAAACCAGGGGCATAACTAGAAATCACTGGGCCCCGCTGCAAAACTTTAGATGGGGCCCCCTACCGCCAACTCTGCTGAACACTGAATATGGATTGTCGACAAATCTTTGTATGATTCCTTATCAGTGGCTGAGCAGATGCAGTCATTAGAACAATTGTGCAGAGAGCAGAAAGCTTTTTTCTCTCATTGCCCTTAGTTGTCAGTCTCTCAGGACGGGGCCCCCTGTGGCTTCTGGGCCCACCTGCGGCTGCATCCCTGGCAGGGTCTATTGATACACCCCTGTAACAAACCCGCAAACATGAGGATGTATAATTCTGAGGACACAATGTAAAGTAATAGCAGTGCTGACACAGCAATGTATAATTTAGCATCCTGTGCTTACAATTCCCTGACCTACATGACTGGAACACAACAATAATGTGAGCAGGTTAAGCAAGTCATACAGACTCTGCTCTATAGTAAGCATCAGGCAGGGAATACGGGAATGATTTCCATACACCCGTCACCAGCTCGGTAACCTCCCCTGCCCCCGGCAATCACAACTGGTTTATGCTGGAAAACATACTCCGCCTTCTTTCATTACAGAAAATGTATAATTACTCACGCACACGCGCAAAATTAAAGGATACCCAAAGTGACATGTGACATGATAAGATAAACATGGGTATGTACAGTGCCTAGCACACTAATAACTATGCTGTGTCCTTTTTTTTCTTTCTCTGCCTGAAAGAGTTAAATATTAGGTATGTAAGTGCCTGACTCAGTCCTGACTCCAGACAGGAAGTGACTACAGTGTGACCCTCACTGATAAGAAATTCCAACTATAAAACACTTTCCTAGCAGAAAATGGCTTCTGAGAGCAAGAAAGAGATAAAAAGTGTCAATAGTTCATAGATTTTAGCTCAGGCATGCTTCAATGAATGTGTCATTGAGCAAAAACAATAAAACAGTTCAAACTTAAAAAGTAGATTTAAACATAAAATAAAACTGTAGAATATCTTAAAAAGTAATTTTTAGGAGAAGGAAGATAGATACAGTCGTTTGTTTCATTAGTTTATTTTCGCCTCAGGTGTCCTTTAAAGCCTAGGTTCTCAACATGTGGTACGCGTACCCCAGGGGGTACTTCTGATGGTTCCAGGGGGTACTCGGGCTTGATATACTTAACCAAGAACAACAAAAACTTAACCAAAAACAAGTTTTTTTTAGAAAATTATAAATCTTATTTAAACACCAAATTAGTATTTTAGCTAATTAGAAGCAATAGCAAATGCTTGGAAATTGTTTAGAACCAATTATCATGTACTACGATTAAATGTATATCTATCAAGGGGTACTTGTGATAATGTTTCCTATGCTAGGGGGTACTTGGAGAGTACAGGGTTTTCAAAGGGGTACTTACTAATAAAATGTTGAGAAACACTGCTTTAAAGGACAACTGAAGTGAGCGGGATATAGAGGCTGCCATATTTATTTCCTTTTAAGCAATACCAGTTGCCTGGCAGCCCTGCTGATCCTCTGCCTGTAATACTTTTAGCCATAGCCCCTGAACAAGCATACAGCAGATCAGGTGTTTCTAAAATTATTGTCAGATCTGACAAGATTAGCTGCATGGTTGTTTCTGGTGTTATTTAGACACTACTGCAGCCACATAGATCAGCAGGACTTCCAGGCAGTATATCTACACCCCCGGAGACTTCATCTTAGCTGCTCCAAGGACGTAGATATATGTAGCTTGCCATGATTGCTGCTATGCGCGCTCCCGCACGAGTTCACATCACTGCCTGTTAGTACAGAGATCAGTGAATGAAAACATAGTTCCCATTCACTGATCTAAGTGCCTGTGATCAATGACAACCGACATCAATACGAAGAAAGCAACACATACATGTTACTTCCAGTACGCGCAGGGAGATAACGTGTGGGGGCATCTTGTGGCTGAATAGTAAAATTACATCTACATACATTTTTACTTAATCAACATACATACATATCCCATTAAAATTCACTCCTTACCACCCCCACTCTCTTATAGTGACCGAAATAAAACATTTGTATAAAAAAAAAATGACATTTAATAAAAATACATAAATAGTTACCTTAGGGACTGAACTTTTTTTAAAATATGTATCTCATGGGGGTATATTACTATTACTTTTGCAAGTAAGGGCTTATAATTGGTGACGGACGCAAAACTGAAAATATACACCTTTATTTCCAAATAAAATATAGTCGCCATAAAGGGACATAATTTAAACGGTGCTATAACCAGGGCAAATGGTATACATTATTATTATTATTATTATTTAACACCAACACCTTCCACAGCACTGTACAGAGTACCGGTATATTGTCTTGCCACCTACCTGTCCTTCAGAGGGGCTTATAATCTAATCCATACCATAGTCACATGTCTATGTATGTATCGTGTAGTGCATGTAACATAGTCTAGAGCCAATTTAGGGGGAAGTCAATTAACTTATCTGCATGTTTTTGGGATGTGGGAGAAAACCAGAGTGCCCAGAGGAAACCCGCAAAGACATGTGGAGAACACACAAACACCATGCAGATAGTGCCCTGGCTGGGATTTGAACTAGGAAGGAACCCAGCACTGCAAGGTGAGAGTGCTAACCACTAGGGCAAAACATACATTGTTCTGGCCCTGTGTCTCTGGATGAGCTGAGTGTTATTATGCTGAACACACACCATGCGTTTCCGGCCGCGTCGAATGCATCCGTCGATACGCGTCGATTCGACTATTACCGAGCATTTCCGAACGCATTTCGATGATTTTTAGGTCGATTGCCATGTAAAGTATGGCAAATCGACCTAACAATCCATCGAAACGTGAATCGGACATGTAGGAAATAATCGAATCGATGCGTATCGACGGACGCAACGAACGCAGAAACGCATGGTGTGTATCCAGCATTAGGATGGAGGGTGAAATAGCTCAGTTTATCTCCTGGGATGGGATAGAGCTGAGCAGACAATCAGGAAGTATCTTGTTACAAAAATGTCATTGAAGTGGAATTTCAGCTGATAAGATGTTATGCTTGTATCAGCAGCAGTTTCCTCCCCATTGTTCTCTGTTATGTTTTGTTAGAACATTAAGTATTACTGCCACAGTTGTGTTTTTAGGGTTATGTCTGTATTGAGGTGACTATTATGTATTTATACAGAGTACATAGTCATGTCACTGACTGTCCTCAGAGGAGCTCACACTCTAATCCTACCATAGTCATAGTCTAATGTCCTACCATATTATTATTATGTATTTATATAGCACTGACATCTCCTGCAGCACATTACAGAGTACATAGTCATGTCACTGACTATCCTCAGAGGAGCTCACAGTCTAATCCTACCATAGTCATATTGTAATGTCCTACCATAATATTATTATGTATTTATATAGCACTGACATCTCCTGCAGCACTTTACAGAGTACATAGTCATGTCACTGACTGTCCTCAGAGGAGCTCACACTCTAATCCTACCATAGTCATAGTCTAATGTCCTACCATATTATTATTATGTATGTATATAGCACTGACATCTCCTGCAGCACATTACAGAGTACATAGTCATGTCACTGACTGTCCTCAGAGGAGCTCACACTCTAATCCTACCATAGTCATAGTCTAATGTCCTACCATATTATTATTATGTATTTATATAGCACTGACATCTCCTGCAGCACATTACAGAGTACATAGTCATGTCACTGACTATCCTCAGAGGAGCTCACAGTCTAATCCTACCATAGTCATATTGTAATGTCCTACCATAATATTATTATGTATTTATATAGCACTGACATCTCCTGCAGCACTTTACAGAGTACATAGTCATGTCACTGACTGTCCTCAGAGGAGCTCACACTCTAATCCTACCATAGTCATAGTCTAATGTCCTACCATATTATTATTATGTATTTATATAGCACTGACATCTCCTGCAGCACATTACAGAGTACATAGTCATGTCACTGACTGTCCTCAGAGGAGCTCACAATCTAATCCTACCATAGTCATAGTCTAATATCCTACCATATTATTATTATGTATTTATATAGCACTGACATCTCCTGCAGCACATTACAGAGTACATAGTCAGTCACTGACTGTCCTCAGAGGAGCTCACACTATAATCCTACCATAGTCATAGTCTAATGTCCTACCATATTATTATTATGTATTTATATAGCACTGACATCTTCTGCAGCACATTACAGAGTACATAGTCATGTCACTGACTGTCCTCAGAGGAGCTCACAATCTAATCCTACCATAGTCATAGTCCAATGTCCTACCATAGTATTAGCATGTATTTATATAGCACTGACATCTTCTGCAGCACATTACAGAGTACATAGTCATGTCACTGACTGTCCTCAGAGGAGCTCACACTCTAATCCTACCATAGTCATAGTCTAATGTCCTACCATATTATTATTATGTATTTATATAGCACTGACATCTCCTGCAGCACATTACAGAGTACATAGTCATGTCACTGACTGTCCTCAGAGGAGCTCACACTCTAATCCTACCATAGTCATAGTCTAATGTCCTACCACATTATTATTATTATGTATTTATATAACACTGACATCTTCTGCAGCACTGTACAGAGTACATAGTCATGTCACTGACTGTCCTCAGAGGAGCTCACAATCTAATCCTACCATAGTCATAGTGTAATGTCCTACCATATTATTGTTATGTATTTATATAACACTGACATCTTCTGCAGCACTGTACAGAGTACAGAGTCATGTCACTGACTGTCCTCAGAGGAGCTCACACTCTAATCCTACCATAGTCATAGTCTAATGTCCTACCATATTATTATTATGTATTTATATAGCACTGACATCTCCTGCAGCACATTACAGAGTACATAGTCATGTCACTGACTGTCCTCAGAGGAGCTCACACTCTAATCCTACCATAGTCATAGTCTAATGTCCTACCATATTATTATTATGTATTTATATAGCACTGACATCTCCTGCAGCACATTACAGAGTACATAGTCATGTCACTGACTGTCTTCAGAGGAGCTCACACTCTAATCCTACCATAGTCATAGTCTAATGTCCTACCATATTATTATTATTATGTATTTATATTGCACTGACATCTCCTGCAGCACATTACAGAGTACATAGTCATGTCACTGACAGTCCTCAGAGGAGCTCACACTCTAATCCTACCATAGTCATAGCCTAATGTCCTACCACATTATTATTATTATGTATTTATATAACACTGACATCTTCTGCAGCACTGTACAGAGTACATAGTCATGTCACTGACTGTCCTCAGAGGAGCTCACAATCTAATCCTACCATAGTCATAGTGTAATGTCCTACCATATTATTGTTATGTATTTATATAACACTGACATCTTCTGCAGCACTGTACAGAGTACATAGTCATGTCACTGACTGTCCTCAGAGGAGCTCACACTCTAATCCTATCATAGTCTAATGTCCTACCATATTATTATTATGTATTTATATAGCACTGACATCTCCTGCAGCACATTACAGAGTACATAGTCATGTCACTGACTGTCCTCAGAGGAGCTCACACTCTAATCCTACCATAGTCATAGTCTAATGTCCTACCATATTGTTATTATGTATTTATATAGCACTGACATCTCCTGCAGCACATTACAGAGTACATAGTCATGTCACTGACTGTCCTCAGAGGAGCTCACACTCTAATCCTACCATAGTCATAGTCTAATGTCCTACCATATTATTATGTATTTATATAGCACTGACATCTCCTGCAGCACATTACAGAGTACATAGTCATGTCATTGACTGTCTTCAGAGGAGCTCACACTCTAATCCTACTATAGTCATAGTCTAATGTCCTACCATATTATTATTATGTATTTATATAGAATTGACATCTCCTGCAGCACATTACAGAGTACATGATCATGTCACTGACTGTCCTCAGAGGAGCTCACAATCTAATCCTACCATAGTCATAGTCTAATGTCCTACCACATTATTATTATGTATTTATATAGCACTGACATCTCCTGCAGCACATTACAGAGTACATAGTCCTGTCACTGACTGTCCTCAGAGGAGCTCACACTCTAATCCTACCATAGTCATAGTCTAATGTCCTACCACATTATTATTATGTATTTATATAGCACTGACATCTCCTGCAGCACATTACAGAGTACATAGTCATGTCACTGACTGTCTTCAGAGGAGCTCACACTCTAATCCTACCATAGTCATAGTCTAATGTCCTACCATATTATTATTATGTATTTATATAGCACTGACATCTTCTGCAGCACATTACAGAGTACATAGTCATGTCACTGACTGTCCTCAGAGGAGCTCACACTCTAATCCTACCATAGTCATAGTCTAATGTCCTACCATATTATTATTATGTATTTATATAGCACTGACATCTCCTGCAGCACATTACAGAGTACATAGTCATGTCACTGACTGTCCTCAGAGGAGCTCACAATCTAATCCTACCATAGTCATAGTCTAATGTCCTACCATATTATTATTATGTATTTATATAGCACTGACATCTTCTGCAGCACATTACAGAGTACATAGTCATGTCACTGACTGTCTTCAGAGGAGCTCACACTCTAATCCTACCATAGTCATAGCCTAATGTCCTACCATATTATTATTATGTATTTATATAGCACTGACATCTTCTGCAGCACATTACAGAGTACAGAGTCATGTCACTGACTGTCCTCAGAGGAGCTCACACTATAATCCTACCATAGTCATAGTCTAATGTCCTACCATATTATTATTATGTATTTATATAGCACTGACATCTCCTGCAGCACATTACAGAGTACATAGTCATGTCACTGACTGTCCTCAGAGGAGCTCACACTCTAATTCTACCATAGTCATAGTCTAATGTCCTACCATATTATTATTATGTATTTATATGGCAGTGACATTTCCTGCAGCACATTACAGAGTACATAGTCATGTCACTGACTGTCCTCAGAGGAGCTCACACTCTAATTCTACCATAGTCATAGTCTAATGCCCTACCATATTATTATTATGTATTTATATAGCACTGACATCTTCTGCAGCACATTACAGAGTACATAGTCATGTCACTGACTGTCCTCAGAGGAGCTCACACTCTAATCCTACCATAGTCATAGTCTAATGTCCTACCACATTATTATTATTATGTATTTATATAACACTGACATCTTCTGCAGCACTGTACAGACTACATAGTCATGTCACTGACTGTCCTCAGAGGAGCTCACACTCTAATCCTACCATAGTCATAGTCTAATGTCCTACCATATTATTATTATGTATTTATATAGCACTGACATCTCCTGCAGCACATTACAGAGTACATAGTCATGTCACTGACAGTCCTCAGAGGAGCTCACACTCTAATCCTACCATAGTCATAGTCTAATGTCCTACCATATTATTATTATGTATTTATATTGCACTGACATCTCCTGCAGCACATTACAGAGTACATAGTCATGTCACTGACAGTCCTCAGAGGAGCTCACACTCTAATTCTACCATAGACATAGCCTAATGTCCTACCACATTATTATTATTATGTATTTATATAACACTGACATCTTCTGCAGCACTGTACAGAGTACATAGTCATGTCACTGACTGTCCTCAGAGGAGCTCACACTCTAATTCTACCATAGTCATAGTCTAATGTCCTACCATATTATTATTATGTATTTATATGGCAGTGACATTTCCTGCAGCACATTACAGAGTACATAGTCATGTCACTGACTGTCCTCAGAGGAGCTCACACTCTAATTCTACCATAGTCATAGTCTAATGCCCTACCATATTATTATTATGTATTTATATAGCACTGACATCTTCTGCAGCACATTACAGAGTACATAGTCATGTCACTGACTGTCCTCAGAGGAGCTCACACTCTAATCCTACCATAGTCATAGTCTAATGTCCTACCACATTATTATTATTATGTATTTATATAACACTGACATCTTCTGCAGCACTGTACAGACTACATAGTCATGTCACTGACTGTCCTCAGAGGAGCTCACACTCTAATCCTACCATAGTCATAGTCTAATGTCCTACCATATTATTATTATGTATTTATATAGCACTGACATCTCCTGCAGCACATTACAGAGTACATAGTCATGTCACTGACAGTCCTCAGAGGAGCTCACACTCTAATCCTACCATAGTCATAGTCTAATGTCCTACCATATTATTATTATGTATTTATATTGCACTGACATCTCCTGCAGCACATTACAGAGTACATAGTCATGTCACTGACAGTCCTCAGAGGAGCTCACACTCTAATTCTACCATAGACATAGCCTAATGTCCTACCACATTATTATTATTATGTATTTATATAACACTGACATCTTCTGCAGCACTGTACAGAGTACATAGTCATGTCACTGACTGTCCTCAGAGGAGCTCACAATCTAATCCTACCATAGTCATAGTGTAATGTCCTACCATATTATTGTTATGTATTTATATAACACTGACATCTTCTGCAGCACTGTACAGAGTACATAGTCATGTCACTGACTGTCCTCAGAGGAGCTCACACTCTAATCCTATCATAGTCTAATGTCCTACCATATTATTATTATGTATTTATATAGCACTGACATCTCCTGCAGCACATTACAGAGTACATAGTCATGTCACTGACTGTCCTCAGAGGAGCTCACACTCTAATCCTACCATAGTCATAGTCTAATGTCCTACCATATTATTATTATGTATTTATATAGCACTGAAATCTTCTGCAGCACTTTACAGAGTACATAGTCATGTCACTGACTGTCCTCAGAGGAGCTCACAATCTAATCCTACCATAGTCATAGTGTAATGTCCTACCATAATATTATTATGTATTTATATAGCACTGACATCTCCTGCAGCACTTTACAGAGTACATAGTCATGTCACTAACTGTCCTCAGAGGAGCTCACACTCTAATCCTACCACAGTCATAGTGTAATGTCCTACCATATTATTATTATGTATTTATATAGCACTGGCATCTTCTGCAGCACTTTACAGAGTACATAGTCATGTCACTGACTGTCCTCAGAGGAGCTCACAGTCTACTCCTACCATAGTCACAGTCTAATGTCCTACCATATTATTATTATTATGTTTTTATATAGCACTGGCATCTTCTGCAGCACATTACAGAGTACATAGTCATGTCACTGACTGTCCACAGAGGAGCTCACAATCTAATTCTACCATAGTCACAGTCTAATGTCCTACTATATTATTATTATGTATTTATATAGCACTGACCTCTCCTGAAGCACATTACAGAGTACATAGTCATGTCACTGACTGTCCTCAGAGGAGCTCACAGTCTAATCCTACCATAGTCATAGTGTAATGTCCTACCATATTATTATTATGTATTTATATAGCACTGACATCTTCTGCAGCACTTTACAGAGTACATAGTCATGTCACTGACTGTCCTCAAAGGAGCTCACAATCTAATCCTACCATAGTCATAGTCTAATGTCCTACCATATTATTATTATGTATTTATATAGCACTGACATCTCCTGCAGAACTTTACAGAGTACATAGTTATGTCACTGACTGTCCTCAGAGGAGCTCACAGTCTAATCCTACCATAGTCATAGTGTAATGTCCTACCATATTATTATTATGTATTTATGTAGCACTGACATCTTCTGCAGCACTTTACAGAGTACATAGTCATGTCACTGACTGTCCTCAGAGGAGCTCACAATCTAATTCTACCATAGTCACAGTCTAATGTCCTACCATATTATTATTATGTATTTATATAGCACTGAAATCTTCTGCAGCACTTTACAGAGTACATAGTCATGTCACTGACTGTCCTCAGAGGAGCTCACAATCTAATCCTACCATAGCCTAATGTCCTACCATAGTCATAGTGTAATGTCCTACCATAATATTATTATGTATTTATATAGCACTGACATCTTCTGCAGCACTTTACAGAGTACATAGTCATGTCACTGACTGTCCTCATAGGAGCTCAAAATTCAATCCTACCACAGTCATAATGTAATGTCCTACCATATTATTATTATGTATTTATATAGCACTGACATCTCCTGCAGCACTTTACAGAGTACATAGTCATATCACTAACTGTCCTCAGAGGAGCTCACACTCTAATCCTACCATAGTCATAGTCTAATGTCCTCCCATATTATTATTATGTATTTATATAGCACTGACATCTCCTGCAGCACATTACAGGGTACATAGTCATGTCACTGACTGTCCTCCAAGTAGCTCCCAATCTAATCCTACCATAGCCATAGTCTAATGTCCTCCCATATTATTATTATGTATTTATATAGCACTGACATCTCCTGCAGCACTGTACAGGGTACATAGTCATGTCACTAACTGTCCTCAGAGGAGCTCACACTCTAATCCTACCATAGTCATAGTCTAATGTCCTCCCATATTATTATTATGTATTTATATAGCACTGACATCCTCTGCAGCACTGTACAGAGTACATAGTCATGTCACTGACTGTCCTCAGAGAAGCTCACAATCTAATCCTACCATAGTCATAGTCTAATGTTCTACCATATTATTATTATTATGTATTTATATAGCACTGACATCTTCTGCAGCACATTACAGAGTACATAGTCATGTCACTGACTGTCCTCAGAGGAGCTCACACTCTAATCCTACCATAGTCATACGCTAATGTCCTACCACATTATTATTATTATGTATTTATATAACACTGACATCCTCTGCAGCACTGTACAGAGTACATAGTCATGTCACTGACTGTCCTCAGAGAAGCTCACAATCTAATCCTACCATAGTCATAGTCTAATGTTCTACCATATTATTATTATTATGTATTTATATAACACTGACATCTTCTGCAGCACATTACAGAGTACATAGTCATGTCACTGACTGTCCTCAGAGGAGCTCACAATCTAATCCTACCATAGTCATAGTCTAATGTCCTACCATATTATTATTATTATGTATTTACATAGCACTGACATCTTATGCAGCACTGTACAGAGTACATAGTCATGTCACTGACTGTCCTCAGAGAAGCTCACAATCTAATCCTACCATAGTCATAGTCTAATGTCCTACCATATTATTATTATTATGTATTTATATAGCACTGACATCTTCTGCAGCACTGTACAGAGTACATAGTCAAGTCATGTCACTGACTGTCCTCAGAGGAAGAGCTCACAATCTAATCCTACCATAGTCATAGCCTAATGTCCTACCATATTATTATTGTGTATTTATATAGCACTGACATCTTCTGCAGCACTTTACAGAGTAAGGGCCTGTTTCCACTACACGCAGATTCTGCATGCAGAAAACTGACTCCAATGAATGCCTATGGGCCTGTTTCCACTGAACGCAATTTTTCGGATGCAGATTTCCCATAGGCATTCATTGGAGTCAATTTTCTGCATGCAGAATCTGCGTGTAGTGGAAACAGGCCCTAAAATTTCAGGGCCAGTTTCCACTATCGCGAATCTGCATGCGTTTCCTGCATGCGGACTCGCACAGCCAATACAAGTGGATGGGCCTGTTTCCACTTGTCAGTTCTCCTGAGCGTTTTTCTGTGCAGGATTTTTCTGCACGGCAGAGCCCTCAGAATTCGCCTGCGTGTGGAATGCATGCGAATCACCGCTAATGTATTTAATAGGGAAATCGCCTGCGGCTTTGGTATGCGAATTTTCATGCGAATTCGCATGGAAATCAATGGAAAAGCACACCGGCACTGCCATGGTTAAATTCGCATACAGCGTCATCCATGCGAATTTTCATGCGAATTCGCACAAAAATTCGCATACACCCGCATACAAAACTTGCATCCGCACGCAAATTTTTACCGTGGCGATTTGCACTGCACAAGTGGAAACGGGCCCTAAAGGTGAGCTTATCAGCCTGATCTGCCGTTGCAGTCATGTGACACAGGAGAGAGATCAGATTACAATTTGTGATTAGAGACAAATGAGGTGGAATTAGACAGGCTAACCTCTATAAATACATACAGGGTGCATTTCTCTATGTTTCCCTTCTGTTCGGTGCAAGAGTTCAGGTCCCCTTTACGTTCTGTTTTGCATAGCATTTAGGTCTTTTTGTCCTTTTTTCCTATTCTCCTAGGATTTCTGGTTCTCCAGAAGCTTGCTGGGCAATCTGTAATCCCATTGTCTTTTGTAAACCAAAATACAGCAGCAACTGAACTGGAATTTGCATGAAAGAGACTTTGGGGGAAGGGACAGCAGACTGTAGATTGTGAACAGCAGCTGCCTGCAAAGATCTCTTGATAACAATGACAGTGCTTACCCTTCAGTGACTGTGGCCTCAGGGGAACAGGTGTGGGGGCCGTCCAGCAGAGAGATCCAGGAGCTGGGGCTGTAAAGGCCCTTACCCACCTCACGATTTTTCAAAAATCATCCAATAAAAATGTATTTAGATCAGACAAATAACATTTATATCACACTTTTCTCCTGGCAAACTCAAAGCGCCAGAGCTGCAGCCACTAGGGCACACTCTATAGGCAGTAGCAGTGGTAGGGAGACTTGCCTAAGGTCTCCTACTGAATAGGTGCTGGCTTACTGAACAGGCAGAGCAGAGATTCAAACCCTGGCCTCCTGTGTCAGAGGCAGAGCCCTTAACCATTGTACCATCCATCCAGCCACTACTTTAGCTTACCTATCCTGTTAGTGTTCACTGTCAGATTTGGTAGAAATGTGATATGAAAAAAAGTTCAAACTCTTAACCCTAACCTACAAAGCTCTCTACAATCTCTCTCCTCCTGTGTACATCACCTCACTAGTTTCCAGATACAAACCCAACTGCAATCTCAGATCTGTGCATGATCTTCTGTTGTCCTCCTCTACAATTACCTCCTCACATTCGCATTTACAAGATTTTGCACGTGCTTCACCCCTCCTCTGGAAAGCCCTCCCACAACACATCCGTCACTCGCCAACCTTTGATATCTGTAAACGCTCCCTCAAGACTCCCTTTTTCCAACAAGCATACGTTCTAACTTTGGCCGTTCCCCTTCAACCTCTCTCCAAATTGTACTCCTTACGCAATATAACCTAAAACACTCTGCCTCTAGGTATATATATTGTATGCTACCTCACCCCTTGTCTTCTCCCTATTCCTAGACTGTAAGCTCACAAGAGCAGGGCTCTCTCACCCATTGTGTCTTGAAATTTGCTATGCATTGGCTATCATTCATAAAGCATTTCCGCATGCGGAAATGCTAAAAACAGCTGACTTTACCGACCACTCGGCAAAGTCAGCATTCATAAATGCTCTTTCCACATGGAAAAATGACACTACCGAGCAGAGTGATAAATCGCCGCCTTGTGCGGTGATTATCGGTACAAATGTAGCAAAATGTTAATTCATAAAGATCACCGCAAGCGGTGTGAGGTTGGGAAGTTCCGCTCCCTCTGATGTGGCGATACCAATGCAAGTGAATGGAGACACACAGACCTCCCAGGCAGCTGCAGCAGAGCGGAACACGGAGAAATGTATCAACTCGGCAGCTTCCGTGTCTCTGCCTGCCTACCGCCAGCCTAGTTCGGGGAATCTCCGCACTGCTAACGCACCTGGATACTTCTTTATGAATGCCCACCAAGAAGTCTAAAACACCGGCAGCGGTGTTTTTCCGCATTGATTCCCCTTACCGACAGCCTCTTTATGAATGATACCCATAGTGTGTATGTATGCATCATTGTCACTGTGTAATTACTGTGATGTCTACCAATTCTGTATTATGAATGAGTGGCTATATTTTATGTACGCCATTGTCTGTATTATTATCTACCCAAAGTTTGTTTCTGACTTTGTACAGCGCCACGGAATATGTTGGCGCTTTATAAATCAATAATAAAGAAATGTGGACCTGATACAGGAGAGTAAATGGCTTTAAGTCCCGTACCCACCACGTGATTTTCCTGACGATGTTTCCATTGGCCGGAGCTTTTTTGAGCAATGAGCGGTCTCGCGGTGTGGGTACAGGCACGCAATCACGCGAATGGCAATCATGCGCTAATAGCGACTGTCACTGCGGATCGGATCTTTAAGATCCCCGACGACTCCTCGCAAAGTACTGCATCCACTTGATTTCCTTTTCGCGCCCACCTTGTAATGTCACGTGATGTCGCAAGCAGGAAGATGAATCGCTGAGCGCTGGTCACAAAGGGGGCTTTGCTGGACCCGTCAGGTGGGGAGTACTCAGCTTTAGGTTGTCCAGGTATTATGTTGGTCTCCAGTGATCACCGCTGATACACCCATCCCTGATTCCCCGGGGATTTGGTGATGTTAAAGAGTCACTTTAGGCAAAAAAAAAAAAAAAAAAGAGTTTTACTCACCTGGGTCTTCCACCAGCCCTCTGCAGCTGTCCGGTGCCCACGCAGTCTTGCTCGGATCCTCCTGGCCCCGCCGCCGCCGGCAGCTACTTCCGGTTTCAGCGCCAGGCGCCAACAGGCTGGGAACGCGAGTGATTCTTCACATTCCTGGCCGCAATACAATACAATACAATAACATTTCTATAGCGTTTTTCTCCCATAGGACTCAAAGCGCTTAGGCTCTCTCAGATTCAGTAATTAGTAGGATGAAGTATTCACACAACAAAAGTTATATTTCTGCAAATGCCAAACTGAACAGGTGGGTTTTCAGTCTGGATTTAAACACGTCCAGGGATGGAGCTGTCCTGATCTGTTGAGGTAAGGAGTTCCAAAACGTAGGGGCAGCATGACAGAAGGCTCTTGGACCAAAAGTTTCCAAGTGGACTCTGGGTATGACTAGATTATTAGAACCTGTGGATCTGAGAATGTGGGGATTGTTACGCTGCTGTAACATAGCGCCCTCTGTACTGCTATTGCGGGCAGGAACGCAAAGAAACACTCACGTTCCCAGGCCTGTCGCTGAAACCAGAAGCAGCTGCCGGCGGGGCCAGCAGGATCCGAGCGAGACTGCGTGGGCACCGGACAGCTGCAGAGGGCTGGTGGAAGCCCCAGGTGAGTAAAACTCTTTTTTTTTTTTGCCTTAAGTGTCCCTTTAAACTCTTCTACGCTCTCCATGTTGGAATTGTCTGTGATCACTTAGCCTTCCCAGAATGCACCTGTGAGAAACTGCATTCCATTGGCTGAGCTAGTCTCTAGGGCCGGATATGAAACTTTTGCCCCCGAAGGCCCACTATCACCAGCTGCCCTCTGACCGACAGCATCCTAAACTTCCCTCTGAAGACAGTTAGTGAAGTGATGGCATGGATTACATTATAAGCTCCCGTGAGGACAATTAGTGACATGATGGCAGGGATTAGATTGCAAGCTCTTTGGCGAGTGGCACATTCAGTGAGTGACAGGCAGCTCAGAGATCACTGTAATTGCTCGTTTTCTGCCCCCCTCATCTCCTGAATGCCAGATTCGGCTGTTGGCAGCCACTGGCCCCCATGAGCAAACTCTGTCTAGCAGGAAGAATGTTCGGCAGGCTAACTACTACTGCCACCCTGCTGTCCCCAGTCCGCCCCTTGCTTACCTGTGCTCTAGGCCATGGCCTATGTGGCCTTACTTGAAATCTGGCCATGCTAGTCTCTATAAGGGCTCTTTTCCACTATGAAATGCGATCGCAATCGCATTTCAATTTCCACTATGCGATTGCAATTGCGATTGAGCTACTATACTCATTATAGTACAGCTCAATCGCATACAAAACACGGCAGGACGACGATTGCGCTTTGACCAAAATCGCATCGCAATCGGATCGCACTAATGGAAATTGCTGCTGCAGTTTCCATTAGTTTATTGTACCTTGCGATTTGCGATCAGAAACAAATCGCAAATCGCAGGCTAGTGGAAAAAGGCCCTAAGGGCGATTGCGATCGCGATCGGAATAGTGATCGCAATCGCGATCGCATTTCATAGTGGAAAAGAGCCCTAAGACAAAACACTTAGCAAAGTAACCTTATTCCTACATACTGTACAGTAATCAGCCAGCTTATAGGCATAGCCAAAGCAGTTATTCTAAGTGGATGATCTGCAAGAGATTTATATGACATAAGAAGCTTATATTATTATCATCACATGGGATGTACAGTAATGCAATGACAATGATGTGTTTACCTGTGTATGGATAATGCTACAAGTGACAGTCATATACTCCGGCATTTAACCACTTCACTCTTCTCTCCTAGGAAATTATTCTTCATCTTCTGTTTAAAATAACCTTTCAGCGCTCTGCAATTAATATTATTGATTTATAAAATGCCAACATATTCTGTGGCGCTGTACAAAGTAAGAAATAAACATGGGTTACAAATTCTAGGGTGACTATTCTTCCATAAGAACTGTAAGGCTTCCGACTTCACAGAAAAATGAACCTCAAAGGGGATAGCTTGAAAAATGTGCTGATTCACTATAACAAATAGCGGGCCTTATAGGCGTTAACATGCCTTACCAGAGATAACTTGCCTTATCAGAGTTGGTGTGCCTTATCAGAGTTGGTGTGCCTTATGAGAGTTAGCATGTCTTGTCAGAGTTAATGTGCCTTATCAGAGTTAGCATGTCTTATCAGAGTTAGCGTGCCTTATCAGAGTAGCATAGCGAGCGCTAAAAACTTATGCCTGCTAATTGGCAATGACGAGACCTCCACTCGCCCTGTCCTGAGCCCCTGCAGGTCCAATCACTTTAAAGGAAACCTAAACCCAATTGAAAAAAATTAGTTTCACATACCTCGGGCTTCTACAACCCCTCTGCAGCCATCCTGTGCCCTCGAAGTCACTCCCAGATCTTCTGGTCCCCCGCCACCATCTAGTCTCATTTTTGCCGACCGAAGTTGGCGGCCGCCACGCCTATCATTACATTACTATATCAGGTATCAACACATAGAAAGATATGGGTTGACACCCGCTGTGGCGTCCTGTTACCGCGGTAACGCGTGTAATGATACGGGTGGCGGCCCGCCGACTTTAAATCGGCATAAACGAAACTAGCTGGCGGTGGGGGACCAGAGGATCCTGGAGTGACTATGAGGGCACAGGGTGGCTGCAGAGGGCTAGTAGAAGCCCCAGGTAAGTGAAACTCATTTTTTCAATTGGGTTTAGGTTTCCTTAAAAGTGCATTATCCCCGCACTGTCAAGTGACAGGCAGCCTATTGGGCCAATCAAAGTATGGGGATAATGTCCTTTGAAGTGATTGGACCCGCAGGGGCTCAGGGCAGGACGAGTGGAGCTCTCGTCACTGGCAATTAGCAGGCATAAGTTTGTAGCGCTCGCTATGCTACTCTGATAAGGCACGCTAATGCTGATAAGGCGTGTTAACTCTGATAAGACATGTTAACTCTGATAAGGCACACTATTTGTTATAGTGAATCAACCCCCAATTGGTAACACACCCATTTTCAGAATGCTCACCCCCTTCCCCCTAGCCATGACAGTGGCAGTGACTCCCCCAATAGAAATGACCCGAACGGTTCGCATTCGAAAGCGAACACGAGAACTTCGGTGGTTCGCGTTCGCAGTGAACCGCAAACTATATGCGAGTTCTGCCCGCCTCCTATACTACATGATTAGGCTCAACTTTGACCCTCTACATCACCCTCTAGCAGACACAGGCTAGCCAATCAGGCTACACTCCTTCCTGGAGCCCCCCTCCTTATAAAAGGCAGGCAGCGTCGGCCATTTCCCTCACTCGTGTGGCTGCAGTAATTAGAGAAGGGAGAGAACCTGCTGACATAGGGAAAGCTTAGTTAGGCTCTTGTTAGGCTTGTTAGCTTGCTCCTTGCTGATACTTATTGCTAAAAAGCACCCCTCAACAGCTCTTTTGAGAGCTTATGTTGTTCTTGTGATCAAATTTTTTTTGTGTGTGTATGTGTGTCCCACTGACACTTGCATATACAGCCCTGTCAGTCAGTCGCAGCTGGCCCTTGGCCCCTTGCTAATTCCTACTGTGCCACTGCCAGGCCCAGCACCTACGTGACCGCACGCAGTGTTATATTATATACCAGTCACTGCATACCTGTTCACGGTACCTGTGTGTGTGTGACAGCTGCACATTTGTAATACTAGTCACTGCATACCTGTTCAGGGTACCTGTGTGTGTGACAGCTGCACATTTGTAATACCAGTCCTTGCATACCTGTTCACTGCACCTGTGTGACCGCACGCTGTTTTATATACCAGTCCGTGCATACCTGTTAACAGTGGCGTAGCTAAAGAGCTGTGGGCCCAGGTGCAAGTTTTACATGGGGCCCCCCCCCCCCAAGCACTCTATACATAACAATTGATACGGCGCACCAAAACCTGCCAAGGACAACCCCAGTGTCAGAGGTGCAAGAAGGGGTTGGGGAACAGTGTGTTAAGGATTACTACTATTCAAAGCATCTATAGAAGTGATTATTACCAGCACAGGACCAATAGAGAGCTAATACTGTGATAGAGGGTGGACCCTTCGGGGCCCCTCTGGCCCAAGGGCCCCGATGCGGTCGCTACCTCTGCACCCCCTATTGCTACGCCCCTGCCTGTTAACTGCACCTATGTGACAGCTGCACATTGTATTGTAATACCAGTCACTGCATACCTTTCACTGCACCTGTGTGACTGCACATTGTATTAGATGTTACCAACTCATCTGAAGGCAGAAAGGATGCAGCACTTGCAGAACAAGTTGGCAACTATGCTTTACAGTGCGTTTAAGGGTGATGTGGCTATAATAATTTTTCTGGTGCGTGTACATGCCTGCCTAATTTTTCTGGGTGCACTGCGGGCGGCTGCAACAACAAAACAAAAGGCATGTACATGTGTCAATTCCCCTTCGTGATTGTTACCTTGCCACGGTGAAGGGGCTTGCGTATCACAATGAAGCAATGGCCGCCGGCTATATGAGTGTGTTGGAGGGCACACCCAAGATAATAAAGTAATTGCTTCATTGTGGACAGACCAAACCGATCAGCTGGACAGTCACTGTTGTTCTATCATTCAGCTACCACAGCCCGGCGACCATATGGGCTGGAAAACCGACAACGCCTGCACTCTCTCCATGGTGCGCACCAGTCCAGCACGGCCGTTTCTACACAAACAGCTGTTTGCGGTGCGTTACACAGTGAGTTTGGTCTGTCAGTGTGAAGCACTACTCTAATTACACTACCTGATTGATGTATACACATGCAAGATGTTTTAAAGCACTTTAGGCCTGCAATTTAGCATTCAATGTGATTTCTGCCCGTAAAACGCTGCTGTGCGTCAAATCCAGATCTTTCCCCGGGACTTTTGGTGTCCATCCCACTCATCCATACAAAAACTCTGATGTTAGACCCCTTGAAACATCTTTTCCTTCACTTTTGTGGCCAGCATAAGTGTTTGTAATTTTCAAAGTAAGCCTCCCCATTGAAGTCTATTGCGGTTCGCGAAAGTTCGCGCGAACCCGAACTTTTGCGGAAGTTTACGTTCGAAGTTTGCGAACCTAAAATCGGAGGGTCGAGCCATCTCTATCTGCCACAATTGAAAAAGTACCAAAAAGTAGATGAAAAAAATACTATGAAAATGATGCTGAGTATTTTCTTACTTGCTGGTGATTTCAAGGGAACCTAAAGCAAGTTTAATAAAAAAAAACAGTTTATCTTTCCCTGGGCTTCTACCAGCCCCCTGCAGCCGGCCTCTGCCCGAAGCAGACGACTCAGTGGATGGTCACTGCACATGCGCAGACCGGCTGCGCGCATCGTCAATCGTGCTCTCGTCACCGGGAGCGTCCTGTGCATGCAGCATAGAGATTTTCCCATACTGCACATGTGCAGAGCGTTCCCGTCCGCAGGGGCGTGATCAGGAGGCGTGCGGACCGGCGCCACACATCCAGAAGAAAGAGGGGTGCCGCAGACGCCCTGAACATGGTGGAGTGACAGCGCGGGCACAGGGCGGCTGCAGGAGGCTGGTAGAAGCCACAGGTAAGTTGGAAAGTGTAAGTCTACGTTTCCACTATAGCGTGACATTTTCCCCTGCAAAAAATCGTAGGATTTTTCTGATTGGTGAAAATTTGCATGTACATTGTTACCCGGTTTTATGCGAATTTTCGTACGCGAAAATCCACATTAGTTAAATTTAACATAATCTGCCTAGTAACAGCTTAGTCATGACTGCTGACAACTTCCTGTAACCATGGAGCTAATGCAAATTTTCGGGCAAGTAATGCGAAAATTAGGATTGCCTATACAAAGCATTTTACGCAAATCATACGCGATGTCTGAAAAAGTGATACAGGACCTCAGATTTTTTCACCCGTACGAATGTATATGAAAATTCGCATTGAATGGAAACAGCCCCATTCACTAGCATTAGTTGCAAAAATCAATGTGAGAGAAAAATCTGACACAAAAACGCACAAGTGGAAACCAGGCCTAAGAGGCTGGATAGTGTACTGGTTAAAGGCACCGGGTGACCTCGGTTTGAATCCTGGCAAGGGTCAGCACCTATTCAGTACGAGGAGTTCAGGCAAGACTCCCTGCGGTGGCCTCTTGAGAGAAGAGGTGCGTACACACCTGCGACTATAGTCGCTTGAAACGATCGTTCCCTGATCATTTGAAACGACGATCGTTTAAAAAAAAGCAGCCAACGACCATTAAGTCTAACGACGGATGAGCTAGATCGTTAAAAACAAACGATCTAGCTTGGCGGATTCTTTCCAACGACAATCGTTTGCAAAAGTAGTACATCGTTGGAAACGGTCATTCGTACTAGGCTTGACATGCGCATTTCGCTATTTCTCCATGAACCTTCTCATTTCTATGCGCAGGCGCAATAGTTGCTTTACGTGATGTAATGTTAGTTCTAATGATCAGATCGTTACACACCTTTAAAAACGAACTTTACTTAGGTCGTTCTTTCGTCAATTAAAAGTTCGTTCTTCGTTCACAACGAACGATCGTTGTCGCATGTGTGTACATAGCTTAGGGATGATCACAGATATGCAAATTATTCAGAGTTGATGCAAATATATGCAGCTTGAAAATATACCAATACATTTAAACCTGGGTTTAAATTGATTGGTCCGTTTTCAAACTGCGTACATTTGCATAAAAATTTGCATAATTTCAGAACAATTTGCATCTCATCGAGCTTACCTACTTGAGCGCTCTGAGTCCGAAAGCGCTATACAAATGTTTGGATTATTAACCCATTCGCGTTCCGTCGTTTTCACTTGGGCAATGTTCACCTCCCATTGATTAGCCTATAACTTTATCACTACTTATCACAATGAACTGATCTACATCTTGTTTTTTCCGCCACCAATTAGGCTTTCTTTGGGTGGTTCATTTTGCTAAGAGCCACTTTACTGTAAATGCATTTTAACAGGAAGAATAAGAAAAAAACGGAAAATTCATTATTTCTCAGTTTTCAGCCATTATAGTTTTAAAATAATACATGCCTCCATAATTAAAACTCACATATTGTATTTGCCCATATGTCCCGGTTATTACACCGTTAAAATTATGTCCCTATCACAATGTATGGCGACAATATTTTATTTGGAAATAAAGGTGCATTTTTTCCGTTTTCCATCTATCACTATTTACAAGTTTAAAATAAAAAAAATATAGAAATATTTCATCTTTACATTGATATTTAAAAAGTTTAGACCCTTAGGTAAATATTTACATTTTTTTTTGTTTTTTTTATTGTAATGTTTTTTGTTTTTTTATATTAAACATTTTATTTGGGTATTTTTGGGAGGGTGGGATGTGAACAATAGTTTTATAATGTAAATGTGTGTTTAGTTTTATTTTTTTTTACTTTTAGTTGTAGTTTTACTTTTTGGCCACAAGATGGCGGCCATGAGTTTGTTTACATGGCGTCACTCTAAGCGTAACATACGCTTAGAGCGACGCATGGGGGAGGCAACAGCCAGAAAAAGCAAAGCTTCCGAGAGAAGCTGTCGCTTTTTCAGCGGGGGAGAGGAATCAGCGATCGGGCACCATGGCCCGATTCACTGATTGCCTGGCTAATGAACCGTGGGCCGGGAGCGCGCGCGATCGGCCGCGGGAGCGCGCATGGAACTAAAATAGGTTAAACTGTTTTTTTTTTATTATTCACTTCAAGTTCCCTTTAAAAGGCATTTTACTGATAATGTGTGTAAAGATCACCTAGGAGAAAACTGTTCGATTTCAGCCATCAATCGATCGATTCTATAGAATCTATCAGAAATTGATTCTTTCAAATCAGCCAATCGATCAATTTGTGATCGAATTTGATGGATTTGATCTATCTGACAGGAAGGGAAAATCTAGGTCGATGTGCTGCTGGCAGCAGATCGATGGCCTGTAGAGTTGCATTGGATCTAAATCCCCATCTACACCATACAATTTTTTGTTCGATTCATTGATTCGATTCAATCCGACATGTCCGATCGGGATTCGATTCAATTTGCCATTGCAAAACAAAGGCAAATTGAATCAAATCGAATCAAATCCCAATCGGACATGTGGGATTGAATCGAATCAATTAATTGAATCGAATCGGACAAAAAATTGTAAGGTGTAGATGGGGCTTAATGGTCCAATAATGCATTTAGATCGATTTTCAATAAATTGCCAATAGACTTCATTTCTGAAATCTATTGGAAATCTGTTCCTAGTGTGTGGCACACATCAGATAAGATTCCTGTCAGATTCCACCTGACAGGCATCTGACAGAAATCTATCTGATGGTCAAATCTGCTGCAAATCTATCCGTGTATGGCCACCTTTAGGAGGAAAAGTGAATTGAATGTGGCCCTGTGTCTGCATAGAGCAGTCAGGAGATATCAGTGGTGAGAGGTCCCTACAATCTCCCTGAGCTGAGTCATCATAATCTCTGTATGCAGTTTCCTGAGTCACTTCTGTGGTATCCAGGCAACCACAGTATCTGCTGTTATGTAACTTACATCAGCCACACCGCAGACTTACTAACTGCCTCCAGTATGTGTACTCTGTGTCACACTGCACACTGGTGCAATAGTGATTATTGTTATTTGCTTATACAGCACTGATACTTTCCACAGCACGTCACAGAGTAAACTGAATAATTCACCTCAGAGTAACTCAGTCTGATGTCCCACCATATTATTATTATGTATTTATATAGCACTGACATCTCCTGCAGCACATTACAGAGTACATAGTCATGTCACTGACTGTCCTCAGAGGAGCTCACACTCTAATCCCTACCATAGTCATAGTCTAATGTCTTACCATATCATTATGTATTTATATAGCACTGACATCTTCTGCAGCACATTACAGAGTACATAGTCATGTCACTGACTGTCCTCGGAGGAGCTCACACTCTAATCCTACCATAGTCATAGTCTAATGTCTTACCATATTATTATGTATTTATATAGCACTGACATCTTCTGCAGCACATTACAGAGTACATAGTTATGTCACTGACTGTCCTCAGAGGACCTCACAATCTAATCCCTACCATAGTCATAGTCTAATGTCTTACCATATTATTATGTATTTATATAGCACTGACATCTTCTGCAGCACTTTACAGAGTACATAGTCATGTCACTGACTGTCTTCAGAGGAGCTCACAGTCTAATCCTACCATAGTCATAGTCTAATGTCCTACCATATTATTATTATTATGTATTTATATAGCACTGACATCCTCTGCAGCACTGTACAGAGTACATAGTCATGTCACTGACTGTCCTCAGAGGAGCTCACAGTCTAATCCTACCATAGTCATAGCTTAATGTCACACCATATCATTATTATGTATTTATATAGCACTGACATCTTCTGCAGCACATTACAGAGTACATAGTCATGTCACTGACTGTCCTCAGAGGAGCTCACACTCTAATCCTACCATAGTCATAGTCTAATGTCCTACCATATCATTATTATGTATTTATATAGCACTGACATCTTCCGCAGCACTTTACAGAGTACATAGTCATGCACTGATTGTCCTCAGAGGAGCTCACAATCTAATCCCTACCATAGTCATAGTCTAATGTCCTACCATATTATTATTATGTATTTATATAGCACTGACATCTTCTGCAGTACTTTACAGAGTATATAATCATGTCACTGACTGTCCTCAGAGGAGCTCACACTGTAATCCTACCATAGTCATAGCATAATGTCCTATCATATCATTATTATGTATTTATATAGCACTGACATCTTCTGCAGCACATTACAGAGTACATAGTCATGTCACTGACTGTCCTCAGAGGAGCTCACAATCTAATCCTACCATAGTCATAGCCTAATGTCCTGCCATATCATTATTATGTATTTATATAGCACTGACATCTTCTGCAGCACATTACTGAGTACATAGCATGTCACTCACTGTCCTCAGAGGAGCTCACAATCTAATCCTACCATAGTCATAGTATAATGTCCTGCCATATCATTATTATGTATTTATATAGCACTGACATCTTCTGCAGCACATTACTGAGTACATAGCATGTCACTCACTGTCCTCAGAGGAGCTCACAATCTAATCCTACCATAGTCATAGTCTAATGTCCTACCATATTATTATTATGTATTTATATAGCACTGACCTCTTCTGCAGCACTGTACAGAGTACACAGTCATGTCACTGACTGTCCTCAGAGGGGCTCACACTCTAATCCTACCATAGTCATAGTCTAATGCCCTACCATATTATTATGTATTTATATAGCACTGACATCTTCTGCAGCACTTTACAGAGTACATAGTCATGTCACTGACTGTCCTCAGAAGAGCTCACACTCTAATCCTACCATAGTCATAGTCTAATCTCCTACCATATTATTATTATGTATTTATATAGCACTGGCATCTCCTGCCGCACATTACAGAGTACATAGTCGTGTCACTGACTGTCCTCAGAGGGGCTCACACTCGAATCCTACCATAGTCATAGTCTAATGTCCTATCATATTATTATTATTATTATTATGTATTTATATAGCACTGACATCTTCTGCAGCACTGTACAGAGTACATCATCATGTCACTGACTGTCCTCAGAGGAGCTCACAGTCTAATCCTACCATAGTCATAGTCTAATGTCCTACCATATTATTATGTATTTATATAGCACTGACATTTTCTGCAGCACTGTACATAGTACATAGTCATGTCACTGACTGTCCTCAGAGGAGCGCACACTCTAATCCTACCATAGTCATAGTCTAATGTCCTACCATATAATTATTATGTATTTATATAGCACTGACATCTCCTGCAGCACATTACAGAGTACATAGTCATGTCACTGACTGTCCTCAGGGAAGCTCACAGTATAACTTGCATGACTTGCTATCTGTGCATGGCATCATTGTGTTCTCAGCTTGTGTCGTGTTCTGGAAGCTTCCTGGCAGTGGGGGAAGGGATATGTATCCGATCCTTGTAATGTAAAACGGAAGGTTCTCTTTCAGCATCCATGCAGAGGACAAAGGGATGATGTCTGGGCTCCGAGCTGTTATTTCATCCTGGTCATCAGATTCATGCTTCTGTAGAGGGCGTAATCTCCAGCTTCCATATTCCGTTCGAGTTAATAAACTCCAAAGATAAAGGTGAAAAGCAAACCTGCGATATTTGCAATCCAACAGTTTAGATACGTACTTCGGCATAGGCGCACTGGGGCATATTGAGGCACTGCCCCCCCCCCTGCAAATCACTGTGCACCCCCCCCCCCCTGAGTTCCCCACTGCTCAGTAACATACAGTTAACAGTTTCCAGGCTCTAGTAGTGTATAGGTGAACAGGATAGGGTCTGTGACAAACTCTCCAGGTCAGCCTGAGCCTATGCAGGCGTTAAGTAAACCAAGGGTCTTATCTATTTGCCATAAATACCTCACAGTCCTTGCAAGATACCTTGTAATTAAAGTGAACCAGAGACGAAGCACCCTTGTGTATTTTACCATAGAAATCAGTGGGAACATTAGAGAAAACATTTACCATGCTCTCTGTTCCATCCTCACTGCTAAAAGTGTCTGTTATCTAGCTGAGATAAGAATCCCGGACTGAGCATCGATTCTGGCTTTGCTATAATGACTCAGCTATAATGATTCCTGAGCAAAGCCAGCAGGGGGCAGGCTTGGACTTGAAGACAGCAAAGAACACAGTCTCAGCTATAATTATTCTGTAGCAAAGCCAGACCGACTGCTTAGTCGGGATTCTTATCTTAGAGGTGATAACAGGCAAATTAAACAGAGAACAATGTAACAAAGAGCAGATTAGGTGTTTACTGTCATGTTCCCACTGATTTATAAGGTAAAATACATGAGGTTGCTTCATCTCTGGTTCTCTTTAATGTCTCTGGGTTCCACTTATATTTGCAAAACAATCTCTCTACCTCTTTGTGAAGTTATGTTCTAACATGGTCCGTCAACAGAAATAGAGTCTGATGAAGGCTTACAAGCTGAAAGCTTACTGTATTTCTTTTAAATTAGCCAATAAACCAGAGCTTTACAGACAGGAAGTTTTGAATAAGGATAATAATCCTGCTGCACAACTTCCTGTCTGTGAAATACAAGTTCTGGTCTCCAGCAATGCTTAGCTACTAAGATAAGGAATTACACACACAGGCCCATATGCAATTCACTTTTTCCCTGAGTTATTTCCTGGGTGATATTGTTACACCTTGCCATAAAATTCCCTTTAAAGCGGAAACAGTAAATTCGGGCGCCTGAGGCTAGTGGACAAATCGGGCGCCGCCATTCACTCCTATAATAAATATCGTTTAATGGGCGCCCGATAGGAAAAAAGGGCGCCGGAGAAAACTAACGTTTTAAAAGCGGCGCCCGGAGAATTAATGTTTTATTACTGTTTCTCATTATTACACATTATTTAATGATTTATACATTTTTAAATATTATTTTTAAACGAAAAACAGTACAATATTTTTTCCCAAACATTATTTTTAAACGAAAAACAGTACTTTTTTTTTTTTTTTTTTTTACATTATTTTTAAACGAAAAAACCAACAGGGGGGTCTTAGGTTTAGGCACCAACAGGGGGGGTCTTAGGTTTAGGCACCAACAGGGGGTTTTAGGTTTAGGCACCAACAGGGGGATCTTAGGTTTAGGCACCAACAGGGGGGTCTTAGGTTTAGGCACCAACAGGGGGTCTTAGGTTTAGGCACCAACAGGGGGGTCTTAGGTTTAGGCACCAACAGGGGGGTCTTAGGTTTAGGCACCAACAGGGGGGTCTTAGGTTTAGGCACCAACAGGGGGGTCTAGGGGTTAGGGGTAGGTACAGGGAGGGTTACTTAGTAATTTTTTTTTAAAACGTTATTATACGTTTCACTATTTAAACGAAAGATTAACGTTTTTACAATTGCCGATTTAATACACATTATTTAATGATTTATAACTTTAAAAAACATTAATTTTAAACGAAATACAGTACAATACAATTTTAAACGTTATCCATGCTTATCGTTAAAAACCCGGCGCCCTTTTTTCCCAGCGCCCCTTTTTAACGTACGCCTTTAAAGCACCAACGGGCGACAAAATACTTAAAAATATTTTGATAGTACTTTTTCACTAACTTTTAGATACATTTTCAATTGTTAAATGTTATTTTAAAGAGAATATGAAAAGTATCTCCTATGAGATAACTCTCCCTCCTGCCTCTTCCCCCTCCCCTTGCTTGTAGAGACATCAGACACAGGGTGGGGGCTGGAATGATTGGTCTGTGATCTGTCCACACAGGAGCAGCTTGCTAGCAAATAAAATATTAAACCATACCAGCAAACTAACCAAGTACATCTGTAGGTAACATTTCTTCAATAATAGCACCATCATTTGGTTCCTACCATTGCTGAACAGCGATGTGTTCTCTATAAATTATGTTCTCTATAAATTAAAAAAAGCAGACTGGTACCTCTCCAATCCCTACTAAACTCCGCGGCCCGTCTCATCCACCTCTCTTCTAGATCCTCTGAGGCAGCCCCTCTCTGCCAATCCCTCCATTGGTTACCAGTTGCCCAAAGGATCCAGTTTAAACTTCTCACACTTGCATACAAAGCTCTATACAAGCTATCGCCTCCATACATTTCCTCTTTAATCTCCAGATACCTCCCCGCCCGCACCCTCCGTTCCTCACAGGAGACCCTTTTGTTCTCCAGCCTAGTCACCTCCTCTCACTCTCGCATCCAAGACTTCTCACAGGCTGTCCCTTTCCTTTGGAACTCTCTCCCTCAGCCGGTTCGTCATGCCATGAGTCTGGAAACCTTCAAACGTACTCTGAAAACACACCTGTTCAGACAAGCCTATAATTTGGCTGCACTGAAGGCACACTCGCTCACCCACTAGGTGCTAGTAAAAAAGGGCGCACAGGGATAGTGGACAAAAAGGGCGCCGCCATAGACTGCAATGCAAAATATCGGCTATTCGGCGCCCGACAGGATAAAAGGACGCCCGAGAAATAGCGGTTACAGGGATCGTGTTAACAACATTTTTCGTGTACAGAATAAGGTTTATAGCAAATATTGTTTACAGGTTCGTTTTGAGTTTGTGTTATACTTATTTTTTCGTTTTTAAATTTCGCTTATATCAGTTTTTACTTCTTATTTTGTTTAAAAATTTCGCTTACAAAAGTATAACAACTACATTTTCGTTTACACTTCTTTGATCATTTAAAAATTTGTTTTCATATGTATAATGCGTAAATACCGTTTTCAACCTTATTGTATTAGAAATACATCTCTTTTGGTATTAACTTTGTTTTTACACTTATAATGCATTGATTATAGTTACTAAAATATCGCTTTTAATATTACTGTTATTTTAAGATTTCTAATGTTTGTAAGGCTATCTATTGTATTGTATATATTTATATATACTTTTCTCTATTTATAATATTAATGTATACGTGATTTTAAGGCTATTTTAAAGCTATTTATTCTATTACAAATATATAAATTATTTTATTCATGCTATTTGTAGAGAACTATATTAAGGATTAAATATATTATTGTTTATATGTGTTTAGGGTGTTTGTGCAGTGGGGATGGTTAGGTTTTAGGGAGGTCTAGGGGTTAGGGATAGGTACAGGGAGGGTTAGGTATAGTTACAGTATAATATACGCAATCAGGGGGTGGTTAGGGTTAAGCACCACCAGGGGGGTGGTTAGGGTTAGGCACCACCAGGGGGGTCTTAGGGTTAGGCACCACCAGGGGGGTCTTAGAATTAGGCACCGCCAGGGGGATCTTAGGGTTAGGCACCACCACGGGGGTTTTAGGGTTAGGCACCACCAGGGGGGTCTTAGGGTTAGGCACCAACCGGGGGGGGGGGGGTCTTAGGGTTAGGCACCACCAGGGGGGTCTTAGGGTTAGGCACCACCAGGGGGGTCTTAGGGTTAGGCACCACCAGGGGGGTCTTAGGGTTAGGCACCACCACGGGGGTTTTAGGGTTAGGCACCACCAGGGGGGTCTTAGGGTTAGGCACCAACCGGGGGGGGGGGGGTCTTAGGGTTAGGCACCACCAGGGGGGTCTTAGGGTTAGGCACCACCAGGGGGGTCTTAGGGTTAGGCACCACCAGGGGGGTCTTAGGGTTAGGCACCACCAGGGGGGTCTATGGGTTAGGGATAGGTACAGGGAGGGCTCTGTGTGAGAGTAAGGTTAGGTATAGTTACAACACAATATATGTAATATATACAATTTATTAAATTATATATATTTAAACAAAGAGGGGTCTAGGGGTTAGGGATAGGGAGAGATCTGTGTGAGCCTACAGTTTGGTATAATTACAGTAAAATATCTGTAAAACCTACCATTGCATTGCTATGCTTAATACAAGTGTAAATATCGTTTTTGTTATAGACGATATTTGACGTTTCTTTTCAGAATTCGTTTGTTGTTATAGACGGTATTTTGCCATTTCATTTCCGTTTATTTAACCTATTTAGCACTAAATTTTCGTTTACAACCCCTTAAAAGAAAAATATGGTTTTGCATTAAAACTTAAAATTTCGGCTATACCCCGCGCCCTTTTTTCCAGGCGCCCTTTTTTGATACACGCCACCCACTAATCCTTGTATTTCCTTCCCTTTTGTTTCCTCCCCACTACCCTCTAGATTGTAAGCCCGCAAGGGCAGGGACCTCCTCCTAGTGTTTCTCATACCGCTGCATATGTACATGTACCAACTACACATCAACTATGTATGTGTTTGTATTTATTCTATTCAATGTCATGACTGTACAGTGTCTTTTACTTCTCATGTATATTTGTTCCCCATTATTTGTTTGTGCTATGTACAGCGCTACGGAAGATGTTGGCGCTATATAAATAAAAAAAATAAAAATAATAATAATAATATAAAGCAATGCAGAAGATGTGTCATCATCACTTCATATAGGCACTATAGTGCAGATAAAAAGTGTAGTTGTTTTGAGGGACACGGATCTTTCTACTAATGTCAGATAAGTTGTATAAGGCTTGGCTAACCTTTCGGTTCACAGCTCTATTATATGGTATTGACCAGTCTCTAATGAGGGTCATTTGTATTTCAGGTTTATTGGCCTTTGCGCTCTGCAGTAACATAATTAGCCATTGGAGGAAGTTGTACTGTGCACTCGTGGCGAGGTAAAGAAGTAATAAAATCTAGCCTCATATAGATTTCCTCTAAGTAGGATGAAGCCATAAAATTGCCGTCACAGTCAGACAGGTGCAGGGAAATAACAGCAGCCACTAAAACAATCAGAAAAATTGTCTTTCCGGCAACAGATTTGCCGAAGTGTTGTAAAAGCTTTTCTGGAAATATCTCACCGTTTAGAAACAATTGTATCATTTATGTAACGTTTGCACCCTCTTCCACCCGTCACTCACTGGCTATAGAAATTGTACTTTACTGACGCAGTTCTTTACACGCATGCGCAACGTCCCAGGTAAAAGGTCAGGGGCGTAGCCAGGAATCATGGGGCCCCATAGCAAAGTTTTGATTGAGCCCCCTTCAAAAAAAAAAAAACTATCGCGCCGTGTGTGCCCAGCATTAGGAAGGAGAGTATGGTTGCCTGAAGAGTTGAGTTTTCAGATTGCGTCTAAAAATAGTAAGTGTGTGGTGGGTGAGTGGCGGATGTGTTGAGGGAGAGTGTTCCAGAGGAGGGGAGAGGATCGAGAGAAGTCTTGTAAGTGGGAGTGGGAAGAGGTGATCAGGGAAGACAGAAGGATGTTGTTAGCAGAGCGGAGATTGCGTGTAGGATGGTCTCTGGAAATAAGTTCATTTACCGAATATACTTGAATAAAAGTCGACCTCGTGTATAAGTCGACTCCAATATTCAACCCTTTAAGCTGGAATTTTTTATTGACTCAAGTCTACCCAACAAAGTTAATGGCTGCACTTGGGGCTCAGGAGGGGTTAATGACTGCACTACATACAATACTGCAGCCATTAACCCCTCCTGTCCCTTAAGTGCAGCCAATACCTCCTCCAGGCCCACAAGTGCTTGCAATGATTCACTCCCCTTCCTGCAGCCCAGTATTTCCCCCTTGCCCCTTTCCTTGTTATGGTAATTGTTGTGGCCAGGACTTTCACACCTGTATTATCTTCGCATTTCCTTTCCTCAAAGTGTCACTCATCATTAGTTAAATTGCTGGAAATGGGAATGTCACTATTAGTACACACATTATTCAGTGTGCTCAGTGTTGCCTGTGACTCGTGTATAAGACGACCCCTATACTTTTATGAAGTGAAACAGACCTAAATTTCTAGACTTATACTCGAGTATATACAGTAGATAGGAAGGAGCTATGTTGTGGAGAGCTTTGTAGGCAAGAGTAAGGATCTTAAATTGTATCCTTTGTGTGACTAGGTAGCTAGAAGTATCCCCCCCCCCCCAGTATAAATAGACAGAGGTAGCCCCCCTAGTATAGGTAGCCAGATGTACCAAGTCCCCCCCGAGTATAGGTAGCTGGAAGGACCCTCCAGTAGCTGGAAGTAGCAATGAGGTGCAGCGTATACGCGGAGGGAGCATAGAAGAAGTCACCCACCTTTCTGGGCTCCACCACATCTTCTCTAAGTCCTCCTCTTTATGAGTAGATCCCCATTTTGCCATGGACACCGGGCTCTCACTCAGTGACTATGGGCCCAATAGCAGCCAAACACTGGTCAAGGCTACTGGTTTTAATGGGAAATTTGAGTAACAAACAAATGGAAACAAAATAAAGACTCTGAGCGCTGTGTTTTATTTATTTTATTAAATTATATTTAGGTATTATTCTGTACTTCTTATAGGCATTTCGTCATACTCTGAAATAACCGCTTGGATCTATGGGAGAAGAATGCAGCTGACACCAACGCAAAACTCTGCCATAGGTAAAATAAAGTGCAATAACATGAAAAAAACAAGAAATAAAATGTCATCATAGACAGAAAAATAACACTTTTATTCTGAATGGTACAAAAATACAACGTCAGGGTGACGACCCCCTAATACACATCTATCCGATAGAAGAGAAAAGGAGGTTTGTGAATTTCACTGCAGAACCATGGAGGAAATCTGTGAAGATACAAGTTAACAGTTCAGAGTTCATCAGTGAATATAAAAGCTGGATTGTACTGAAACTCCCATTCACCATATTCTGAAAATAGAAAAATATCCACCTATGAAAATCGGTTTGCAGCACCAAGCTTTAGAGGGACCCTGAACGCTGTATAAAGAAGTCAAGAGTAAGGCTGTGCTCTGGGCCAATACTTCCCAACACTATCGTTATTACCCCTTTATTAATGACTGATTCTATTCTGATTCTGATTCTCGAATAGATCATTGGGGAAGTCAGTATGGCTGCCAGTCGCGGCTAGTCTGCGCAAGAGAAGTGCGCTCTCTACGTATCTCTCTTGCGGCCACTGGAGAGATACGTAGAGAGTGAGCTGGAGAGATACGTAGAGAGCGCACTTCTCTTGCCGTGATTGTCTGAACTTACCGGAGGTGGAGAATGCTGAGGACGGCGGCGTGGGAGCGATCTGTGCGCAAAGGGGGCAGGAGGAAGCCCCAGGTATGTATAAAACTTTTATTAAAACTCGTCTCTGGTACACTTTAAACAATGGCCTAAATTTACTAAGATCACGCTGGAGATAATAAGGCAAGAGAAAATTTACCTCCACACAGTGAGAGAGTTATCTTATTTCTTCATTCCTTAAGTTACCTCCTCTGTAGTTAATTTATCTCCTCTGTAGTTATTTTCACAAGCAGTTAATTAACAGCCTGTCTTTAACTCTGGAGTTATTTTAAGGATCGGAGAGTTAACTTAAAGACAGAAGAGTTAACTTTAGGTTTGCCTGAGCTAAAATGTTACCTGACAACTCTAGAAACGTTATTAAAGACAGGAGATAAGCTTAGTGAATTGAGGCCATTGTCTCCGTGAAGTCTACGGCACTTGTCGCACATTTTGCATTGTTTAACGATCAGATCGTTTACGCTATCGCCTGACAACACATTATGCCGTTCACATCACCTAGCACAGATATCGTAAAAGAAACATTGTGGATCGTGATTATTTCGTCGGGTGAGTCATACAATCTCTCTTTCAGTGGATACGTAGCTTGTGTTTAAACAACAATCCATTTTATTTGGCACAACGTCTGTTTCAGTCTTTTGTTAGAATGGAAGCGACAGGAACAGATGAAAGGGTTTTGATTGATCTGAGACGTGTTTTATGTTCAGTTTGTTTGACGGCAATTCAATTGTTTTCAAACGTCAGATTATCGAAATTGCCTGAAAAATTGCCACATGTGTGATGCAGCCTGCCCAGAGCCCAGCCTTGCTCTTTAACGTCAGTTATAATTTTATATCGAGTTCACTATCACTTTATCTATGAAAGCTCTCCCAGCAATATTCCTGCGTTTCCCTTTGAAGTAGATTCCCTTGTGATTTGTAAATTGGAGAGCGATCATTGTACTCAGCACGCGGCTAGCGGAAAATCGCCCATTTCCTACCCGAATTTACTAAACGGTGACCGTGAAATGTCAGCTTTACAAAGATCTCCACAAATAAATGACTAATGCTGGGAACACGCGATGCGTTTTTTCGGTCGATTTTCCCTCCGATCGATTTCCGATTTGATATTCCGATCGATTTCAGATTCAATTCTGTTATCTTTTCTTAACTATTTTCATTCACTTCTATGAGAAATCGATCAGAGAAACGATCGAAAATAAGATTGGACATTTCGGAAATTATCTCTCAAACCATCTATCTGACACAAAATTGTATGGTGTGTGCCTTGCCTAATCCTCAAGGGTGTCGCACACCATACAATTTACATTACTTTGCAATTCAAGATTTACAATCAAATTTTCTGGTTGTTGGTAACATTTGATCTGAACAAAAAAAAATCTGACCAATGTCACCAACCACACACACATGCTCAATTTTTTCCAAATTCTGAAAAAAAATGATTGAAAACTCTGAAAAAAAATTGTTTGTGTCTCTATATTTTGAAATTGTCAGTCTTCCAAACACTATATTGTAAAAAAAAAAAAAAAAAAATGATCAGAAATTTCCGCCACTCCTGATCGAGAAAAATGGAAAATCCGATCGGAATTTAACTAATATTGAAAAAAAAAAGCTTTCGTCTTTTCAGTAGAAATCATTGTTTTTATCGAATTACTGTAAATCGGTTAATTTTATGTCATGTGTGGCCACCTTTATGCTGGGAACACACGTTTCGTTTTTAGATAGACTCCTTCGATTGATAAAATTCCGTCATGTCCGATTCAAATAATGAAATTTGATGCAAATAATATGTTCATTTTGTGCAAATGTAAGCAGCCTGTAAATGGACCAATCTAATGCAGCAAATGTCTTTTCCAGGCTGAATAAATTAGCATAATATTTGCATCCACTTAGAATGATCAGGATCTCTCTGGCCATTCCTGCAGGACGCTCCCATTTTCCAGCGGCCTGAAAGTGAGGCTGTGCTGGCGGAAGTGTGAAGGCCGGCCAATCCCTACGCAGCATTTACCAGAGCGGTTCAACCATCGAGAGTTCCTTGATTTTGTGGAAATCTGACAGAAAATCGGTCAGAATAGCACTACTGCTAGCTTTATACCACCCAGAGCACTATGAAGTTATCCTATATCGTATCAATCGATTCAGCTCCAATTCCTGATAAAAGGACGGACAATCCTAATCAATGTTAAACCGCGTCCAGACATAGCTGATTGAAATATACGCCCTGTTTAACCTCCCTGGCGTTATGATTATTTCCAGATTTAGGGTCTAAAAGCCGTGAAATTTTTTCACAAGCTTTTAGACCCTAAAAACAAACAAACAAAAAAATAACATACCACAGAGAGATCTGCAGCAGCTCCTGCATATAACTCACTCAGGCTCGGTATTACCGCTCTGAGCTGCAGATTTTTGTCCAGAGCCTGACTCGGGATTACCGCTAAGGAGGTAGTTAACCAGAGCTGTGGATAAAGGCAGAGTTGATACTCACCTGCGGCTTTCTCCTGCTGCATAAACACGTGTGAGTCCCTCATCGTCCTCCTGCGGTCTGCCCTTCAGCTGTGATCAGCCCCGGTAATTGATTCAATTGGGTCCAGTCTGTGTCTTCTGCGCATGTGCTGACCTCCCACTTATGCGCAGTAGACCCAGACTTATGGGCATAAGAACAGGGTCTGCAGCCCCTGCACCCGCGGAGGGGCCAGCTCTCGGCCGTTTTGGGGGGCAGGAGGGGTCGCAGCACAAGGGGAAAGTGTGGCCGCACAGTCCCCCACCTTCCCTCACCTCGGGCTCTCCCCTCTGCGCGCTCCCCTCCTGCAATTATCAGTGGCAGCCGGCGGCACATACCTCCATGCGTTCCATGCGCCGGAGGTTCCACTCTCTAAGTGTCTGACGCTACTTCCTGTTTAAACAGGAAGTAGCATGAGGCACTTAGAGACAGACCTCTGTGGTGGATGGAGGTATGTGTTCCTGCCACCACCCGCTGCCACTGATATTTGCAGGAGGGGAGCGTGCAGAGGGGAGAGCCCGAGGTGAGGGAAGAGGGGGGGGAGACTGTGCAGCCACACTTTCCCCTAATGCTGCGACCCCTCCTGCCCCCAAAACGGCTCTGAGCTGGCACCTAGCTGATCATGGCTGAACGGCAGACCGCAGGAGGACGGCAAGGGACTTATACGTGTTTATACAGCAGTAGGAAGCCGCGGGTAAGTATCAAATCTGTCTTTATCCAGAGCTCTGGTTTCCTTTAGGACCTGTTATTCCTGCCAGGGCATAACTTTCAAACACCGCGCCTCATGCTCCTGACACTACAGACCACTGGCTCTGCCGTCGCTATGACAGCAGAGCTCTGTGACCCGGCCAGGAGCTGATTTCATTGGCTACTGACCCTGTGATCACTGTGAGCCAATCACTTGCTAGCGCTTGGTACCGGCGTTAGACAGGCGCCCCCCTTGTAGAGTCAGATATGGGCGTGGCCTCTGCTGTCCTCTGTATGGTTCTACTATCACTGTCATTCGGCTGCATTTAAAGGGAACCTGAAGTGTGGAGAATATGGAGGCTACCAATTTGTTTCCTTTTAAACAATACTTGTTCTCTGGCAGCCCTGCTGGTCTGTTTGGCTGCAGTAGTGTCTGAATCAAACCAGAAACAAGCATGTGGCTAATCTTGGCAGATCTCACAATAAAGTCAGAAACACTTGATCTGCTGCATGCTTGTTCAGGGGCTGTGGCTAAAAGTATTAGAGGCAGAGGATCAGCAGGACAGCCAGGCAACTGGTATAGCTTAAAAAGAAATAAATATGGCAGCCTCCATATCCCTCTCGCTACAGTTCTCCTTTAAAATGCACTGGCGGGCAGCAGACGTGACATTGAACTTCTCAGCTGGCACGCAGCTTAACCTCCCATCTGAAAAAGACCTAACAGATTTATAGCCAATGGCATGCAGCTTAGATGTGGGCTACTCAAATGCACTTACTGATGATTTTTCCAAGCTGCATACAATTTGCATGATATTTGCATACAAGCTGGAATTATAATTCTTTATTATTGTTCAGATGCCCTGTAAGGATCCCTGAGAGCTTTACTTCTGCTATACATGTTGCCAGTTCCCCGGTACCCCAGAACAAGGATATACATTGTGAGCAGACCATGCTCTGCAGATCGTTCCACACATTGCATGTCGATTTTCCGTGCATATCTTACATGAAGGAGGCTTATTTCATTTTGGTTGTGGGATGTGTAAGTATCCCATTTGCGTTATATTTGCAGTGCAGGCTGAACACTAAACACACATATCTATAGTCTCACAACATAAGATGGCAACAACGCACGTCTTCTCTACCTAAGTACACACACGCAATTATTGTCACCCGATTATTGTCGGGGATCAGGAAACAATCGCTCAGTTGACACTTCGCGGACCAACGCTGTACAGACAGATCCCTAGCCTTCAGGCTAGCAATGCTTTCTGTAGCTATGGAGGGGGCTGGAGGAACGACGATCGCCCCATGATGGAGCAGATACCTGCGGGTGGGGAGAGCAGCAATAACATTGCAGTCGGTCCTGCTCAGGTGCACAAGGGATCCTTAACCCTTCAGCAGCCTATTTATATCGTGGCTTGCAAGTACTCCAGGCCAATTTATTTTAGCATTTTTTTTATTTCCTTTTTGTTAAATTTTCTTGCTACTAATTAATACTGCTATAATGTGTATTTATGGCTAGTTGCCACTAGGGGGCAGTGTGAGACAATAACAGAGGACTTCTACTTTCAGTTTCTATATCCTCTGCTAGCAGATGATTATCAATGCATTCCAAGAATTTACAGCATGACGAGTTCTGCTGGTTTAGGCCAAAATGCAGTACACCATTTCAAAAGAGATCATTTGAGGCTGCTAAAAGCTTAAAGACCCAACATGCCCAGGCAAGGTCGTTATTGGCAGTCTCTGACATTTTATTGCATGTGTGTATGACCCTTCAGATCTTATCCCTTTTTGTGTAGAGGATTTGGAGATTCTCCGGGGTAAATCAGAACCTGAAGGTAATGTGAAAATGATCCAGCAACTGCAAGGAATAGACGCTGTTGCAATGCAAGACACCCGCAGATGCTCAACATTTTAGGCAGTGTGGCAAACGCTCTGTTAGAAAAATAAAACATGTTCGTAGGACTTAACCATGAGCGTTTAGCCCCTGTGACCTCTGCTAATGCAGGGGGGCTTTGGTGGCCCCCAAAACCTGCTAAGGACAACCCCAGTGTCAGAGGTGCAAGAAGGGGATGGGGAACAGCAGGTTAATTATTACAACTATTCAAAGCATCTATACAAGTCATTATTACCAGCACAAGACCATTGGACCAATAAAGAACTAATACTGCAGTTGAGGGAGGGCCCCTCTGGCCCAAGGGCCCCGGTGCGGTCACAACCTCTGCACCCCCTATTTCTACGCCACTGCCCACATCCAGAGTACCGCAGGGAGGGTTATATCTGCCTGCTTCCAGCAGCAGCACTCTCTCTGCTGTCCTTCCCCAAGCTCCAGATCACATGACTTGCATCGGTCATGTGACAGACAGCTGGTGAATGGCAACAGAGAGAGTGTGCAGTGATGCAGGGCGGAGACTCGCTGCACTGGGAGCAGGCAGTATCACACTCGCTACCTGTTCCAGCGCCGCAGGTCTCCTCTGTACATCACTGCACACTCTCTCTTCTGCCAATCACCGGCTCCCTATCACATGACTGATGCGAGTCATGTGATCGGGAGCTCAGCGAAGGGCAGCACTGCTGCTGTGATGCTCGGAAGAGCGACAACACGCTGGATACAGGCAAATACAATGCTCCCTGCAGTATAGTGGCAGATTTTTTCTTTACTGGCTGCCTGCCTGGTCTCTTGTGGGCAAGGGTGGGGGGGGGGGGGGAGGGGGGAGGACTATGGGGACCTAGGGCATAGCTCCCAACTGTTCCTCTTTTGGAGGGACAGTCCCTCTTTGGGAGCCCTGTCCCTTTGTCCCTCTGCCCTCCCCATTTGTCCCTCTTTCTATGTAAATATATATATATTTCTCTACTAAAGAAAGGGTTTGATTGACTCTAAATATTATTCCCATCCTTTAAATTGATATATTACTAATTTTAAAATGTAAATATGAAGGAAAATGAACCAGGATAGAAAGTACCAGTGTGGTTTGAATTATAAAACAACATATTTCTCTTATGAAATCTTTATGGTATGTGTGCCTAGGGGTGTGACGGGGCGTGATCAGGGGTGTGGCAGGGGCGTTACTTAAGTGTCCCTCTTTCTCAGGTCTTAAAAAGTTGGGAGTTATGCTAGGGGGCCCAATGCATGGTAGTTACTCCCCTGGACTTATCCTAAACAGCCATTCTCCTTTCCCTTGCTGCTTGCTGGCTGCTCTTTCCTCTCCTGGTTGCCAATTACTGGGACGGCGTTTATTTCAGATCCCCGCATAAGACTCACGGCAGGCAGCTGTTATTACAAATCAAACAAATGCTGCCAAATGTAGAAAAATGCAAGTTAAGGTCCTGTAGATTAAGGAGCTGCTTTAAGAAATATTCACTGACCGAATTTTATGACGATGGTTACACTCAGAACGGTCATGTGACTCACAGAAGCCTATCAAATCAGTTTTTAGATGCACCTGTCTTTTATCATAACTCACAAGCCCCCCCCCCCCCCCCCCAACCACTAATGCACGACCAATGTGTAACGGGCGGTTCACACAGACGGCTCCTAGCAGCTCGTTTTGTCGTAGACAAACGCTTTCCATTTGACGCCGGTTTATATCACGTCATGCTTAGAGCCCTTGGGGGACACAATGTGGAATCTGGAAATTTGGACGCCTGGGGCCAATGTATTATTTGGGCGTCCCATAGGCGCTAATGCAAAATATCGGCTATTGGGCACCAAAGAAGAAATTTGGGCGCGGGGCTCGTCCAAACAAAATTTTTTGTTTTGAGAATTGGTGATTTGAATAATAGCATTTTGAAAATCGTTTTGACAATTATCGTTTTAACTTTTTTTTTTATGATTCTGAAATTCGTTTTAAGAATTATAATTACATAAATTATCATTTGAAATGTATTATCTTAGAAATGTGTCGGTTTTTGTATTCATGTTTTTTGCAGTGGAGAAAAGGAGGTTTTAGGGTTAGGCGTCAGCAAGGGGGGTTTTAGAGTTAGGGGTTAGGAAGGGGGGTGTAGGGTTAGGTTTCAGGAAGGGGGTTTCAGGGTTTGGGGTTAGGAAAAGGGGTTTAGGGTTAGGGATCACCAGCGGGGTCTTACGGTTAGGCACCACCAGGGGGGGCCTAGGGTTAGGCATTGGTAGAGGGAGAGTTCTGTGTGAGAGTAGGGTTAGGTTTAGTATTCGTAAAATATCGGTAATATTTACCAATGTTTTAATATGCTTATTACTACTGTAAATATATTTAAGTTTTCATTATTAGAAACGATATTTTGTGATTTTATATCCATTAGTTTAACATATTTATTATTCTATCTCAGATTAAGATGATATATGCCAATCGCCGCCAGCCGTCTGTCTGAACCGACCCTCCTTAAAGAGAACCAGAGATGCAGCACCCTCTTGTATTTTACCTTATAAATCAGTGGGAACATGACAGTAAACACCTAATCTGCCCTTTGTTTCATTGTTCTCTGTGTAATCTGACTGTTATCACCCCTGATAAGAATCCCCGACTGAGAAGTCAGGCTGCTCCGTCTAGCTTTGCTACATAAAGATTATAGCTAAGTCTGTCTTCTGTGGTGTTATTTCAAGCCCAAGCCTGCCCCCTTGTGGCTTTGCTATAATGACTCAGCAATAATCATTCCCAGCAAAGCCAGATTTAATTGCTCAGTCTGGGATTCTTGTGACTGCTGATAACAGACACTTTTAGCAGTGAGGAGGAAACAGAGAGCATGGTAAGTGTTTTCTCTAATGTTCTTACTGATATACATGGTAAAATACACAAGGGTGCTTCGTCTCTGGTTCCCTTTAATTCACTTATAAATATATGTCGTAAAGCGTTAGATGACACCACAGAAAATAATGAAATCCCACTTTTAGTTTCTAGACTGATAGAAAAGTTTTAAAACGCAGACGGCTCCGTCGGGGAAACAGCCGGCGCCCGTTTCTCGACTTCCGCTCCTACAAACTATGGCTTCTCATATGTAAGAACAGGTAACAGCCAGGTATATATACTTTATATGTAAACAATTTCACGAAACAACCGTCTCACCGTAGTTCTGTATTCTCCAGTATAAATCGCTGATAGTGGGTCCATCGGGGGATCATACTCCAAAAGTAATCACCCCTTTATCAGAAATAAGCCCTTGGTTGTATACAAAATATTTCACCTTTTTCATTATTGCAAAGTATCGTCTGAGGTTAATTTTTTTTTTAAATCCACATTTAAACTTGGCATGCTATTTTTTATTTTTATAGGTTAAGGCTGTGAGTTATAAGGGTCCTTATATTATATTAGCGGAGCCCGATGTTATCTGAGTAGACGCTGTGTCAGCTATGACATCACAAAGGGAAGAGCGTCCTTCGGACTGTTTACCGTGATGACAGCGCCGATAGCCATCATGACATCACTAGTAAAGAAGATCTATTCCCTACATACAGCGGAGGGGTCCATATTGAAGCATTTATCCACAAGGTGAGTGACCAGACGTCTTTTAAAAGGCGGACATGTCTAACATGGTTTCCTCTGTCCTGCAGGCCAAAAATGTGTTAAAATCACAAAAAGAAGTTGACCGTTTTGTCTAATTACATATGATATATAGTGAGACTGAGCGAGCCATTGGCCATTTCCGATGAATCTGCATGGCATTATGTTATATTATCAGGATATCGATAATTTTATATCAAGTAGTGGGGCGTGGCAGCACTCTTTTTTACTCTAGTTCCGCTCAACGGAGAGCGGTTAGTGGTTGATTACCTAAAAAAAAAAAGTAACAACTAATATGCTTTTGAAAAATGTCAAATCAAAAAGAAAATAAATACGAGTTTTTTAATCGCCACATGGCAAAATATCCGTCTTTTGATGCAGGATCAAAAGAAACTGTCAGGTATGGTAACCGTGGCATTGGGAAATGAATGTGGTCATTTTTGTCCTTCTTTATGGCCGTCTGTGTCCTCCTTTTTAGACAAATCCATCTGGTCACCCTAAACATGGTGGAACGGTGGCAGATCATGCAGCCTCTAGATTACTCGAGATCAGGTTGACATAATACTAGGGGCTGCATTGTAATGATCCCCATACACAGTAGACTGAAATCTAACCAGGAACGATTGTTTGGTGGTTTGTATGTGTGTCAGGTCTAGCGACAGCTAATATGCAGTTTTACTCATATTTTTGTGGTTGCTTGTTATCGTTAGACCATCTGTGTAAGATCTGCCAATGTTGTAGGATGAAATTTCCCCAGTGAATACGCAGACGCATACACTACAGGAGACATCATCATCACATGATGTCTGTTGATTGTTCAAGGATGAACAAGTTCTAAACTGTTGGTGTTTCGATCGTTCATCCAACGATCCTCCTTATTTAGACATTAATCTACTGTGTATGTCCAGTTTACCAATGTAGACATCTCCACTGCATGTCTTGGACAGGTTCACACCAACCAGCCATTGCTTTGGGCAGTCGGTAGACGGCAGCGAATGGCAGTTTTGGCAAGTTGCTGGTTTTTCTTTCCCGAGCACGCTTCTCCGGTGCAGATCGCTCTGCGGCAAGAGATTTTGGCATCACAAAAAAAAAACACTGAAATTCACAAAGTTTAAAAAGAAACAAGACCAAAAAAAAAAGAATTCTCCTTACAGAATATACTGTTCTACAGATAGGTTCGTACCTGTGTCATAAAGTAGTTTAGAAGTTTTCCCTTACAAAAAGAAACAATTCACATTGCTACATAGTCCGTCGTAGGTAGTTGCTTTACCTTCCTCGTATTGTTTGCGGCACAAATTGTATCGTAAAACGTGCGCCAACTTGGTTCACATTCCCCCATGGAGTTCATCAACCATTACCAGTCTGATAACAATAAATCTCCTTGGGGTTTATTCCCTTTGTATCTCCGTATTTAATATCTGTAAAAAATAGGTGCGGGTTGTCTACTGGTGATGTAGTTATTCATAGGAGGCAAGGATGTGGCCTGAAAGTACTTATGATTCACATCTCCTCTTATTCTTATCCTTGCAGGAGGCCCGGTGTCCTCATCCTGGGGTCATCAGTGACACCTACATTCTTAGTAAGACTTCTGTGTCTTATCGTATCCCTGCTGTGCCTGTAACTCCCGATTATATCTGCTCCAGACAGTGAGGTCTTAGCTCTGCATGGGGGGTCTCCTGGGTGGACAGAGTTCGTTGGCTGCGAGAGGCACTGTTGGACGTAGAACGGGTGGAGGAAGAACCTGAGCGAGAGCTTCTGGAGCCCGAAGAGCTGGATCCAGGCTTCATCAGACGAGCTTTCGGAGCCTCAGCGTCCTCCCTATGACCGCAGAGTATAAAACATATAATTAAAGGCCTGGAAGGGACACATGGGTGATCTACACAAACCAGCAATCTCTGTGAGCTTTCATGACCAATGTTAGGCAAAAGCTAAAAATTTATCGGAAGAATGTATTTGTGCATATAAAGTATACATGTGCTATTAGGGTTTGTAATCCAGCAGCAAAAGAGTTACAAGCAGTTTTCACAATGTGTTCCCCTATCTTATCTGCAATTCTGATACTACAAGTTTAAAGGATACATCTGGCATTTAAAAAAAAAATCAGATTTACTTACCTAGGGTTTCCTCTAGGACCTGGAAGTCAATGTGTACCTCGCCACAGCTCCGCTCTAAGTCTTTCAAGGTCCCCTCTGTAGCAGCCGTGTTGGTGGCCTCTGCGCACCTGTCTAGGTTGGGGACTGCTGCGGAGGGGACCTCAGGAGACTGCCTGAGAGTGGAGCTGCGTCAAGAGACATATGGGCTTCTGGGGGTTGGAAGAAGCCCCAGGTAAGTAAATCTGATTTTTTTATTTAAAGAGTAACTGTCAGGCTGCAGAAGCTAATTTAAACCTCTATTCTCCTGTGTTAAACAGTTTAGAAGGAAGCCCAAAAGCCATTAGTGAAGATAAAAATCTCAGTTACCTTTGATGTGTGCTTATCAGCAAGGCTGTTATTCTTAAGAAGACGCAAGCCGCATACCATACTGCAAAGCATTCTGGGGCTCTCCCCTCGGCTGCTAATGAGACGTTACAGCAGCTTGTAATCGCGTAGCACTGATAAATCTCGGGCAGAGTACACTGCAGGAGTCAGCTATTGTTCCTAGCCACATGGCTCATTAATATTCACTGCACACTGTGTTGTTCAAGTACGAGCTTATCTGTGATCAGGAAGCAGGCAGGACATGACGACACATTTGACAGAAAAACATGGAGCTTGCCATGAGCTGTCAGGAGCATCTATCTCTGCATATACTATATACAAATTCTGTGAAATCCAAACGTGGACAGTGAAATGCATATGTAATGTAAGTACAGCCAATCTTTAGCTACTGATATATGTGTTTATTTTCTCTGAGACCTTATACCTAACAGCTCCTCTTTAAATGCCAGATGTTTCCTTTAAGGTACGTTACTTGATTTGCAGCATTGATATCTGACTGTAGGGATGGCCCAGCCTTGGAGAACTCATGGAGAAGCACATGATCAGTTTGATCAGCTGACAGATTTGTAACACTCTGATATGCTGGTCATGATCATGTGTTAACCAGGAAGTCATCACAGCAAATCAGAGGCTTACAAATCTATCAGCTGATCAAACTGATCATGTGCTTCTCCATGAGTTCTCCAAGGCTGGGCCATCTCTATTTGACTGATTCGATCATAATACTATTTACAAGTATAAAGTACCCCTATCCTTTATCACATGATTAAAACATCCTACAAGCCAAAAATTGTTTAAGGGCCAAGCAGGGTCCCCTTTGTCAAGGCCAAAACAAGAAGTGGACCCTCCCTCACACTGACAGATGTTGGCTTGTTGGATGTTTTGATCATGCAATAAAGGATACTTCAATTTTGAAAATTGTGTGGATTTCCAATCAACAACCTTGCTGATCACCATTTAGGGTAATTACGGTAGGGACTTTCAATGCTTTTAAACACATGAACACAACCTTTATAAATATGGCATCTAAAGTGAGTTAGTTAGTTGAGAACAAGCTTTTTTCTTTGCAGCATATGTTCTCATATAGCTTGGAAAACAAGCCTAAAAGATAAGAACCAATGGTGTAGTTATGTCAGATAATTAAATTCAAAAAGTTCACATGAATACACACAGATGTAGGTCACCTGAAAGGCAGCCAATCCCAAGGAGGGAGCATTAGTCCCCACAATCCAAAGAAGGGGACATAAAATATGGTCAACCTCAAGTATATACCATATATATATATTTATTTGAAGTACCTATGTAGAGGGAAGGCTCTCTGGATCCCATTGAGCCTTCCCAGTCCTCTTTTCAGGCCCTTGTCCTACTACTGTCCTCCCACTCCCACCCTGAAATTATAAGACCAGTAGGACGGATACCATTCCAAAATATACAGCAGAGCTTTATGAAAAAAGAAAACTACACTAAATACGCACCTTTAATTCCCAGGTGTCAATCTCAAATACAAAGTGGGCCAAAGTTGAGCTCTGGGACCAAGTTGCAGGCCAACCTCAATGTCTAGTGGCCATCTCTCTTATAAAGTTTTCTGGTGTGTAATTGCCCCCCTCCTTCCCCTATACGGTTCCCTGGTGTTTAGTGGTCCGCCCTCCCTCATCTATACAGTTCCCTGGTGTTTAGTGGTTTTCCCTCCCTCCCCTATACTATTCCCTGATGTTTAATTGTCCTCTCTCCCTTTTCTATGCAGTTTCCTAGTGCCTACTGGCCCCCTCCTTTTTCTAAACAGTTCCCTGATGTCTAGTGGCCCCCTTCCCTCTCATATACAGTTCCCTGGTATCTAGTGCTTCCCCCCTCCCCATATGGCTTCTCTGGGGATCTAGGGCTTACCCTCCAGTATAGCTTCCCTGGTGGTCTAGAGAGGGCCAAACATAATGCAAAGTGGAAAACCACCTAAGGGCCAAATCTGATGACTCCGAGGGCCAGATTTGGCCCACGGGCCAGAGTTTGATATGTATGCTTTTATTATTTGTAGTCATGTGACTGCCACCAAGCTCCCCTAACTCAGGGATGTCCAACTCCAGTCCTCCAGGGTCCTCACACATTGATGGAAAGGCGTGGTCCATCAAGTAGACCACATCTCTCCATTTCTCAGTCCATCCTAAACACTGGCCTGGATCTGGCCCTCCAGGCCTGGAGCTTAACACCTGTGCCACAGTGCTGACAAAGTAAATCAAGTCTTGCCCAACTTTTTGTTTTTATTTTTTTACTTTTGATTTTGCTGGTTTTTTTCCATTATTTTTACCTGATTTCATTGAGGAACTCATCCTCTTCCCTCTTTTTGATCTCTTTCCTTCGTAACAGTAACCAGCAGATGAGAATCAGGATCAGCACTCCACCCACCGTTCCACACACGGTTCCCGCCAGCAAAGCCACGTTGGATGGAGCTGTGGAGCAAACAGTTCAAATTACAAATAAAGGTAATAAAATACTAATGAAAAAGTAGTTGTTTTCCAGTACAGGAAGAGTTAAGAAACTTAAGTTGTTATCTACACAAAAGAGCTACTCTGAGCTGTTCGTTCCACTGGGTGGAATCCAGTCCTGTTAGCCGTGAGGCAGGTTGAGATAAGGTTTTACTGCAGGGAAGTTCAAAAGGTCCTTAGCTCTGCTCTGTTTTATAGCTTAAAATACAGAGTGTGGTTTCTAAACTTCAAATGTGACAGAATGATGCAATGTTATAAAAGAAAGTTTTATAACTGAAAAAAAAAAAGAGACTTTTTTTCTTTGCCACTAATGTTCTATTCATTATCCGTACTACCCATACAGTTCATTATCTCGTAATTGTTTTTCGCTTCAGATCTGCTTTAGGTAAAGGGTGAAGATGTTGCACAATCATATCTCTGTGTGTGCGCTGCCACCATAGCACTAGGTAGTCACTGAATCCTATACATCACAGCAAGCATTCACATTTGTGCTTTTATCAGGGGCATTCCTGCCATAGGGCGGCAAGGGGCGCCCCGCACCAGGTGACGGACGTCCCAGGGGGTGTCACCAGGTGACGGATTTCCCAGGGGGTGTCACCAGGTGACGGACGTCCCAGGGGGTGTCACCAGGTGACGGACGTCCCAGGGGGTGTCACCAGGTGACGGATTTCCCAGAGGGTGTCACCAGGTGACGAACGTCCCAGGGGGTGTCACCAGGTGACGGACGTCCCAGGGGGTGTCACCAAGGTCTCCCACAGAGGAGGGGGAAACAACACAAAAATTGCAACACACAAAATCCTGATTAGCGGAAGCACAGTGAGCGGCGGAGAAGTCGGAGACCAGTGTCATGTGACGATGACGCTGTGCGCCATCGCCAGGAAGCAGGTGAGTAAGTCCTCTCCGCCCGCTCCTGCCCGCTTCTCTAAGCTGCTGCTAATTAGGAGGGGGGAAGCGCCAGAAGGAGGGGACCCAGGTGAGAAAGGTGGGGGGTCTGGCCCCCCTCTCCGCCGCTGTCCCCGCTACCCCTCCTTCCAAGCTTCCCCCATACCGGGGGCAAGTATACTATACTGGGGGCAACTATACTAATACTGGGGGCAACTATACTAATACTGGGGGCAACTATACTAATACTGGGGGCAACTATACTAATACTGGGGGCAACTATACTAATACTGGGGGCAACTATACTAGCTATACTGGGGGCAACTATAGCAGCTACCTATACTCAGGCCAACTTTATGGGGGGAAGCTACACCTGGCATTACCCGCCGTGGCGCGCTTAGCATGCCACTCGCTCCTTTCCTTTTTTTTGGAGGGGGGGGGGGTGTCTTTTAATACCCAACACTGCGTGTCAATTGCCCTAGGTACGCCACTGGTTTTTATACCCCGAGGTCTTTCTGATTCATCTTTAGCGCTGTTACTTACACTGTACCGTGAGATTTATACTACAGATCCGACTCCCGGCCTCGTTCTTCACAATACAGCGGTAGGTTCCATTGTCCGACGCGCTCAGGTTTTGCAGGACTAGTTTCTGTGTTTCTGAAAGAAAATGCAGAGAAAAAAGTATTTTTTAGGTGAAGATTTGTTACAACCTGAGAACAATCCACCTAAAGCCCAACCTTTATTAGTTCTACAATAATTATTGGGCCCTTCTAAAAAATAGTATTTTGTTAGGCTGAAAAGGTGTTTCAAGCTTGGAGAACAACCCTATACCCCCACCCCCGGTGTTGCCTAAAACTAACTGCGGCCTGGGTCGTGCCTAGCCCTAACCACTCCCCCTGGTGGTGCCTAACCCTAAGACCTCCCCCCCTGGTGGTGCCTAGCCCTAACCACTCCCCCTGGTGGTGCCTAACCCTAACCACCCCCCTGGTGTTGCCTACCCACCCCCTGGTGTTGCCCAACCCTAACCACCCCCCTGGTGTTGCCCAACCCTAACCACCCCCCTGGTGGTGCCCAACCCTAACCACCCCCCTGGTGGTGCCTAACCCTAACCACCCCCCTGGTGGTGCCTAACCCTAACTACCCCCCTGGTGGTGCCCAACCCTAACCACCCCCCTGGTGGTGCCTAACCCTAACCACCCCCCTGGTGGTGCCTAACCCTAACCACCCCTCTGGTGGTGCCTAACCCTAAGACCTCCCCCCCTGGTGGTGCCTAACCCTAACCACCCCCCTGGTGGTGCCTAACCCTAACCACCCCCCTGGTGGTGCCTAACCCTAACCACCCCCCTGGTGGTGCCTAACCCTAACCACCCCCTGGTGGTGCCTAACCCTAACCACCCCCCTGGGTGGTGCCTAACCACCCCCCTGGTGGTGCCTAACCCTAACCACCCCCCTGGTGGTGCCTAACCCTAACCAGCCCCCTGGTGGTGCCTAACCCTAACCACTCCCCCTGGTGGTGCCTAACCCTAACCACCCCCCTGGTGGTGCCTAACTCTAACCACTCCCCTGGTGGTGCCTAACCCTAAGACCTCCCCCCCTGGTGGTGCCTAACCCTAACCACCCCCCTGGTGGTGCCTAACCCTAACCACTCCCCCTGGTGGTGCATAACCCTAACCACTCTCTCTGCAGAAACACCCTTTTACACTTAGAAACAATCATATCTTTGATAACGTCAAATCTGTACATACAAATGAAATAATATGACAAAAACTGTAATGTTGCAAGTTTCTAAAACGATAACATACTTCAAAAACTGTAATGTTCTAATGTTGTTAATGATATTTATCGCGGCGCCCTTTTTTCTGCTTTTTTCGCCGTATTAACGATAATTGCATTAGAGTCTATGGCGGCAAAGGCATAGCAATAGCCATAGAAGCCATCGCACCTGCTATGGGGCCCTGGTGCATAGGGGACCCAGGTGGTACTTGATGTACTCACCAACTTCCTTATGTTCCTCTACCCTATGATTTTATCTAAGTGCCCATGGACTACATGCAGTGCAGATCGCATGAGAATGCAAAACTCCCAGTTAGCTCGTATCCATAAGGTAGAGGTAGGTGGCATTTCTCAAGAAAGCCAGCATTTTATGGCCCCATGTTTTGCTATGGAGCCCCATAATGTCTAGCTACCTCGTTTCCCTTCTTAGCTGCCACTGGTCTCCCCGTTGTAGGACTAGCCTGGACTGTGCTATGCACGTGACTCCAAGCCTACAAGTGATGACAACAGCGATTGCATGGGACCCAGAAGATACTGCTAGACAGGTGGGATGCAGCACATGCTGAGCCTTGTGATTAATACATACACGGGCTAGTATATCGACATAGAAGCCATCTCATGGAACTTCACAATCTTTATGTAACGAATTCGGAATTATCTCCGTGGTCAGCGCACAGGACGCGCGCTGACACTGCAGAAATCCTCCACAAGCGTTGAAATAACAGAACCCAGCTTTGGTGCTATGCACCTGTAGAGAGGAATTCCCACCGGCAGATGGAGCTGTGGAGTGCAGAGGAATAAATCCTCTGCAGTCTGCACTGCCACAGATGCCAGATGGGAATTGTACGAGGTGAAGCAATACAGGGCAAGATAGCCCTTAGAGAGAGAGAGTGAGCACAGAGATAGAATGTATGTATGTCCACCAATCCAGTCGCCACCCGGCGACCGTGAACACACAACAGCAAAGACCAAATGGGAACGCAATCGCAAGAATGGCGATTGCTAATAGTGACACAAGACCGAGTAAGACAGAGCAAAGGAGAGCAAAGACAGAACCGATAACAAACTGCAAAGCAACACAAAGTAGCGGACAGGACTAACTACACGCGGTCACCACACGATAAGCACAATAGCGACAAAGCGCGTGCACGACACGGTCATCACACGATAAGGGCAATAGCGACAAAGCATACCAACCCTGACTAACCAAAGAAACGTGAAAACAAATAGAAAACGCGAACGCTTGCTAAACGGTTACCTCACCGAGACGACAGCAAGCGTTCGTTCCAGACAGGACAGACAGATGGAGCAACCAGTAGCAACCGCTGCTCTGGCTTACACTCCTGAGACAGAATACAGAGAGATCCACCGCCTCTACCGCTAGGGCGAATGCGATCCAAACAGACAGAGCGATTCCCTGTCGGCCACCGCTGGCGACATAAGAATCGCAACAGAAAGACAGAACAGGCAATACAGATAATATTAGCAAACAATATGCAGAGGGCTGAGACTCAAGGTAAGTCTAGCAGGATCAAACCTTTATGACCAGCAGGGAATTCTGGGAGGAAATGGTATTTATACTGCAAGCCATCAAAGGAAGCAGCTAAGCAATTTGCATGACAAGTGGATGCAAATTCCTCACCAGAACAGCAACTCTGCAACTTGCAGAGGGAAGAAAGGTCTCTTTTCCAGGGACCTGCAGCACTCAGACCTAAAAAATGGTCAAAAAGCTGTCTGCCTGCGCAGAAAGCAGAGCAGATCATTACACTTTATCTTTACAGTAAGTTGGACGTGAGCAAGATGCAGATCCCACCAGTAAGCCACCCTCCATGCAGCTTAATCTTTAGACATTTCACCTTGGCTACGGTAGTTAGTAAGAAAACTCCTAGACTGATTGACTTATTCTGCCAATCTTTTGTTGGCCATGGTTTGATGCCCCCAAACATCAGACTCTCCTGACTACAGACACCAGAGGTTGGGGGACTCATCTAGGGTCACAACAGAGAAGGACTGCTGTACATGGATGTTACACATGGAACAGGGGGCTGCTCATAAAATGGGAGGGACTGCTGTACATGAATGTTACATACTGTATGGAAAGGGAGTGAGACTGCTGTATATGAATGTTACTGATAGAAGAGGGGGATGCACATGGAATGGGAGGGGGGCTGCAGTACATGAATGTTACACATGGAAGAGGGGGGCTGCACATGGAATGGGAGGGGGGCTGCAGTACATGGATGATGCACTTGGAAGAGGGGGGCTGCTGTACATACAGTAAATGTTACACATGGAAGAGCGGGCTGCACATGGAATGGATGGAGGGCTGCTGTAAATTATTGTTATACATAGAACAGGGGGCAGGCTTTTATATGCATAAGGGGGGGGGGGAGGGGAGTGGGGGCTGCACATGGGGTGTGATCACAAGAAACTTGTCTTAGAGGAGAATAACATTATTAATCCAGCCTTGGGATCAGTCAGACGCAGCTGAAGACCTGGTGGCTGAGAGATGATTGTAGTGCGCAAGCATTGTATCCTGAAGTAACATCTTCATTCCCCTCCCGTAAACCCTGTATTGTCTAAATTTAGCATGCCATTTGCAGTTTTAATAAAAGAAAAGGAGCTGATATCCCTTCACAATCTGCTCCTAACATCCTGGATTCTCTTCAGGTGGGGAAGAATGAAGTCCTGGAGCGCAGTACTATTAGAGTTCACCTAACCGCCTCCTCTGCTGCCTTTGATAGACTTTTTCTTCTAATTCTCCAGTTTGCAGGTTTCTGGCGGAGGTTAAACAAAACACTGTATGAGAAAGAATATCCTCAGCCAATCCATCTAGCCTTATCTTCAAAGCGTTCTTCGATTTCCACGCAATGTGGAAAAAAAACATAATTCACCCGTTCTCTTGTGGTAACTCTGTAAATGGTGGTGGAAGGAGGTTCAGCAGTTTAGAAGTCAGAAGATACCGGCCAGCTACGTTATTAAAGCGGATCCGACATGAAAAATTAACTATAACAAGTAACTTGTCTATATATCTTATCTAAAGTTTAGATAGTTTACACAGCAAATCTAGCTGCAAACAGCTTCAACAGTTTATGTTTATTTATTCCTGTGATAAAATGAGAGCGGCCATGTTTTGTTTGTCACATTACACATAGGCAAGCTGCTCTGCATCTCCAGCCCTCAGCTCACTCCCCTCTCCTGCTCCCTCCTCCCCTCTGCCTCTGAAATCTCTGGCTAGTAACCTCCTCCTCCTCTTTCCCAGACTGAGCTCCCATAAGCCCTTGCTACATGGAGTGCCAAGGCACTTTGAGCTGTGGGCGAGGCTTGTTTAGTTTATAGGGAATTAGAGTATTAAAACAAAAACAAACAAAAAAAGTATTTGGTTTGAGGAATGCCCTATAAACTATATGAAAGGAACAGAATTATGCAATGAGTAAAAGTTTATCTCGGATCCACTTTAAGAAATTCCTGACCTTTGGAGAAAGCATGATGAGGACAATGTCAAAGTTCCCCTGAAACAGCGGCAATACCTCAAGCGTATATTAAACGAAGCATAGCTTCAGCTTATTAAGTAATCAGGGGCAAAACCAGAAATTATGGCCCCACCCCCAATGTTGACACCCCTTCCCTCACCTCCTCTCAGTGACCCTCATAGCCTGAGGGCCCCCTCTAGCAAAGGTCATAGAACAAGTGTGACCATCATGATCTGAACACCCATAACAGGTGGCCAACAAAACTCCTGATCTGGACCCTGAACCCCCCCCCCCCCTCGCATATAGTGACCAGTCATTCCCTCCCCCAACCCATCACCACCCCCTTCAAGAGTAGCACAGGGAGCACTGTAATATTCCACCTCTACTGTGTCATCCTGTGACTCCTATCACATGACATACATCTGGAGCCGTAGGATCACGTGATACTACATCACATGACTTGCATCTGGAGCCGTAGGATCACGTGATACTACATCACATGACATGCATCGGGAGCTGGGGCATGGCAGCATAAAGCGTGCAGCTTCAGGGAAGAAGAGGAAACCCAACTCTGTGCTGGAGCAGGTACATACGACACTGCTCTGCAAGGTGAGAGGGAGGGGCCTCTGTAGCCCCCAGTGGGAGTTGCCGGGGCTATTGTTGTGCAACTGCTAAGGACATATTTATTGTTCTTTTACTGAACTGTAGTTGTTCCAAGCAGAAATAGAGAATTAAATAGAGCAGTGTTCCCCACTGAAAAAAGACATACTTAGTAAGGATACTGTGACTTCACCCATCTGCTTAATTCGCTTCCACTCGTATAAGATTGGCTGGGTACCGATAGATGAGTCGCAGTGCAACGTGACATTTCTTCCCACTATCTGTTCTCCTTGAACCCAACAAAGAGGCTCCGAAGGCTTTACTGAAACAGAATAGATTGGCATTATGTTACAGTTTTAGTCATCTGTAAAGTAGACTTTTCTCTACAATAACAAAAACTTTTCAACTTAGACAGACAAGCGAATTCACCGGAGTGCAGACAAACATTAATCAGCATCCTGTGCAGAAGTAAATAGCTAACTAAGATTGACAGCCACTTTCTGTTTATGTTAGTTCTGTCCAGGATGGCATTCATGCTCCCTTTCTACAAACATAAAAGTGGCAAGAAACCATTGGCATTATCTAAAAGGAAATAAATATGGCAGCCTCCATATCCCTCTCACTTCAGATGTCCTTTAAATGCTTCTCTGCCATTATAAAGATAGTGTGTCTCTTGCTCTCAGCTTAAATAACCTGCCAAAAGCTGTTGTGCTGCACTAATAAAGATAAGCCAGGTGTCCCAGACAGAGTCTATTTTTCCTTGAGGTGACATCTTATATTTGGAATTGTTTAATTCCAGGTCCATTAACCACTTTACCCCCAGCGGTACGGATTTCTCCGTATTTTTTTCCACCCTGTTAACACCAAGGGACGGAGAAATCCGTACCTGACGCCGCTCCCGCTGCTGTCCGTGCTCCCGCTCGCTCGTCCGCACACCCCCGCGCTCGTGCACGCCGCCGCCCACTCGCCCGGAGATCAATGAACGGGTAAAAAAACCTTTCCCGTTCGCTGATCTCTGCCCCCCGCAATGATCAGCTGCTTCTACGAGAAGCAGCGATCATTGTGAGAAAAAAACAGTTTCCCAGCCTCCTAACCCTTCCTGCAAGTGTACTTCCTGTACGCTTGCAGGTCGCATAAACAAAAAGTTACTGTGGCCATCTTGTGGCCAAATAGTAAAACTACACCCTAAAGCATTTTTCATATACAAATACATTACTTTTACACTCAAAATTAACTCATTACCTCCTAAACTCCCCAATTTTTTTTTTTTGTCATAAAAAAAAAAAATTACAATGAAAAAAATACATAAATAGTTACCTTAGGGATTGAACTCTTTAAATATTTATGTCAAGAGGGTATAACACTGTTACTTTATAAACTACGGGCTTGTAATTAGGGATGGACGCAAAACTGAAAAAAATGCACCTTTATTTCCAAATAAAATATCGGCGCCAAACATTGTGACAGGGACATAATTTAAATGGTTTTATAACCGTGACAAATGGGCAAATAAATTTCATGGGTTTTAATTACAGTAGCATGCATTATTTAAAAACTATAAAGGCCGAAAACTGAAAAATACTACATTTTTCCCTCATTTCCTATATTCCCATTAAAACACATTTAGAATAAAATAATTCTTGGCATAATGTCCCACCTAAAGAAAGCCTAATTGGTGGCGAAAAGAACAAGATATAGTTCATTTCATTGTGATAAGTAATGATAAAGTTATAGACGAATGAATGGAAGGAGCGCTGAAATGTGAAAATTGCTCTGGTGCTCAGGGGGTAAAACCCCTCAGTGGTGAAGTGGTTAAGACTGCATTTCTTTCAGTGATGCTGGTGTAGTGATGTGGCAGCTCTGGGAATACTTTCTTACTGAAATGCAAACATATCATTAGAGGCAAAATGAACCACAGGACAGAGAAATTGTTATACAACGCCCTGATCTGACTACTCCTGTCTAACTGCTTCTGAAGAATAACAAAGCATATAAATGAAACTCTGTGATATGTGACCTCCTGCTCAGTCTGTAACGGCCCTGCTACCTGCTTGCTACCTGATGAGGGCCGATACCGAAAGCCCGCCATACACTTTCAATTATGATTGGCCAATCACTGAACAATTAGACCACCTCCTTGTCGGGCTTAACTAAACAATTTGTAAATAGTAGTCAATATCTGTTGGATCTCATACTACAGGTGTTAAAATTGGTCAGTGATTGGCCAATCAAAGTTGAAGGTGTATACCAGGCTTTAAAGTATGCCCAAGGTGAGAGTCTTATGGAGGCTGCCATATTTATTTCCTTTTAAGCAATACCAGTTGCCTGGCAGCCCTGCTGACCCTCTGCCTCTAACACTTTTAGCCATAGCCCCTGAACAAGCATACAGCAGATCAGGAGTTTCTGACGTTATTGTCAGATCTGACAAGATTAGCTGCACACTGATTTCTGGTGGGATTCAGACACTACTGCAGCCACACAGATCAGCAGAGCTGCCTGCCAACTGGCATTGTTTAAAAGGAAACAAATATGGCAGCCTCCATGTCACTCTCACCTCGGGTTCCCTTTAAAGGAGTCATCAGGCGGAAAAAAAAAAAAATTACTCACCTGGGGCTCTCTCCAGCCCCTTGCAGCCGACTGTGGTCTGCGGTGCACTGTGCAGGCACAGAACTACCCCATGGTCGGCCTCTGCACCGCGCGGCGAGAGCGGGACAGCGGCGGGGAGCGGACATGACAGCGTGCCGTGGGACAGTCAGCTGGTGAAAGCCCCAGGTGAGTAAATTTTTTTATTTATTATTTTTGCCTGATGACTCCTTTAAAGGGAACCAGAGACGAAGCACCCTTATGTATTTTACCATATATATCAGTAAGAACATTAGAGAAAACACTTACCTTGCTCTCTGTTTCATCCTCACTGCTAAAAGTGTCCGTTATCAGCTGTGATAAGAATCCCGGACTGAGCATTCAGTCTGGCTTTGCAGGGAATAATTATAGCTGAGTCATAATAGCAGAGCCACAAAGGGGGCAGGCTTGGGCTTGAAAAGACACCAGAGAAGACAGACTCAGCTATAATCTTTGCTCAGTTGTGGATTCTAATCAGAGGTGATAACAGTCAGATTAAACAGAGAACAATGAAACAAAGAGCAGATTAGGTGTTTACTGTCATGTTCCCACTGATTTATAAGGTAAAATACAAGAGGGTGCTTCATCTCTGGTTCTCTTTAAGCTTGGTACACACTTTCAGTTGGTGAGTTGGGCGCTTGATGCGGGTAGTAGGTGATCAGCTACTACATAGGAATGAATAGTTGTAGTAACCCAGGGGTCTCAAACTCGCGGCCCGCGGGCCATTTGCGGCCCTCGATACAATATTTTGTGGCCCTCGCTGGAAAAAGCTTCCTTATAGTTCGCTTCAGTGCTCCTAAGTAATCCGCCGCATCCCTGCTGCTAAACGAGGGCTGCAGAGCCCCCAAATCCCCCGGGGGGCAATCCGCTGGCATTTCCTGGAAGGGGCAGAGCTATCAGCTTCAGCTCTGCCCCTCCTGACGTCAATCGCCGCACGGAAGGAAGGAAGAGTGAGAGGGGCGGGCAGAGGCAGCGATGCACCGCGATTGTGAAATTCCTTATGCGGCCCAGCCTCATCCTGACTTTGCCTCCTGCGGCCCCCATGTAAATTGAGTTTGAGACCCCTGTAGTAACCGATTTTATACCGAGAGAGGAGATGATGATATCCTATAATCAGAGGGAAGCAGAACTCAGAAGTAGCGGCTACAAATGGTGGGACAGATGGAAGTCCATAATAATCCTACGCAATGATCACTCTTATTCCGAGCGCTCACCTAGAATCTTCAGCCGGACGTAGCTCCACTTGTATTGGCCGTCATTCTTCACTTTGCAGGTGTAGAGACCGGCGTCGCCCGGCTCCAGGGACTGGATAAATATGGTGGCATCTCCAGCCAGGTAATTGGAAAAGAAGCTATACCGTCCTTTCACCTCGTCATTCTCATAGACTTGCCCACCACTGTAGCTGAGGATCTGAGGAGCACAAGACAACGTGTGAGTCAGAGTCATCACCGCCGGGCCGCCCATAGGGCATCACAGGGGAGAGAGGTGTATGGGGCCCACAGGATTCTGGGGCCCGGCCAGGGGGGCCTACTATGAAGCAAACTGAAGCACATGAAGGCACTTCTCAGACACTTGACCAAAGCTGCCAGTTCTGAGGGGGATGCTTGCTGGTATAATATAGATTCTGAATGTTATTCAATAGTAAACTAGCACCAGAAAAACACATACAGACAGGGGCGCCTCTAGCCATTTTGTCACTCCAGGCGAGAAAGCCTGTGCCGCCTCCCCCCCCTCCACGTGGCAGCCACTACGTCCCCCCACCACCCTTGGCACCCCCCTTGTAAAAAATAATCTGAATGCAGCAGTGTTTCACCAAAAATAATCATAATGTGCCAGCATTTCACCCGAAAATAATCGTAATGCAGCAGCGTTTCACCAGAAAATAGATTGAGGCACAAAGGGGGACAAAAGGAGGCACAGGAGGAAAGAAGGAGGAACAGGGGGACAGAAGGAGTAATGATGGGAGACAGAAAAAAGCACAAAGGGGTCAGAAGGAGGCATAAAGGGGAACAGAACAAGGCAGAGGGGGGTGTAAGGAAGCACAGGGAGACAGAAAGAGGCAGAGGCGGACAGACAGAGCCACAGGGATACAGAAGAAGGCACAAAGGGGTACAGAAGGAGGCACATGGGGACTGAAGAAGCACATCGAGACAGAAGGAGGCACAAGAGGACAGAAGGAGGCAGAGTGGTACTGAAGGAGGAACAGGGGGGCAGAGGCAGCACAGAGGGCAAAGAAAGGCACAAGGGGACAGAAGGAGCCAGAGGTGGCACAGTGGGACTGAAGGAAGCACAAAGAGAGACAGAAGGACAAACAGGGGGTCAGACATGGCACAAGGGACTGAAGGAGGCACAAGGAGACAGAAGGAGGCACAAAAGGGACAGAAGGAGGCACAAGGGGGGGGGGGGGGGAAAGGATGTACAAGGCACAGAGGGACACAGTGGCAGCTGTCTGCAACATACGCTAAGCAGATGCAGCAAAAGCAAGTAATAAAACACTTGTGGGGGCGGGGCGTAGTCAGGAATGTGGCTTCATCCAGGGGGCGTGGCTTAATCCAGCAACATGGCGCCCCCAGCCTCCGGACCCCCTTATAGTGCATCTTCTCATTATTATTGTCTTCAATCACCTCCCCTTCCCAAGTGCAGTGCTAAGATTGTTGGCAGAGAGGAAGCTCTTCGCTTGTAACTCTTTAGATTCTTCTCACATCTGTACATGTGATGCCACTAGTGTGCATATATTGACACTTATGTCCAGGCTAATGCTGGGAATACACGATTTGTTTCTGCCACAGATAGATGGTTCGATAGATAATTTCCGACATAGCCAATCTCCCGTTCGATCGCTTTGCCGCTCGATTTCTGATAGAAGTGAATGGAAAAAGATAAGAAAGACAAGCGGAAGATAAGAGAATCCACTGCAGAATCGAGCGGCAAAAATGATCGAGCGGAGAGTCACGCAGCAGAAACGCATTGTGCATTCGCAGCATAAGGGAGAACGAGAAAGGTTAATATGCTGTATCTTGATCTTCTCTTTGCTGTGTTTACTGCTCTGAACCAAGCTGATAACAAGTTCAGAGAGGAAAGGGAATTTGTCAGGACAAGGAGACCTTACAGTGAGAGAGGGAGTATGTGTGTTTGCATTTTGTGTGCTCTATACTGTGTGTGCAGATTGACTGTGCTGTTTTTGGATCTGAGGGCTCATGCACCCTTAGGCCCCATTCACACTAGAGCATTTTGACGGCGATTTTGGCAAAACGCTCAAGCGCTAGCGCTGTTTAAAGCGCTAGTGCAATAATAACCTATGGACCTTTTCTCACTTGGGCGATTTGCGTTAATCGCCGGCGATTAACGCAAATCGCTCAAAAAAATTGGTATCCTGCACCATTTTCAGGCGATTTCCCAGCGATTGCATTTAGTGCTATAGAAGCGCTACTCGCGATCGCCGGGAAATCGCCCCAAGTGTGAATGGCGTTAATCGCCTAAAACGCCAGGGCGAAACGCTAGCAAAAGCGCGAGTGTTTTGCGTTTTGTAAGTGTGAATGGGGCCTTACAAGTGAATGCATTGTCTCCCAGGCATGTTGAGACTCTCCCTGAGCCTTTGTACGCTTGAAAATGAACTAATTTTCAGTTCAAACAGCCCAGAAGCACAAGAGATGAGTGCGTCATCCGTAAAAATGCATCCTGCCATGTGCTAATGCAGAGGATAGAAATACATGTTAATACGGAAGCTTGATATTGCCATGCATATCACAAAGTATGTGAACTGCATCAAAGCTGACTGTATATATATATATAGAGGGTGCCTACAGCAAAAACCACAGAACCTTCCCTGGGCCAGGCGAATTGGTGCCTGCCTGGCTCTGGCTGCCCTTACTGATGTGTGGTGCTGGGGGGAAGGGGGGTGCTTTTCAGCAACACATCAATGTTAGGGCTTATTCACACTATGAGCGTTTCCGATTTTATTTAAGCGCTGGTGATTTTACAAGACAAGACAAATAACATTTATATTGCGCTTTTCTCCTTGCGGACTCAAAGCGCCAGAGCAGAGCAGCAACCACTAGGACGCGCTCTATAGGCAGTTGCAGTGTTAGGGAGACTTGCCAAAGGTCTCCTACTGAATTAGTGCTGGCTTACTGAACAGGCAGAGCCGAGATTCGAACCCAGGTCTCCTGCGTCAGAGGCAGAGCCCTTAACCATTACACCATCAGCCAACTGATTTTAGAAATCGTCCTAAAAGCTCTTGTGCAATAATTTCCTATGAGAGTGTTCACTTGTGCGCGTTTCGATTTTAATAAAATCATGTACCATTTTCTGAGCGTTTTTGCTCAATGGAAGGTAAATCGCAAAGCGCTTGAAATTGCGATTTCCCCAGCGCTTTTAAGAATAAATACATTGTATTTATTCTTTTCCGGGTCAAAGAGTTCACTTCCTGAATGACATCAGGAAAAAAAGCATCTTATTCACCTTGCAAAAGCGCTTAGAAAAGCGCTTTTCTAAGCGCAAAGCGCAGGGAAAAGAGTTTAGAAAAGTGCTCTAAAAATCGCTTGCGATAGCACTGGCGATTTATAATGTGTACAAAGCTTTAAGGGCCCTTTTCCACTATGAGCGTTTGCGATGCTGAATCGCAAATCGCTAGGGTTTGCAAAATAACAGGAATCGCGTTATGTATTTTACACTACCGCGAGTCAATTTTTACCAAAGTGTGATCGCGCCTCGGAGTGATTTTTATCGCGATTTTGCAATGTAATGTATTGCATATGTAAAATGGCAATCGCTATCCCGTGAAAAAAATGAGTACTTGCGCAATCGCAATCACTGGCGTTTAGTGCTAGCGCTAGTGGAAAAGGGCCCTTACAGATGATGAAAAGAGCACACAAAGCTGTTTGTGAATTCAGGCCTTTTTTTCTGCAGATTGCCATTTGGCATGAGAGGGGCCCAGAAACTTCTGATGCCGGCCCTGCATCACCCCATAGACAGGTCTGCTTATTTTTTTTACTGAGTTTTACCAAATCTTGTGTATGTAATGCTAGGTACACACAATGCAATTTTCTGACAGATTTACTGTCACATCGATTATTTCCAAAATGTCCGATATGATTGCCTATCTATTTTTTTTGGAACGATTCACTTCTATGAAAAATCGTTTGAAAAACAGATCGGAAATTTGATCAGACAGGTAGGGTAGGATTCATTAAAGGATACCCGAAGTGAGATAGACATATGTATGTACAGTGCCTAACACTTACATACCTGATGTGGAAAAGGAACAGACTGGCACTAGATGTGGGTGGATGGACACTGGGTTCACCGGATTGCGTACTCCATGCCAAACGTGCTCTCCAGAGCATACACTTTTGTAAGTGAGGGAGAAAGATGGGGTCCCTACATCTCTGCAAACCAGAGTTACAGGGGTCCAAAATTGGTAAAATCCCCCATAGGCTTTCATTGGGCCTCCTATTTACCGTTCCAAAATCTCACACCATTTCAAAGGGCAATGGCTCAGCAGTGGCAAAACTCACCAGTCATGTTCCCCCTAAGGGTCCCTACAATGCTAGAAAATTTGGTACTGCTGAGCCATTGCCCTTTGAAAAGATGTGAGATTTTGGAAAGTGAAATAGGGAGGCAATGAAAGCCTATGGGGGATTTTACCAATTTTGGACCCGTGTAACTCTGGTTTGCAGAGATGTAGGGACCCCATCTTTGGAATCCAAGTCTAACAATATGTCTTCTACCTGCATGAGACATTTCGTGAGATTCAGACTTTGCTAACGGCCATTGCTGCGATTTATGTACGTCACCATCACTACCATTGAAATAGCCCAAATAAACAGGTTTTTGTGACCCTAGGCTATGACCTCTTCGGCCTAGGGGCCCGAAACTCACCAGTCATGTTCCCCCTAAGGGTCCCTACAATGCTAGAAAATTTGGTACTGCTGAGCCATTGCCCTTTGAAAAGATGTGAGATTTTGGAACTGTAAATAGGAGGCCCAATGAAAGCCTATGGGGGATTTTACCAATTTTGGAGCCCTGTAACTCTGGTTTGCAGAGATGTAGGGACCCCATCTTTGGAATCCAAGTCTAACAATATGTCTTCTACCAGCATGAGACATTTCGTGAGATTCAGACGTTGCTAACGGCCATGGCTGAGATTTATGTACGCCACCATCACTACCATTGAAATAGCCCAAATAAACAGGTTTTTGTGACCCTAGGCTATGACCTCTTTGGCCTAGGGGCCCGAAACTCACCAGTCATGTTCCCCCTAAGGGTCCCTACAATGCTAGAAAATTTGGTACTGCTGAGCCATTGCCCTTTGAAAAGATGTGAGATTTTGGAAAGTGAAATAGGGAGGCAATGAAATCCTATGGGGGATTTTACCAATTTTGGACCCCTGTAACTCTGGTTTGCAGAGATGTAGGGACCCCATCTTTGGAATCCAAGTCTAACAATATGTCTTCTACCTGCATGAGACATTTCGTGAGATTCAGACTTTGCTAACGGCCATTGCTGCGATTTATGTACGTCACCATCACTACCATTGAAATAGCCCAAATAAACAGGTTTTTGTGACCCTAGGCTATGACCTCTTCGGCCTAGGGGCCCGAAACTCACCAGTCATGTTCCCCCTAAGGGTCCCTACAATGCTAGAAAATTTGCCACTGCTGAGTAATTGCCCTTTGAAAAGATGTGAGATTTTGGAACTGTAAATAGGAGGCCCAATGAAAGCCTATGGGGGATTTTACCAAATTTGGAGCCCTGTAACTCTGGTTTGCAGAGATGTAGGGAACCCATCTTTGGAGCCCAAGTCTAACAATATGTCTTCTACCTGCATGAGACATTTCGTGAGATTCAGACGTTGCTAACGGCCATTGCTGCGATTTATGTACGTCAGACTCGCCACCATTGAAATTGCCCAAATAAACAGGTTTTGTGACCCTAGGCTATGACCTCTTTGGCCTAGGACTGCATTGAACGCGACCCACGCATTGTGCGCATTCTGGACAACACCAATTACTGGGTTTATACCCTTCTGGATCCACGGTACAAACACAATGTTCCAAAACTGCTTGAAGAAAGAGCCAGACAGGTCAAAATGGAAGAATACCAGCAGGCCCTTGTGGAGACTTTAGAGAGGAGATTGACATCCTCCCCCTCCTCTAGCCAGTTGTACGCCGACAGACTGACTTCCGCAAACCCAGGACGACCAGGAGGGCAGCAAACAACACAAGCCGCAGCTAGTGCCCAAAAGGGAATGGTATCGGCAGTGTCCTTGGAGTGGGAAAATTTTCTGACACCCATGCAGCAGCACACAGAACAGCAAGCGTGCAGATCCACCTCCAACACCGATCGCCTGGAGAAGATGGTCAAGGACTACATGTCAGATGGCGTAGCTGTGTTGAACAATCCATCTACACCCTTCAACTATTGGGTATCGAAGCTAGACACCTGGCACAAACTGGCAATGTACGCAATAGAGGTGCTGGCTTGCCCGGCAGCCAGCGTTATGTCGGAACGCTGTTTCAGTGCTGCCGGAGGCATCGTCACAGATCGGCGGCGTATCCGCCTCTCCACAGAAAATGCAGACCGTCTGACTCAAATTAAAATGAATCAATCCTGGATTGGAAACGACTACGCAACACTCCCGGACCCCAACCAAGTAACATGAACAATGAACATCTGTGATGGGTTAGCGTTTCCGGTCCCTGTTTATTGAACCTCTCATCTGTATTACATTTATGAGTGCATGGCGACAAAATGCAAATTGCTATCCGCACGCTTCTTGTCCTCATGCAAGGCCTGGGTTGTTGTGTCTCAAAGCGTGGCCTTCTCCTCCTGCGCCACCCTCCTCCTGTTCCATCACGTGTGCTGCTGCTGGGTTAGCGTTACCGGTCCCTTTTCCTGGAACCTCTTATATGTATTACATTTATGACTGCATGCCGACAAAAAGCATGTTACCTGTGCAAAGAAAACAGACATTTCCCGCATTTAAAAGACAGTTTTCCCTTTGAAACTTTAAAATCGATTTTCTCAAAAACTATAAGCTCTTTTTGCTAAATTTTTTTTCCTCTTGTACCCACTCCCAAGGTGCACATACCCTGTAAATTTGGGGTATGTAGCGTGTAAGGAGGCTTTACAAAGCACAAAAGTTCGGGTCCCCATTGACTTCCATTATGTTCGGAGTTCGGGTCGAACACCCAAACATCGCGGCCATGTTCGGCCTGTTCGGCCCGAACCCGAACATCTAGATGTTCGCCCAACACTACTAGGCACTGTACATACACATGTCTATCACATCACGTCACATGTCAGTTCGGGTGTCCTTTAAAGTGGCACCCTTATAGTGTACCCCTTTCAGTGCCTTTTAAAAGGGTACCCCTTATAGTGCTTCATTGTCACATGGGCAGCATGATGGTGTAGTGTAGCGGTTAGTGCTCTTGCCTTGCAACACTGGATTCCTGGTTTGAAGCCTGGCCAGGGCAACATCTGCAAGGAGTTTGTATGTTCTCCCCATGTCTGTGTGGGTTTCCTCCAGGCACTCTATTTTCCTCCCACATCACAAAAACATACAGATAAGGTAATTGGCTTCCCCCTAAATTGGCCCTAGACTATGATACATACACTACACGATACATGCATAGACATAGGACTATGGCAGGGATTAGATTGTGAGCTCCTCTGAGGGACAGTTAGGTGACAAGACAATATACTCTGTACAGCGCTCTGCTATTTAAAGAGGAACTCCAGTGAACATTTTACTGTTGGCAGGTGATGTAGCTGCTGCATGGTTTTTGGCAGTTGGAAACAGCTGTACACAGCTATTTCCCACAATGCAACAAGGTTCACAGACAGGAAACTGCCAAAAAAAGTACGTACTTTTCTTGTGGGAGGGGTTTCACCACAATATCAGGCATACAGCGCCCCCTGATGGTCTGTTTGTGAAAAGGAATAGATTTCTCATGTAAAAGGGGGTATCAACTACTGATTGGGATAAAGTTCAATTTTTGGTCGTAGTTTCTCTTTAAACAATAATAGTACCCCTTATAGTGCGGACACAGGAAAAGGTGTTCTAGGTACAGTACATTTATTGTGAAAGTGCCAATTATTATTTAATTCATCATATATAGAGTTTAATCCCGCTTTAAATCCTAATACAGTTTGGAGACATTACCACTTTCTGGCCATGGTCGGACACGTTTGACAGCCACTCGATGTCCAGGTTTTTCCCCACCAGTCCCAGCGTGTGTTGGCACGGCAAGGTCACGTTCTCCTCCGATATACTCTTAATTTCCGTCTGCGCCAATACTCCAGCGATAATACAGCAGAGACCTGCGCAGAGAAAAGCCACAGCTTTATTGTATGAATTGCTGATTCATTAGTTGTTATGAATATGTAGATTCAATATAAAAACAGCACTGTAAGTTTACATCTTCAATACCTCCAAACAGAGAGGGTGAGGTTCACTCTTTGGCCACAAGAGTGCGCCAGTGAGCCACCTATCTGCGCCACATTCCTTCAGTACCAAGTTTGTCCAAGTGTTACAGATTAACACATCCCTTTTATTTTAACAAGAATTTCCTACAGTGATGTTTGGCTGTTGGCAGCAGGTTTAGAGAATATGGTCACTTCTTTTTCAAAGTGCTTTAGAAAGCGATAGATTCCTTTCCAGAAACAAGAAATGCTAAAATTAACTTGTTGTTCCACTTGTGCTGCTTTGTGATTCTTTCTCGATGTTTTTTTTTCACCAACTTGGAGAAGTTTGTGCATTCTTTGATACTGTGCGATGTAAAAAGTGGCCTTAGGGCCCTTTTAGACCGAAAATCACAATTGCCATTCATTGGCAGTGCTACACTGCATAGCTCCCAACTGTCCCTCTTTTGGAGGGACAGTCCCTCTTTGGGAGCCCTGTCCCTCTGTCCCTCTTTCCTCCTCATTTGTCCCTCTTTCAGGACTTTGTCCCTATTTCTATGTAAATATATCTATTTATCTACTAAAAATGTGTTTGATTGACTCTGAACTTTATTCCCATCCTTTAAGTGAATATAGTTTTTAATTTTAAATGTTAATATGAAGGAAAATGAAGCAGGATAGAAAGGACCAGCGTGGTTTGAATTATAAAACAACATATTTTTCTTATGAAATCGTTATGGTATGCGTGACTAGGGGTGTGACGGGGTGTGGCAGGGGTGTGATCAGGGGTGTGGCTTACTTGTCCCTCTTTCTCATCTCAAAAAGTTGGGAGGTATGACACTGGGGTATGCTGGGGCACTGGCACCTCCTCACTGTGCCTCTCTAAGTATCCCCCCTGCTTAGTAACATACAGTTAACTGTTTCCAGGCTCCAGCAGCGTACACTGAACAGGATAGGGTCTGTAAAAACAGACTACAGTATGTAGGCGTTAAAGGAGAACTATGGCGAAAATTTTAAAAATGTAAAATATGTGCAAACATAGACAAATAAGAAGTATGTTTTTTCCAGAGTAAAATGAGCCATAAATTACTTTTCTCCTATGTTGCTGCCACTTACAGTAAGTAGTAGAAATCTGACAGAAGTGACAGGTTTTGGACTAGTCCATCTCTTCATAGGGGATTCTCAGCAATGATTTTATTCTTTATAAAGATATTCCCTAAAAAGGATTTACACAATGATGCTGGCCAGCTTCCCTGCTCACTACATAGTTGTTTGGCAGTTGGACAGAGCAACTGCCATTCACTAAGTGCTTTTGAAAATAAATAAATCCCAGAGAACCCCCCATGAAGAGATGGACTAGTCCAAAACCTGTCGCTTCTGTCAGATTTCTACTACCTACTGTAAGTGACAGCAACATAGGAGAAAAGTAATTTATGGCTCATTTTACTATGGAAAAAATGTACTTCTTATTTGTATGTTTGCACATATTTTAAATGTTACAATTTTTCACCATAGTGCCCCTTTAAGTAAACCGAGGGTCTTATTTACTTGCCATAAATACCTCACAATCCTTGCAAGATCTCTTGTAATGAATGTATCCGGATGACACTTATATTTGTAAAAAAACCTCTCCATCTCCTTCTGATTGGATGTTCTAACATTCTCAGTCAACAGGAATAGATTCTGAAGAAGGCTTACACGCTGAAAGCTCACTGTTTTTCTAGTCAATAAACTAAAGTTTGTATTTTAGAAACAGGAAGTTTTGAATCAGGATAATAAATCAAATCAAAATATAAGCTCTGCTCTCCAGCAATGCTTAGCTACTAAGATTTATTTATTTATTGTATTTATAAAGTGCCAACATATTACGCAGCGCTGGGCATTAGTTTAGGTTACAGACAATATTTAGGGGTGACATACAGCAATATGACAATACAGGAATACAAGAAAGACCAGATCACACAGCACAGTATGAGTACAAGGTAATGCTTAGTCACTGGAGGGGAGCATGGAGATCACACAGCACAGTATGAGTACAAGGTAATGCTTAGTCACTGGATGGGAGCATAGAGATCACACAGCACAGTATGAGTACAAGGTAATGCTTAGTCACTGGAGGGGGCATGGAGATCACACAGCACAGTATGAGTACAAGGTAATGCTTAGTCACTGGAGGGGGCATGGAGATCACACAGCACAGTATGAGTACAAGGTAATGCTTAGTCACTGGATGGAGCATGGAGATCACACAGCACAGTATGAGTACCAGGTAATGCTTAGTCAGTCACTGGATGGGGCATGGAGATCACACAGCACAGTATGAGTACAAGGTAATGCTTAGTCACTGGATGGAGCATGGAGATCACACAGCACAGTATGAGTACCAGGTAATGCTTAGTCACTGGAGGGGGCATGGAGATCACACAGCACAGTATGAGTACAAGGTAATGCTTAGTCACTGGATGGAGCATGGAGATCACACAGCACAGTATGAGTACAAGGTAATGCTTAGTCACTGGAGGGGAGCATGGAGATCACACAGCACAGTATGAGTACAAGGTGATGCTTAGTCACTGGAGGGGAGCATGGAGATCACACAGCACAGTATGAGTACAAGGTAATGCTTAGTCACTGGAGGGGAGCATGGAGATCACACAGCACAGTATGAGTACAAGGTGATGCTTAGTCACTGGAGGGGGCATGGAGATCACACAGCACAGTATGAGTACAAGGTGATGCTTAGTCACTGGATGGGAGCATGGAGATCACACAGCACAGTATGAGTACAAGGTAATGCTTAGTCACTGGATGGAGCATGGAGATCACACAGCACAGTATGAGTACAAGGTAATGCTTAGTCACTGGATGGGAGCATGGAGATCACACAGCACAGTATGAGTACAAGGTAATGCTTAGTCACTGTAGGGGAGCATGGAGATCACACAGCACAGTATGAGTACAAGGTGATGCTTAGTCACTGGAGGGGAGCATGGAGATCACACAGCACAGTATGAGTACAAGGTAATGCTTAGTCACTGGATGGAGCATGGAGATCACACAGCACAGTATGAGTACAAGGTAATGCTTAGTCACTGGAGGGGAGCATGGAGATCACACAGCACAGTATGAGTACAAGGTGATGCTTAGTCACTGGAGGGGGCATGGAGATCACACAGCACAGTATGAGTACAAGGTGATGCTTAGTCACTGGATGGGAGCATGGAGATCACACAGCACAGTATAAATACAAGGTAATGCTTAGTCACTGGATGGAGCATGGAGATCACACAGCACAGTATGAGTACAAGGTAATGCTTAGTCACTGGGTGGAGCATGGAGATCACACAGCACAGTATGAGTACAAGGTAATGCTTAGTCACTGGAGGGGAGCATGGAGATCACACAGCACACTATGAGTACAAGGTAATGCTTAGTCACAGGATGGAGCATGGAGATCACACAGCACAGTATGAGTACAAGGTAATGCTCAGTCACTGGAGGGGAGCATGGAGATCACACAGCACAGTATGAGTACAAGGTAATGCTTAGTCACTGGATGGAGCATGGAGATCACACAGCACAGTATGAGTACAAGGTAATGCTTAGTCACTGGATGGAGCATGGAGATCACACAGCACAGTATGAGTACAAGGTAATGCTTAGTCACTGGATGGAGCATGGAGATCACACAGCACAGTATGAGTACCAGGTAATGCTTAGTCACTAAATGGAGCATGGAGATCACACAGCACAGTATGAGTACCAGGTAATGCTTAGTCACTGGAGGGGAGCATGGAGATCACACAGCACAGTATGAGTACAAGGTAATGCTTAGTCACTGGGTGGAGCATGGAGATCACACAGCACAGTATGAGTACAAGGTAATGCTTAGTCACTGGATGGAGCATGGAGATCACACAGCACAGTATGAGTACAAGGTAATGCTTAGTCACTGGATGGAGCATGGAGATCACACAGCACAGTATGAGTACCAGGTAATGCTTAGTCACTGAATGGAGCATGGAGATCACACAGCACAGGAGATTAGGCAAGTTAGGTTCACTCAGATGCCTAGCATGGGTGCACAGTAATGGAGGTGCATGATCAGGTAGGACACAAAAGGAGGAGGACCCTGCCCAAAGGCTTACAATCTAGAGGATCTAGATTATCTAGATTATCTAAGATAAGGAATTACACACACAGAGTTCCTCTCCCTCCTGCCTCTTCCCCCTTCCCTTGCTTAGGAGACCCAGGCTGGGGACTGGGATGATTTGTCTGTGATCTGTCCACACAGGAGCAGCTTGCTAGCATGTAAGGATTAAAGCATGCCAGCAAACTAGCCGAGTACATCTGTAATTAACTTTTCTTCATTAACAGCACCATCATTTGGTTCCTATTTTTGCTGAACTAGTTAGCCTTATTTTTATCACCTAAGTTAGGCAAAAAATATCTAAAGCTCACCATACAAACATCAGTTTTGATCACTAAAATGGGCCCCACCAGCTAGCCATCGTGCCCCCTTTGTGCTTCTCCAGAAAAACTGGAGCCGCCGCTGTTACCATTGCGAACACGCTGTGATGGCAATTTGTTTCTACAATTTTAGCCAGCTATTTGGCCGAAATGATGATCCGGCACTCTACATCTCTCGGTGACGCATTGAGCGGTACCAGGGGCCGCTGTACACACACCTGGCTGACTAAAGCTCCAAATGCATTGTTTCTGTGTCATGGGATGGCCATCTTGTCTCTGTGTCATGTGGTGGCCATCTTGTCTCTATGACATGGGGGTTGTCTCTTTGACAATGGGTGGCCATCTTGTTTCTGTGTCATGTGCCATCTTGTCTCTTTGACATGGGGCGGCCATCTTGTTTCTGTGTTATGGGGATGCCATCTTGCCTCTGTGTCATGGGGCAGCCATCTTGTCTCTTTGACATGGGGCGGCCATCTTGTTTCTGTGTTATGGGGATGCCATCTTGCCTCTGTGTCATGGGGCAGCCATCTTGTCTCTTTGACATGGGGCGGCCATCTTGTTTCTATGTTATGGGGCAGCCATCTTGTCTCTTTGACATGGGGCGGCCATCTCGTTTCTGTGTTATGGAGTGCCCATCTTGCTTTCTGAAAACTCACATTCAGTCTTTGTCAGAACCTTTTTCTGACACTACACAGCTGAATATACACTTTCCCTTCATGCGATGGTAACTGGGACAGAAGTGAGGGGGATTTCTGGTGAGAGTAAGTAAAATCCTGACAGGAAGGTATAACTTTTCCCTCTAACCTCCAGATACGCTGTGAGTGGAGCTGAACTGTAAAGTGCATCTTTAGCAGTCTGGTTTAGACCGAGAGGGGAAGAGTTTATATCCTCTGACAGCTTTACTGCTGTGTTCTTGAAGATATTGCCTCACCTCCACTCACAGCGACACGACAGGAAAATGGAGGAAAACTTCCAACAGGGAAAATCCAACCTCTGACAGTTGTCACTGGAAGTGGCGCCCGATTGGGGGATTTGTCTCCAGAGCCAGCAGAAGATTTAGGAATTTATTTAAAGTGGAAATGTATCACCAGATTTGTTTTTCTTTCAATAACGGCCACACTGGGCAAATCCTTATAGATTACTGTATAATTCAATCTTTTAAAAATACCAGTTTAAAGGTGACCACACACGATACACTAAAACTTTTGGTGATCCTGTTTTAATGTTTTAATAAAAATGATTGGTTGTATAGAAAATGGAATGTTTGAATTTAATTTTTCTTCATCAAAAAATGCAATGGTATTTACGTTTTTTTTTTCCTCTCGATATTTTTCAATCGGTCGTGGTGGAAAGCTGAAACATTTTTGAAAAAATTTAATGGTGTAGAATATATTATAAATTCCTTGGTTTTTAGACCTAAGCATTTTTTTCAGATTTTTCAAACAATTTTTTTCATAATTGGAAAAAAAAAAGCTAACACACTTTGATCAGATTTTCAAAAGTTAGAAATCAATTGTAAAAAAAAAATCAAAAAAATGTGTTTTGTGTAGTCGTTAATTGGAATAATCAGAGAAATGTAAAATGATAATTACAATTTTTTAAAGAAATCAAAAGTATTAAAAATTAATGATGTACATCATTATTCAGTTTGCAAAGCACACTGGGCTGGTAAATGAGAAAGCTCAGTTGTCAGTACCACATATACACCTGGAGTTGCTTTGTGTCAAATCTGAGTAAAACCAGCTTATATCACGTGACGATATCGTATCTGCTAGGCATGGATAATGAGATGCTAATTATTCTAAGTCGATGCAACATTTATTATAATTTTATGTAAATTTATTCAGTTTGGAACTGTACTAATGAAAGAAAGCAGCTTTTTATAACCATCTTATATTTTTTCATGCAGCCATTGTTTTAGCCTCCTTTGGTGCTTTTATATTACAGAATAATAAAGAATGATTGCTACCGGTATTTTTGCTCCTTTTTGGGATATTTAACCCTTTCTTTTCAAACAAATTTGGGATTTTCTAGCTTATATAGGCCAATGACGTCCCCGGGGCATTCTGTAATCTCTGTAATTTGTTTACATGGGGTGGCCGGAACATGGAGTGATTTCTGTTTATAGCATTTCAACATATTTCCAATAAAGCCCAAATTCAGAGTCAGGATTTTTAATGTCATGTTTCCTTACAAGTAGCAAAAAAGAAAAACACTGTATATTTAGATAGATAGATAGATAGATAGATAGATAGATAGATAGATATAGACTGCTGTTACCTGTTACCGCAGCGTCTGGTCCCTTGAAGGACCAGTGGCTCTTTTTTCTTCTTAACACTTCCTGATCACTGTGATTGGCTCACAGTGATCAGGAGGTCAGGAGCCAATGGAAACGGTTCCTGACCGAGTTACGGAGCTCAATATTATGCAGGAGAACAGAGGCGCCAAAAGGATAAAAGGAAGCTAAATGAGCTTAAAAAACCAAATTCTTGGTAAATAGAGGAGGTAGTGGTGGACTTACCTCCTCCAAGTAGACACACAACGACTGTAGTAAACACAGTCAATATATTTTATTTATGAACTCCAAATATGCAACGCGTTTCACAGGTTTGATCCCGCTTCATCAGGCAACAACGGAGCAATAGCATATGTGGTCAGTAGAAGAGCCAGGCACCTCTGTGTTACGGAGCTCAGCTGTCTTTAGGCAGCTGGGTTCAGAGCCGGCGGAGACACGCTAGGGCGTCCCTTGCATGGGATCATGCGGCGTTAAAACACAGTTGCATGAGGCTTAGGCTGCCACAGGTGCGGCATAGCTTAACTACATGTGGTTCCTACTAGTTAAAGTCTGAGAATTTTAATGCATCCTGAGTGGGATACATCATTAATTTCATTTTTACATGAACCATTCTTGTGCTTTTTTTTTATTATTATTGTCTGGCTGAATTTGCGATGCTGACTCCCTGTGCTATTGTCAGATACTGCTTGGCTCACTGAACAGCAGTCTACCGCCTGTCTAAACAATCCCCCTATCTCATACATGTCTAACTCCGGCCCGTGGGCCAAATCTGGCCCTCAAAGCCATTCAATTTGGCCTTCAAGTGTTTTCCCTACTTTGCATTATGTTTGGCCCACTCTAGACCACCAGGGAAGGTATATTGAAGGTGAAACCCTAGATCACCAGGGAAGCCATATAGAGGAGGTAGGGGGAAAGCACTAAATATTAGGGAACTGTATAGGGGAGGGTGGGGGCCTCTAGACACCAGGGAACTGTATAGGGGAAGGAGGAGAACCACTAGACACCAGGGAACTACGTAGGGGTTGGAGGGGGACCATTCAACACCTGGGAACTTTATGAGGGAGGAAGGTGGCCAGTAGACATTGAGGTTGGACTGTGACAAGGTCCCTAAGTGTACAATTTTGGCCCACTTTGTATTTGAGTTTGACACCCCTGCCCTATCCCAACATGAAATGATGACGTCAGGGAGGAGCTGGTAGGGGGAACAGCAAGTCTTTTCCTGAAGACAGAGCTGACCCCGCCCACAGGAGGGAGCAGAGGGAGGAGGTGGGTGAGGTCAGGTGACAGCTCTGTACAGAGGAATTGAGGATTTCTTTTGAACCACCACTGCTTCAGATGTGAGGCCGGGAACCCGCTAGAGCAATTTTTTGAGCATTTAGGGAGCTTTTTAAATTGCTAGCGATTTCCCTAAACGCTCTGCCAATGTAAATCAATGTAACAAATTCCACAGTAGCGACTGGGATTAGCAAAATCGCAATGGCAGGACATGCAGCATTTTGGGAGCGTTTGCGCTGCACATAGCGATTTGTGAGTGATTTTAAATTACTGCAAACTGTAAAAAAGTGATAATAATTTGAAAGGACCATTCAGAATTAAAATAGCAAATTGCTGTCACAATCGCTGGCCAAAAGCTCACACTTTTTAAAATCGCTACCAAGATCACCGGAAAAAGCTCATGAAATTGCTTACAAAACGCTAATTAAAAACGCTAGTGATTGCGAAAGCGCTTTGCGATTTGTAGTGGGTTCCAGGCCTGAAAGTTGTGTGAATGATTCCAGAGTTATTTATTCGTCTTTACTAACAATGAAAAAGAACGAAAAAACAAAAAGTTGTGACGTCATGACTACGGAGTGGACAAGCCCAGAGCACTCCCAGCCACGGCCGCTCAACCAAGAACACGCGTCGCCGCGCCTGCGCACTGCTCACCAACCCTGGCCGACCTGGAGGTGGCTTTGGGAGGCCTTTTACGAGGTAACGGAGGGGGGTGGTGAAGAACGCAGGGAGCAGTGGGCATTCATTTCTCTGTCTGAGAGAGTTAAATATCAGGTATGTAAGTGGCTGACTCAGACAGGAAGTGACTACAGTGTGACCCTCACTGATAAGAAATTCCAACTATAAAACACTTTCCTAGCAGAAAATGGCTTCTGAGAGCAGGAAAGAGATAAAAAGGGAATTTCTTATCAGTGAGGGTCACACTGTGGTCACTTCCTGTCTGAGTCAGGCTGAGTCATCCACTTACATACCTGATATTTTAACTCTTTCAGGCAGAGAAAGAAAAAAAGGAACACAGCCTAGTTATTTGTGTGCTAGGCACTGTACATACACATGTCTATCTCATCATGTCACATGTCACTTCGGGTATCCTTTAACATTGGATCCTTTCACATCCGTTCAGTTTGTACAGTATAAGTTCCGTAAAAAAACCCAGATGTGAACCAGGCCTTAAAGAGGAACTTCAGCCTAAACAAACATACCGTCATTAAGTTACATTAGTTATGTTAATTAAAATAGATAGGTAATATAATCTCTTACCCACTCTGTTTTAAAAGAACAGGCAAATGTGTGTGATTTCATGAAGGCAGCCATCTTTTTGGTTGAAAGGAGGTGGCAGGGAGCATGAGACACAGTTCTAACTGTCCTGTGTCCTGACTCAGCACCTCTCCCAGTTGCTAGGCAATGTGAATAACAACATAGGAAATCCCATCATGCTTTGCACAGCATCAGGGAAAAAAAAGCCCTGGCATTTTTCTTTGATGGGTGGAGCTTAGCTAAATATTCAGCTAACAATGATGCTTTGGTAAGAAAAACAAAGTTCTGATGCTGTGAAACTGTTAAAGAAACACCAAGCCTTTTCAGTTGTGCTGAGTAGATTTTTAGTCTGGAGGTTCACTTTAATCTAGAGCAGCCGGCATTCATAATTATTATTTTATTGCAAAAAACATCCATTTGATATTTAAAAAACCATATGCATTTTGTTGTTGTTCAATCATAAGGACCTGGCATATGCACGAGAGGAATAACTGCCCCTGAACCCGGCTATAATAAATGTGCCGTCTCCTCAGAACAGCGCAGCCGATGCCATTAGGACTCAGTAACTTAGCAACCTTTTCCACTATCGATGTTTATAGTTGTCACAGGCGGTTATTTTTCACAGCTTCTTAGAAAGAGGTCCTCAGAAAAGGGTTTCCATGTGACACGGGTCTCTCTGTATAAAAACACGAGCGATTCTCCGCCGCACGGTACAGAAATCACCGCGATTCCACGCAGAACGCCACCGAATAAACACATAAATAAATTAATCAAACGCCTCATTTCAATATAAAGAAAAAAGTTATCAACACTTTCCACGCTTCCCATATAAAACACGATTATGGTTACAGGTCCATGTGCGAATATTTTATCAACGCCGCACTTTGTACGGAAAGGAATCCCGCTGAGAAAAGCAATTCTTTCAAATTACCCATCATAATGCTACATTTTTCATTATAGGGTGTATTTTATTAGTTTTCCTGAGGACGTGTGGGCGTTTCCTCGGTCATGTAAGGTACTGGGTAGAGACGGTAAGGGGGAGGCCACTCATTCTGGCAATGTTTGTAATGCAAATTGTATGCTACTTGGAATGCAATTTGTATACAAGTCGAAACTATTACCATCTCATTAATAATCCTTCTTCTCAGTATGAGTAAAGGTGCGTACACACATGCGACGATCGTTCCCCGATCTTTACCAACGACGATCGTTACAAAAAACGAACCACCGACTATTAAGGCAAACGACGAACGAGCCAAATCGTTACAAAAGAAAGTTCTGTCTCGGCGGATTTTAACCAACGACGATCGTTTGCAAAAGTAGTACATCGTTGGAAATGGTCGTTCGTACTAGGCTTGCCATGCGCATTTCACTATTTCTCTGTGAAACTTCTCATTTTTATGCGCAGGCGCAATAGTTGCTTTACGTGATGTAACGTTCGTTCTAACGATCAGATCGTTACACACCTTTTAAAACTATCTTTACTTAGGTCGTTCTTTCATCAATTAAAAGTTCGTTCGTCGTTCTCAACGAACAATCGTTGGCGCATGTGTGTACGTAGCATAAGGCCCAGTGCACACCAAAACCGCCAGCAGATCCGCAATACGCTAGCGGTTTTGGGAGCTGATTTCAGAGCGATTCTAGGCATGTTTAGAGAGGTTTTCTAAACATGCCTAGCGTTTTTGGAGCGTTTTTGTGTAGCAGATTTCATATATTGTTACAGTAAAGCTGTTACTGAACAGCTTCTGTAACAAAAACGCCTGGCAAACCACTCTGAAGTAGCGTTTTTCAGAGCGGTTTGCGTTTTTCCTATACTTTACATTGAGAACGAAACGCTTCCGAAAACCGCAAACGCGCAGCAGGAGGCGCGTTTGCGGCTTGTCAAAAACCTCAAACCGCCGGTGTGCAATACATTAGCCAAGCGTTTTTACAGGCGGATGCGGCCGGCGGATCGCTCCAAAAACCGCTCGGTGTGCACTGGGCCTGACAGAGGACAGTTGGGATTGTAAAATGATACAGGTCAGCTGCAGAGGCATAGCTAGAAGCCTCTTGCACTCTACATGCCATTCCGATTTTGACGTAATTTTATATGCGATTCCAATTTGCGATTTTTAATTGGTCCTCCATGCTGCGTTTTTTCTGCGTTTTTCTTTTGATAGCATCCAGGGGAAATCGGAATCGCGTAGCGGATTTGCCATGTGCAGGGAGCCGAAGAGCTGCAGGTCTGACACCTTCAGTTCAACAGGAGAAAAGCACTATACAAATACTGGAATTATTATTATTTAGCTTGACTCATCATGATTTATCGTTCCTTGGCCCAAATGCTATTAACTTTTTCTCCTGAGTCCTGAGTTCTCTCTTAGGAGATCAATTTCATCTTCTCTTTAAAGGATACCCGAAGTGACATGTGACATGATGAGATGTGTATGTACAGTGCCCAGCACACAAATAACTGTGCTGTGTTCCTTTTTTCTTTCTCTGCCTGAAAGAGTTAAATATCAGGTATGTAAGTGGCTGACTCAGTCCTGACTCAGACAGGAAGTGACTACACTGTGACCCTCACTGATAAGAAATTCCAACTATTAAACACTTTCCTAGCAGAAAATGGCTTCTGAGAGCAAGAAAGGGGTAAATAGGGTCAATAGTTCATAGATTTTAGCTCTGGCATTCTTCAATGAATGTGTCATTGAGCAAAAACAATAAAACAGTTCAAACTTAAAGTAGATTTAAACATAAAATGAAATTGTGGAATATCTTAAAAAGTCATTTTTAGGAGAAGGAAGATAGATACAATAGTTTATTTCGTTAGTTTATTTTCGCCTCGGGCGTCCTTTAACCTCCCTGGCGGTGCATTTCTGTCTGGAATTATGAGTCAAAAGCGATACATTTCTTTCAAGAATTTTAGGCCTCCAATTCTTAAAGGAGTTATCAGGAAAAACATAAGAAAATAAGCGCTACTTACCCAGGGCTTCCTCCAGCCCGAAGCTCCCAGCAGCCGTTCGCCGCAGCTCGCTCCCGGTCCCCGGCGATGTCGTCATGCCTCAACCACCGCACTGATTGGCCGCTGGGTCTCGGAAGTATAGCGGGGACATAGGGATCCCGTCGGCTGAAAGCAAAGGTGGACAGCCAGAGGGAGAAGCCTGGGTCGCGCTGTGCAGCGCTGATAGCGCGCGGGACCCAGAAACTATGCGCACGCAGCTGTTTTTGGCAGCCCGACCTGAGCACAGGCTTAGCGCTCTCAGCTCACAAAGCGGAGCCCGTTCTTAGGTCGGTATTACCGCCAGGGGGGTTAAAATACATTTTAAGTATTTTCCAATTGAAAAAGTACCCAAAACGTAGTGAAAAAAAGTACTATAAAATTTGTCTCGAGTATTTTCTTGCTTGTTGGTGGCTTAAAAGGCATTTTATAAAAAGGTGTTAAAATATCACCCAGGAGAAAAAGTGAATGGATACAGGCCCTTTATTTTATCTCGTGCATTAGCTATCCTTACTGTTAGGGTGACAAATAAGTAAGCTTTGTGACTGAACCCCTATGTTAGGTCTCAGTCAGGACTGTGGTTGGCTGAGCCAGTATATTACGGTAATACGGTTGAATCCCCAGGTCAGCGCTCTGCAAAGCTCGCTCTGGTAGGTGAAGGTCGCGGCTGCATTTCATCGTAAAGATGTTTAAAATATGGCTGCTTGACAAGCTCATTCTGAGAGTGGTCAGGAGGTGATTTATCGTGACGGAAGTCCCCCTATTTATAAGTGACAGAAGTTTGATTCACCTCCCCCTCCAGCAACAAAACGTACAGAAAAGGCTGCAATATCACAACCTGCTGAAATATACATAAAACAATTACAACAATAACATTTCTATAGCGCTTTTCTCCCATAGGACTCAAAGCGCTTAGGCTCTCTCAGATTCAGTAATTAGTAGGATGAAGTATTCACACAACAAAAGTTATATTTCTGCAAATGCCAAACTGAACAGGTGTCTTTTCAGTCTGGATTTAAACACGTCCAGGGATGGGGCTGTCCTGATCTGTTGAGGTAGGGAGTTCCAAAACGTAGGGGCAGCATGACAGAAGGCTCTGGGACCAAAAGTTTCCAAGTGGACTCCGGGTATGACTAGATTATTAGAACATGTTGATCTGAGAATGCGGGGATTGCTAGGCAGCTGCAACATATCTTTCATGTATCCAGGGCCTAAATTATTCAGGGATTTAAATGTCAGTAGGCCGATCTTGAATAGGACCCTCCATTCTATAGGTAGCCAGTGAAGGGAGTGCAGGACTGGCGTTATGTGGCAGTGACGGGGTTGGTTGGTTAGCAGTCTGGCAGCAGTATTCTGTATCAGCTGTAGGCGGTACAAGACATTTTTTGGAAGGCCAGTGTAGAGAGCATTGCAGTAGTCCAGTCGGGATGTGATGAAGGCGTGGACTAAGGTTGGCAGATCTTCTGGGGGGATGAGGTGCTTGATTTTTGCAATGTTCTTCAGGTGTATCAGCGTAAAAATCATCACAGCCAGCATTAGGGTGCTGTACCTAAAACTAGAATGAGGGGAAAGCCTTTGTACGTTGTATCTGAAACACGGGTTTCTCAAGGATAAGAACTATAAATCCAGTTTATTCCATGAAGCTGTATTGACGGGTGAATGGCCTGCGTAGGATGAAGGATTTAGTGGACTGACTGATAAATAAGGTCAGAAGATCAGTCATTGTCCATCCATGTCATTAATGATCATCAGGATTCCATCCAATAATGGGCTGACCCACCGAGCTAGGATAATGAATATGAAGCAGAGATATCACCTTATTGATTAAATTACAACACAAAGGGGTTTGGAGGTGCGTTGGGGTGTATCAGGGCCACCTCTAGCCATTTTGTCACTCCAGGTGAGAATACCTGTGGCACCCTTGCTTTTGACACACGGACGCGATAACCTGCAATGACCTCCTGGTTTTTTGTACAGTGTGATGTCCACGACAGTCATGCTGTTTCCTTTAAAGGGAACCAGAGACGAAGCACCCTCATGTATTTTACCATATAGATCAGTGGGAACATTAGAGAAAACACCTACCTTGCTTTCTGTTTCATTCTGCACTGCACAGCTTGCTTCTTATCAGACCTGATAAAATCCCTGACTGAGCATTCAGTCTGGCTTTGCAATAATGACTCAGCCATAATGATTCCTGAGCAGAGCCAGCAGGGGGCAGGGTTGTACTTGAAAAGACATGAGAGAACATAGACTGAGCTATAAATATTCCTGAACAAAGCCAGACTGAATGCTCAGTCGGGGATTTTATCAGGGCTGATTAGAAGCAGGCTGAGCAGTGAAGAATGAAACAGAGAGCAAGGTAGGTGTTTTCTCTAATGTTCCCACTGATCTATATGGTAAAATACATGAGGGTGCTTCGTCTCTGGTTCCCTTTAATATCCTGTCTTTCAAAAAAATGACACATGGGATCTGATTGGCTACCACAGAGGCACAATTTCACATCCCAGCGCTTCCATTTTTGTGGAGCGGAGCGATTAGCATTTCACTCGCTGTACGTGTCACAACCGCGGTACAGCCGGGAAATCATTCACAGGCTAAGGAGCGATTTGTAACAGGAAACCATAGCGATGCATTATTCATTCAGCTTACGGTGGAAGTAGTCTGACTGTGGCCGTCCTCAGCTATTGTTATTGCCTGATGAATAATTCCACCGCCTGGAACCGCATCACATCCACAATAATGCCTCATTTACACTCAATCATCTTTATTGCATCTCCAGTAAAAATTAATGACGGTGCTATAAGTGTCAGAAATAACTCCATTTATAGAGAATATTTGGAGCGTTGACTGGAGATGCAAAGAATGGGGAGATATAGGAAGAGATGAGAAGGAAATGTAAGCAGACCGAAAACAAGGACCCAAATATTGGGGGTCAGCCTGAGGCGCCTTATCCCGTTATGTGTGCAAGAATGCCGCTGTCATTCCCTAGGGGAAAACCCAAACAAACCATAAATTTAACCGGTCTCAGATATTGGCGATTATCCTACTTGGCGGTTATCACGAGTCAGGCTCAGGTGGAAAAGACAAGCCAGGAGCTGTAACCCCGATCCTGACTCGTGGTAACTCGCAGCAGGACTGAGCAGAGCAAAGCGTGCAGCAGGCGTCTTCACCCACCTCCCGGGGGATCCAGACGTCGGCAGACATTCTCCTACCTGTCCTTGCAGTATCTGCATCCCCCTGGTGAGATCCCTGGCTGTCGTCATGACAACAGCCGGCGATCTCACTACAGGGTTACAGCGCCACCCGGATGACGGAGGGAGAACTGCAGTGCTGGATCCCAGCGTGGTGAGTAAGGGCCTGTTCAGACTGTCAGCGTATGAAGAACGCGTATAAAATCAAAGAAACGCAAGTTGAAAAACGCATGAGTTTTTCTTGCGTTCTAATGCGTTTTCTATTGCGTTTTGCACACACACGTGACCCAGGGGAAAAAAAAAGAATTATGGGAACCGCAGAGGGAAGCGTACGCTAAAAACGCAATAGTACGCGTTTTTGATACGCGTCCATAGACTTTCATTGCATCCGTTTCTATGCGTGACGCACAGAACTGCATGCAGCAATGCGGATAAGAAACGTATGCGTCTCATACGCATACATGTGAACGAGCCCATTCAAAAGCATTAGGAGCCGTTTCTATGCGTTTTTTGGTACCCGTATGCGTTCCCTGAAAACGGCTAGGAACGCGCATAGTCTGAATAGGCCCTAAGTGCTGGGCTGGCGCAGATCTCTCTGTGCTGTAATTTTATTCCCGATTTTAGGGTCTAAAAGTCTGCAAAAAAATTGCAACGCTTTTAGACCCTAAAATCCAGAAAGAATCATACTGCCAGGGGGGGTTAACAGCTGACCAGTAATCAACTGACAGCGGTAAGGGGGAGAGGAAACTTAGCAGAGCTGATAATTCCTGTTCATGAATGTAAATATGTAAATTAAAAAATGTACCGAACTTAGAGTCTTGTTACTAAACCCCTCACAGCAGCTTGTATGTCTCCACTAAGTAAACATATAGAGGAAGGGATCCTCAGGTGACAGCAGATGATGACTGCTACCACACACACCAGGAAGTGAGAGAGATGCAGGGATCTCTGGCATTCAGGCAGAACAGAGCGAAGAAGAAGAGATGATTTACTTTGACATGTGACAACTTATCTTTTCAAGTCCTGTGTCCTGCTGCTTTTATCACCCTAGGCCATGGCCTTTGTGGCCTTCCCATAAATCCGGCCCTGTGTAAGACACAGCCGCAGGTTCCTGGAGGACAAGGAGGGATTTACGTTAAAGTGTCCTGAAGTGAGAGGAATATGGAGGCTGCCATCTTCATTTCCCTTATAAACAATGACGGGTGCCTGGCTGCCATGCTAAACTTTTGGCTTAAGTTGTGATTAAGTCACAGCCCTGCAACCAGCATGCAGCCAGCGGAGTCAATCCAGAGTCACAGCATCTGATCTGCATGCTTAGTATGGGCCAGTGACTTATAGTACTAGAGCATCAGCACAGGAGTCAGGCAGCTGGTATTGTTTATTCCAGGACTTCTCACAAACATCACCTCTCCTTTGGAACTCTCTCCCCACCCAGTCTGTCATGCTCCGAGTCTGGGAAACTTCAAACATACCCTCAAAACACACCTGTTCAGACAAGCCTAGAATGTGCTATAGGTAAGATTGGCGGTTCACTGCCTCATTCTCTAACCCCTGTGTATTCCCCTCTAATGTCTCCACCCAACTACCCTCCGGATTGTAAGCTCACAAGGGCAGTGACCTCCTCCTAGTGTTTATTATTCTGCTGCAAGTTATCATATGAACATGTACCTGTATTGATAATGTCTCAACCCTCACATCAGCTGTGTACTGTATGCATTTGTATTGTTGGATGTCCTGATTGTACAGAGTATTCAATGTCTCATGTAGCTATGTACTATGTACAGTGATAAGGAAGATGTTGGCGCTATATAAATAATAATAATAATTAGACAATAAAGATGGGATTGGTCCAATTTCAGACCGCATACAATTTGCAATAAAGATGCCTGCAATCTACAATTATTAGCCTGATTATCTCTATTGAACTGTTGGTATAATCTATACGGAAATGTATGGTTGTGTTTCCATGGTAACAACAGATTCTGATCAATACCCTTTTGCTGTAAACTAAGTCTGTTTCACTTGATATTACTCTGTAAATAAACCAGTTATTACGTAATCCTGTGACAGCTCTGGGGGTCATCCACACTCACATTACAGCTATAAATCGATGATTGGTCGCTGGGCAGCTTAAAATCTCTAGTCCAACTGATTCAAGTGATTTTGACAAACTTGTGGTTGATTGTAGCAAACAGTCAAATGAAAGTTAAAGGGAACCTAAACTGAGAAGGATATGGATTTTTCCTTTTAAAATAATCCCAGTTGCCTTACTCTCCTGATGATCCTGTGTCTCTATTGCTTTCAGCCACAGCCCCTGAACAAGCATGCAGATCAGGTGCTCTGACTGAAGTCAGACTGGATTTGCTGCATGCTTGTTTCAGGTGTGTGATTCAGCCACTACTGCAGCCAAAGAGATCAGCAGGACTGCCAGGCAACTGGTATTGTTTAACAGGAAACATCCATATCCCTCTCAGTTTAGGTACCCTTTAAGTATCCCCCATACCTCCCCTGCGTACATTTTGGATCTCATCCAGAGATACTCCCTAACACTCTACAGATCTCCACCCCTCGTACCACTTACTCACTTGTGCGGCTCCAGGACTCCTCCAGAGTTGCCCCAACCCTATGGACTCCTCCTCCCCCCTTTTATCAAGCTTGTTTCCACCTTCATCTCATTCAAGCAGGCTTTAAATGACAACTGAAGTGAGAAGTGAGAGGGACATGGAGGCTGCCATCTTTATTTCCTTTAAGGCAATACCAGTTCCTGGCAGCCCTGCTGACCCTCTGCCTGTAATACTTTTAGCCATAGCCCCTGAACAAGCATGCAGAAAAACAGTTGTTTCTGACATTATTGTCACATCTGACAAGATTAGCTGCATGCTTGTTTGTGGTGTTATTCAGACACTACTGCAGCCAAATAGACCAGCAGGACAGCTAGGCAACTTTGTTTAAGTGCACTTTGTTGTTAAAGCTGAATAAACTCTTAACTAGAGTTGATGCAAACCTTGTAATCCAAATCTGTTACTCTGTATCTTGCTCAGGTATCACCTGGTTGCTCCTGCAGCACACCTTAATATCATAAAATGCAATGTGACTCCTCCTCCACTCTTCCACTGTAATGCTGACAGGTTCACTTTAAATATCAAACTCCTGTTCACTCTGCAGAGCACATCAGCTGAAGAACTTGTAACTTGTAACTCAACTCCTGACTCGAAACGGAATTGTCAGGGACAATTGTGTTTGACCTCACCTGTTGCATATTCTCAGTGTCTGTCTGATAGTACACAGAGCCCACTGCCACTGTCCTACACCAGTGCCCACTTCTAGTGATATTGAATTGTATGCCACACAATATGACATTTTAAAGCTGCCCTTTTCCTCAAATGTGGGAATGTACTGGGATTTCTGCCCTTTAGGGATTAAAACTGGACTCTGCGTCAACTCCGTCATTTTTGGTGGGACTTTTAGCATGGATCCCCCTCCGGCATGCCCCTGTCCAGGTGTAATGCTGGGCATACATGGTTAGATCCGGCGGCTCGATTAGCTGCCCGGATCGATTCCCGCTCGTCCCCACAGGCACCTTATCTTCCACTCGATTTCCGCTATTGTCCGCCTGCGGGTATCGAGCAGGGAATCGATCCGCGCGGTGATCGGACATGTCGGAAATTATCAATCGAGCCATCAGCGGCTCAATTGATAAGAGAAAATCTAACCATGTATGCCCAGCATTAGACCCTTTCAAAGAAGTTTTCCATCACTTTTGTGGCCAGAAAGAGTCCCTGTATGTTTCTAAATTCCCCTGCCTATTGAAGTTTATGGGGGTTCGCGTGAACTTAAACTTTCCCGGGAAATTGGATGTTTGCGACATCTCTACTCCTCAGTACAGAACGGGTTAAACCACTGGCTGTGGCTGGCACTGGCTGTAGTGTGACTGTGATGTTTATACTGCAGGGCTGGCAGTGTGACAGTGATGTTTATACTGCAGGGCTGGCAGTGTGACAGTGATGTTTATACTGCAGGGCTGGCAGTGTGACAGTGATGTTTATACTGCAGGGCTGGCAGTGTGACAGTGATGTTTATACTGCAGGGCTGGCAGTGTGACAGTGAGGTTTATACTGTGCTGTATTGTTACGCCTCGGTACTGAACAGGTTAATTCACTGGTTGTGGCTGCAGTGTGAGTGTGACAGTGATGTTTATACTGCAGGGCTGGCAGTGGGACAGTGATGTTTATACTGCAGGGCTGGCAGTGTGACAGTGATGTTTATACTGCAGGGCTGGCAGTGTGACAGTGATGTTTATACTGCAGGGCTGGCAGTGTGACAGTGATGTTTATACTGCAGGGCTAGCAGTGTGACAGTGATGTTTATACTGCAGGGCTGGCAGTGTGACAGTGAGGTTTATACTGTGCTGTATTGTTACGCCTCGGTACTGAACAGGTTAATCCACTGGCTGTGGCTGCAGTGTGAGTGTGACAGTGATGTTTATACTGCAGGGCTGGCAGTGTGACAGTGATGTTTATACTGCAGGGCTAGCAGTGTGACAGTGATGTTTATACTGTAGGACTGCCAGAGCTGTCGCTGGAGGATGATTTCGGGGCCAAGTTTATAAATGGAAACCCACATTCTTGCAGACGGGTGGCAATGAGCTGTTTTCTCATTTACCCTCCGAGAGCCGATAGATTTATTCTCCCAGAGTCTGACCGTTGCAGCCGCGCAATTATATCTGCCCATTCTCGGATCATTGCATACACCTAGTTGCTTAGTGTCACTGGGGATTTTTTCCCCCCGATTTGCTTAAAGAGGCCCTGTAGCGACATACAGCAGAATGCAGTAAAGAGGTCCTGTAGTGACATGTAGCAGAATGCAGTAAAGAGGTCCTGTAGTGACATATAGCAGAATGCAGTAAAGAGGTCCTGTAGTGACATACAGCAGAATGCAGTAAAGAGGCCCTGTAGTGACATATAACTGAATGCAGTAAAGAGGCCCTGTAGTGAAATATAGCAGAATGCAGTAAAGAGGCCCTGTAGTGACATATAGCAGAATGCAGTAAAGAGGCCCTGTAGTGAAATATAGCAGAATGCAGTAAAGAGGCCCTGTAGTGACATATAGCAGAATGCAGTAAAGAGGCCCTGTAGTGACATATAGCAGTATGCAGTAAAGAGGCCCTGTAGTGACTTTTAGTAGAATGCAGTAAAGAGGGCCTGTAGTGACATGTAGCAGAATGCAGTAAAGAGGCCCTGTAGTGACTTTTAGTAGAATGCAGTAAAGAGGGCCTGTAGTGACATGTAGCAGAATGCAGTAAAGAGGCCCTGTAGTGACATATAGCAGAATACAGTAAAGAGGTCCTGTAGTGACATGTAGCAGAATGCAGTAAAGAGGCCCTGTAGTGACATATAACTGAATGCAGTAAAGAGGCCCTGTAGTGAAATATAGCAGAATGCAGTAAAGAGGCCCTGTAGTGACATATAGCAGAATGCAGTAAAGAGGCCCTGTAGTGAAATATAGCAGAATGCAGTAAAGAGGCCCTGTAGTGACATATAGCAGTATGCAGTAAAGAGGCCCTGTAGTGACATATAGCAGAATGCAGTAAAGAGGCCCTGTAGTGACATATAGCAGAATGCAGTACAGAGGCCCTGTGTAGTGGCATATAGCAGAATGCAGTAAAGAGGCCCTGTAGTGACATATAGTAGAATGCAGTAAAGAGGCAATGTAGTGACATATAGCAGAATGCAGTAAAGAGGTCCTGTAGTGACATATAGCAGTATGCAGTAAAGAGGCCCTGTAGTGACTTCTAGTAGAATGCAGTAAAGAGGCCCTGTAGTGACATATAGCAGAATGCAGTAAAGAGGCCCTGTAGTGACATATGCAGAATGCAGTAAAGAGGTCTTGTAGTGACATATAGCAGAATGCAGTAAAAAGGCCCTGTAGTGACATATAGCAGAATGCAGTAAAGAGGCCCTGTAGTGACATATAGCAGAATGCAGTAAAAAGGCCCTGTGGTGACTAATAGTAGAATGCAGTAAAGAGGCACTGTAGTGACAGATAGTAGAATGCAGTAAAGTTGCCCTGTAGTGACATATAGTAGAATGCAGTAAATAATTTAGGATACCCACTTTAATGGTAATTTTCCTGGTTACAGCATTAGAAGCGCTATATATATATATATATATATATATATATATATATATATATATATATATATATATATATATATATATATATATATATATATATATATATATATATATATATATATAGGGGTAGCACGGTGGTGTAGTGATTAGCACTCTTGCCTTGCAGTGCTGGGTCCCCGGTTCAAAATCCAGACCCAGCCAGTGTGCTATCTGCATTGAGTTTGTATGTTCTCTCCATGTCGGTGTGGGTTTCCCCTGGGCAGTCCGGTTTCCTCACACATTCCAAAAACATACAGAGATGTTAATTGGCTTCCCCCTAACTTGGCCCTAGACTATGATGCATGCACTACACGATACATATACAGACATATGACTATGGGAGGCATTCGATTGTGCACCCCTATGAGGACAGTTAAGTGACAAGACAATGTACTCTGTACAGCGCTGTGGAACATGTCGGCGCTATATAAATAATAATAATATAGCTATATATCAGTATGTAACCCCAGTGATGCTAAGCCTACTGTGTTTATTAGACATAATCCCCCCCCCCAAGCTTTCTGGAAGATCAGGTATATTTTCTACTGGCTTTAGAACTCTCAACAAAACAAACATTCTGCAGAGATCACCTGCCGGCAGTAAAGACGTCGCTGCAATTTCAGTATGTAAATCAAGGAGTGGAAAGATTTTACAATGGGCAAATACTAACTAAATAATTTATACAACAATATTGTAAGCCAATAAGTCATTTCATTCATTACGTTATTTTCCCTAGAGTTCCTCTTTAAAGTCCTGTTTCCGTGGGCCAACCCCCCTCCCCCTCCTCCGCCTGCAGTTTGTCGCAGAAGCCGGTGGAATGTTGGAAATTCATCTGGGGAAGCAGCCAGCTATGGAGAAACATCTGACGTGTCTGCATACAATATGTATGTTGTGTTAATGACTGCATCCGAGCATATGGACAACGCCAGAACCTCCTTGCCGTATAAACAAACGGGAACGTGCGATGATGACAGACATGCTTTTTTCTATTTTTTTATTATTCACTTATATTACATTTTCTGGCATTTATATTGCCGCTCATATTTTACATCATCGGGAGATAATTAGACGTTTATTGAAGCGTCTAAAGAAGTGATTAAACTTGTATCAGCCAATCACAGTCTCTTTTTTTATTCGCCCGTGGTGCATTGAGTGAGGGGAAATAGTGTTGCTTTTGCCAACAACAGCTGCTATTGTTATGCTTTTTGTTTTCTTTTTTAGTGTAAATCGGGGGGGGGGGAGGGGGGGGGATTTTAATCTCTGGGTGCAGGAATCATCGAAATGCGGCCGTTCTCAATTTAAAGGACAACTGTAGTGAGAGATATATAGAGGCTGCCATATTCATTACCTCTTAAAGAGAACCAGAGACGAAGCACCCTCATGTATTTTACCATATATATCAGTAGGAACATTAGAGAAAACACCTACCCTGCTCTCTGTTTCATCCTTCACTGCTCAGCCTGTTTGTTATCAGCCGTGATAAAATCCCCGACTGAGCATTCAGTCTGGCTTTGCTCAGGAATCATTATAGCTGAGTCTGTCTTCTCTGATGTATTTTCAAGCCCAAGCCTGCCCCCTTCTGGCTCTGATTTCCTGCTATGTATCCTCGTAGCAGGAAAGCAGAGCCAGGAGGGGGCGGGCTTGGGCTTGAAAAGACGTTACAGAAGACTTACTCAGCTTTAATCATTCCGGGGCAAAGCTAGACTGAATGCTCAGATTTTATCAGAGCTGATAACAGGAAGACTGAGCAGTGACGAATGAAACAAAGAGCAGAGTAGGTGTTTACTGTCATGTTCCCATTGATATATATGGTAAAATACATGAAGGTGCTTCGTCTCTGGTTCCCTTTAAACAATCCCAGTTGCCTGGCAGACCTGCTGATCTCTTTGGCTGCAGAAGTGTCTGAATAACACCAGAAACAAGCATGCAGCTAATCTAGTCAGATTTTTGTCAGAAATAGCTGATCTGCATGCTTGTTCAGGGGCTATGGCTAAAAGTATTAGAGGCAGAGGATCAGCAGGACTGCCAGGCAACTGGTATTGCTTAAAAGGAAATAAATATGGCAGCCTCCATATACCTCTCTCTTCAGTTGTCCTTTAATATTGCAGAGCAGAATGATTTACAAAAATACCTCCTAACGCAAAATGACGTTGTGCCCCAGAGTCCAATGCTGCATGCCCCTTCATCTTTTGAGCGGTTATGACCGCGGCTGACGCCGTTTCAATAACTCAGGCTGTGATGAAATGCGCAGTCGCCCCACTTCAGCGGTGCGCGTACCGGAGGGCAGAGGTAGCACATGACATAGCGAGATTCAGCATCGTGTATCGCACAGTCACATCACTTCAGCGGTGCGCGTACCGGAGGGCAGAGGCAGCACATGACATAGCGAGATTCAGCATCGTGTATCGCACAGTCACATCACTTCAGCGGTGCGCGTACCGGAGGGCAGAGGCAGCACATGACATAGCGAGATGCAGCATCGCGTATTGAAGGTGTGAACCTGGCCTGAAGCTTATTGTCTACAAACATTCGCTCACAATCATCACCTCCGCCTGCTGTGTCCTTATTTCTGGTGATTTCCCACCTGCTCTGCTCTAAATGAGCAGGAAGGAAAGCCCAGATAGACTGACGAGGGCCCTGATTCAGTGAACGGTTCTCCTGAGGTTCCTCCCAGGAAATATATTTGCAACTTATCAATAAAAAACATTGTTTTTAAAACAACAACAAGGAAAAAAGTAATGAAAATAGGCTGACTCAAGTTTAATATTTATTTTCCTCAACCTACCTGGCGGTAAGCTCGACACAGTGTCGGGATAGCGCCGCAGGGGATCGCATGGCCCCAGGAGGATTTTTTAAAATAACATTTGCTCAATATTTTTCATCTAGCACTTGGATAGCTACCTGTGCCCCCCAAGTGCCTCTGCTCTCCCCAAATCCCCCGATCACCACCGCAATACATACCCCCCAGGGATCCCGCGATGGTGCAGTCTCCCGATCAGCACCTGGTTTCGCTATGGGAAGGATCGGGACTGCGCATGACGTCATGTCCGAAGCTAATTGGGAAGCTGCGGCTCTTGCGGGATCGTGGACGGGTGAGTGTTGCCTGGCGGCGATCGGGGGCCCAGATAGGTGCCGGGGGACTTGGGGGCCACAGGTAGCTAGCCTATTGCTAGCTACGAAGTTCAAAACAACTTTTATTCTAAAAATCCCTCCCGCGGCCTCATATACTGCGTACCGCCAGGGAGGTTAAAGAGGAACTCCAGCCTAAACAAACATACTGTCATTAAGTTACATTAGTTATGTTAATTAGAATAGATAGGTAATATAATCTCGTACTCACCCTGTTTTAAAAGAACAGGCAAATGTTTGTGATTTCATGGGGGCAGCCATCTTTTTCATGATGGCAGCCATCTTTTTGGTTGAAAGGAGGTGACAGGGAGCATGAGACACAGTTCCAACTGTCCTGTGTCCTGATCACCCCTCCCAGCTGCGCACGCTAGGCTTCAAATCTCAAATTCAAAAGTAAAAAAAAAAGTGCACTAAAACTGCAGAACGAGAACAACAACACCAGAAATCCCATCATGCTTTGCGCAGCATCAGGGGAAAAAAGCCCGGGCAGTTTTCTTCTGTGCAGCTAAAAATGAGGCTTGGGTAAGAAAAACAAAGTTCTGATGCTGTGAAACTGTTAAAGAAACACCAAGCCTTTTCAGTGCTGTTTTTTTAGATTTCTTTTCTGGAGGTTCACTTTAAAGAGGCTCTGTAGTGACATATAATAGTAGAATGCAGTGTCAGTGTTATTGAGGACACCCACTTTTACAGTAATTATCCTGGTTCCAGCATCCTATATTGATATATAGCTGTATATTGGTGTATAGCTCCGCCCTCCCAGTGATGTTTAGCTATATGAAATTCTCCTCCCCGAGCATTCAGGGAGACCAGGCATTATTTTCACTGGCTTCAGAATTCTCAGAAACAAACATTCCGCAGAGATCACCTGCGCAATGTCATTGACATATAAATACAGAATAATAATATGGGAGGACATTAGACTATGACTATGGTAGGATTAAAATGTGAGCTCCTCTGAGGACAGTCAGTGACATGACTATGTACTCTGTAATTTGCTGCAGTAGATGTCAGTGCTATATAAATACATAATAATAATATGGTAGGACATTAGACTATGACTATGGTAGGATTAGAGTGTGAGCTCCTCTGAGGACAGTCAGTGACATGACTATGTACTCTGTAATGTGCTGCAGAAGATGTCAGTGCTATATAAATACATAATAATAATATGGTAGGACATTATACTATGACTATGGTAGGATTAGAGTGTGAGCTCCTCTGAGGACAGTCAGTGACATGACTATGTACTCTGTACAGTGCTGCAGAAGATGTCAGTGCTATATAAATACATGACTATGTACTCTGTAATGTGCTGCAGAAGATGTCAGTGCTATATAAATACATAATAATAATATGGTAGGACATTATACTATGACTATGGTAGGATTAGAGTGTGAGCTCCTCTGAGGACAGTCAGTGACATGACTATGTACTCTGTACAGTGCTGCAGAAGATGTCAGTGCTATATAAATACATAATAATAATATGGTAGGACATTACACTATGACTATGGTAGGATTAGATTGTGATCTCCTCTGAGGACAGTCAGTGACATGACTATGTACTCTGTAATGTGCTGCAGGAGATGTCAGTGCTATATAAATACATAATAATAATATGGTAGGACATTAGACTATGACTATGGTAGGATTAGAGTGTGAGCTCCTCTGAGGACAGTCAGTGACATGACTATGTACTCTGTAATGTGCTGCAGGAGATGTCAGTGCTATATAAATACATAATAATAATATGGTAGGACATAAGACTATGACTATGGTAGGATTAGAGTGTGAGCTCCTCTAAGGACAGTCAGTGACATGACTATGTACTCTGTAATGTGCTGCAGAAGGTGTCAGTACTATATAAATACATAATAATAATATGGTAGGACATTAGACTATGACTATGGTAGGATTAGAGTGTGAGCTCCTATGAGGACAGTCAGTGACATGGCTATGTACTCTGTACAGCGCTGCAGAAGATGTCAGTGCTATATAAATACATGATAGTAGTGTCTGAGAATCAGAGGATAAAGCTCTAGGATCTGTTTCATTCTTAGACACTAGGGGGAGAAGCCTGGAACTGAAGATGTCTCCAGACTTCAGAGCCCAAGCTGGTGGAGCAGATAAATAGTTCTGCTGGCTGGCTGGTCCGGGGGAGTCTAGCAGGACATTAGGAGCACCTCAAAATAGATTCGTGGCACGTGCCACAGATCTTTAGCCCTAGCGACGCGCCTGGTTATTGACATGATGACCGTAAATACTCTGTAAAGCGATGTGGAAGATGTCGGCGCTATATAGATAGTAATAATACCAAACCAATCACATTGCCCCCTCTCTCCCCTTTTCCTGCCCTTCTCTCCACCCCTGGGTCTTTTATCTATTTCATAAATTTAATAAAGACTTCATTTTCCAAATACCAATTCGCTGCGAATCCCCCACAGATTTATAGATTTGCCCATTGGCTTTCACCCCCGCCATTTCCATGAATATTGACACAACCGTTGGCGTCTCCCGCCGAGCGATCTGCCCTGATTCACCCGTCTCTATAAGTGTATTTCTGTATAAAGTGAAGCAGATTCCGTCTGCCGCGGCTGTAGTAATCTTCTCTTTTATTCTGCCGCACGTATGAATGAGAGTGGAATGGTATGAATAAGTAAGCGCGGAGGGTTCACGGCCACTGAACTCTTTAAATCTGTGCTTTGCTCTCCCGCTTCTCCCGCTCCTCCGCCCGCTGCTCCCTGGTGGCCCCGAGCTGTTATTGCACCTCAGTAAATTGCAGGTTACAGTGATGTGCTGTTTCCAGGCTGGAGGAATGGGGGGGGGGGGGGGGGGGGGGGTTATAAGGGATCGGAGCAATCAGCCAGTGACTGGCAGGCCTTCTGCTATTTCCATCAGGATGTGAAGGCCTAATCGGGCTTCTAAGCTGGGTTTGCTATGTAGATAGGGAATGGTTATTTTAGTGTATTGGTAGCGTTTCCTCATGTGTGTCAGGCCCCGCTATGCTGGATCTCAGGATATTTATCGATTCCCCCTCGTCTTCCGCTTTCCGCCGCCTTTGTCAGCCTGTCACGATGAAAGATGATGATTACTATATAGGACGCGCACATAGTAAAAATGGCAGTGTGGCTGCGAGTGTAGTGTCATTACATAGATAGCTATCGCACGCCAGAGCCTGCCGCCGTTCAGCCGAAGGTTTTATTTATCTCAGTCGGGTGTTGCTGCTAAGTAGTAGTGTTGTTGAACTCGGATCTGGCATCGTTGGAATTTTGCGTCAAAATTTGCAATTCCAAAATCGTAATTTTGAAATTTCCAGGAAATTCTTAATTAATTCCCACGTAACTATAATTACCCGACATTACGTGAGAATCTGAAATTTGATTTGATCTAAGTTCTGTATACATTTTAAGAAAATGTTCAGTGTGGGGTCCCCCTCCCAAGCCCCTTTAACCTTCCTGGCGGTAAGCCCGAGCTGAGCTCGGGCTATGCCGCCGGAAGGCACCGCTCAGGCCCCGCTGGGCCGATTTGCATAATTTTTTTTTCCTGCACGCAGCTAGCACTTTGCTAGCTGCGTACAGTGTCCGATCGCCGCCGCTACCCGCCGATCCGCCGCTATCCGTCGCGCCGCAGCCGCCCCCCCCCCAGACCCCGTGCGCTGCCTGGCCAATCAGTGCCAGGCAGCTCTATGGGGTGGATCGGAATCCCCTATGACGTCACGACGTCGTTGACGTCGGTGACGTCATCCCGCCCCGTCGCCATGGCGACGGGGGAAGCCCTCCAGGAGATCCCGTTCTTTGAACGGGATCTCCTGATCGCCGATCGCCGGCGGCGATCGGAGGGGCTGGGGGGATGCCGCTGAGCAGCGGCTATCATGTAGCGAGACTTTGTCTCGCTACATGGAAAAAATAAAAAAAAAAGATTTGCTGCCCCCTGGCGATTTTTTAGCAAACCGCCAGGAGGGTTAAAGGGAACCAGAGACGAAGCACCCTTGTGTATTTTTACCATATATATCAGTAAGAACATTAGAGAAAACACTTACCCTGCTCTCTGTTTCATCCTCACTGGTAAAAGTGTCTGTTATCAGCTGTGATAAGAATCCCGGACTGAGCATTCAGTCTGGCTTTGCAGGGAATAATTATAGCTGAGTCATTATAGCAGAGCCACAAGGGGGCAGGCTTGGGCTTGAAAAGACACCAGAGAAGACAGACTCAGCTATAATCTTTCCGTAGCAAAGCTAGACTGAGTGCTCAGTCTGGGATTCTTATCAGAGGTGATAACAGGCAGATTAAACAGAGAACAATGAAACAAAGAGCAGATTAGGTGTTTACTGTCATGTTCCCACTGATTTATAAGGTAAAATACAAGAGGGTGCTTCATCTCTGGTTCTCTTTAAAGGTGAGAGAATATGAAGGCTGACATGTTTGTTTGCTTTTAAATAATTCACATTGCCTGGTTGTCCTGCTAAACCTCTGCCTCTAATACTTTAAACTATAGCCCCTGAACAAGCATGCAGCATATCAGGTGTTTCCGACTGAAGTGTGACTGGATTAGCTGCATGCTTGTTTCAGGTGTGTGATTTAGACACTACTGCAGCCAGAGAGATCAGCAGCACTGCCAGGCAACTGGTATTGTTTAAAAGGAAATACATATGGCAGCTTCCATAGGTCTCACACCTTGGGTTCCTTTTGATCCCTTTTCACCCATGCAGGCTGGGATAGCCAGATTCTGGAGCATGGATTGTGGAAGCATGGAAATGAAGTCCAGGAAGTTTGAAATTTGCCACACATGAGTAGTTTGCATTGGGGGATCGTTTGTTATCTCTCAACACAAACTACAGTGCGATGCGAAAGTTTGGGCAACCTTGGTAATCGTTTAAACAAAAGTCCCAACTACAGTAAAAGACAGCAATTATCGTCCATGTAGGTCCAGATGAAAATTGGTATTAGTACAGTGGGATGCGAAAGTTTGGGCAACCTTGTTATTCGTCATGATTTTCCTGTATAAATCGTTGGGTGTTACGATAACAATTTTCAATTAAATATATCATATAGCAGACACACACAGTGATATTTGAGAAGTGAAATGAAGTTTATTGGATTTACAGAAAGTGCGCTAAGTGTGTTTAAACGATTCTTGAACCTCGTTGCATTGTGGGAAATAATGTTGTTTTTTTTCCAACTGCCAAGCAACCAGCATCTCCCTCTGTGCATAGAACTCTCAGTAACAAACATTCCGTACAGATCTCCTGGCAGAACTAAAGATTTCACCATCAGTGATAAACTTCAGAATGTAAATCAGGAAGAGTAAAGGTTTTACAATGGGCAAACACTGACTCGATAATCTTTAAATAAATATTGTAATTAAGCAATTTTATTTATTATGTTAATTTCACTACGGTTCTTCTTTAAATATTCCAAAAAGAAAAGAATGGGAGGTTTATACAAATGTTTAGTTGTTGTTGTTTGTAAGGACGGAGCCAAATTAAAAGAAATCACCACTTTCATAACTTCTTATCCTGTCTACAACAGGGCGTTGGATTATTTTTGCTGGATAAACAAATTATTTGTCTATTCACTTATTGACCTGAAAAGACACCCTGTGAGAGTAAGCTAAGTATTCTTCTATAGCTTGGTATTTAGCACAAATTCCTTCTCAGTAAGAGAGTTTATTGCTTATTTTTTGTCCCTCTACAAAAATCCTAACAGTTCTGGATGTCTGATTGGATCACTTGGTAACAGCAATTAGATCAGTAGCCTAGGCGCAAGGTCATAAATTAGCCGCCGCCCCCTCCCCCATGTATTTAAGTTCTTAACCCATAAACATAAATTAGAATGGCTAATAAATTTGGGCCTGGCGCTGAGCGGCTGTTGTGGATAATTGGTTTGTCTCCTGGGAGCCTCTGTGCAATTTATATAAACTCCATTTGTCAGACATCTGCTTCTCATCAGCTTTCCTCTGGCGTCAGGGTCAGCAGATGAAGGGTCACCCTCTCCCAGGGGTCAGAGCTGGGCCCCAGTGCATGCAGCCAGCCTGCAGCCAGCCTCACGACTTCCCACCCACAGGAATGAGGATCAGTCAGAGGGAAGTCATGGAGGGAGAAGCTTCCTCATGGACTCTCACAGGAGAAATGTATAAACAAGCATGAGTCTTTCTAATGGCTGCCAGTCAGGAATGTTCAGTGTTTTCTATTCTCCTGCCTGAATGTCTCAGGAGGAAAGCCGCTCATTGCAGAACTTGTATCTAAAGAGAGCAGCCAGAACCAGAGACCGCCGGGCCTAAACACAACGATTGCGAGAGCGAATGCTTGCTTCATGCAATTCAAAAAAAGCTTTATTGGCAGGACCAAATACATCTAGCGTTGCCAAAGTAAAACAGAGTGACACATGGGAGGGGGGAGAGGTACAGCCTGTCCCTCTTTTGGAGTGACAGTCCCTCTTTGGGAGCCCTGTCCCTCTTTCCTCTTCATTTGTCCCTCTTTCTATGTAAATATATATATTTCTCTACTAAAAAATGTGTTTGATTGACTCTAAACTTTATTCCCATCCTTTACATTGCTATATTACTAATTTTAAAATGTTATTAAGCAGGAAAATGAACTAGGATAGAAAGGACCAGTGTGGTTTGAGTTATAAAACAACATATTTTTCTTATGAAATCTTTATGGTGTGGGGTGTGACAGGGCGTGATCAGGGGTGTGACAGGGGTGTGACTGGGGCGTGGTTAGAGGTGTGGCGGGGCGTGACTTAAGTGTCCCTCTTTCTCAGCTCAAAAAGTTGGGAGGTACAGGCTCAGGGTCTGTCTGCGGGGTGGTGTAACCTTTTCAGATATGGGCCCATTGCATACTCTAGTCTAGTTCTACCTACAGTATGTTTGTGATAATGTCACCACGTGGGGACGCATGCCACACCCACTGCACCAATCCATAAGGTGTATGTGATGTCATATGGGTGGAGGGGGCTGGCCAAAGGCAGGGTCATGCGGGAAGAGCGAGTGCTGTCAGCGCAAAACATAACATCTGGCCTTATCTCTGCAGCGGCTCTCCCGGACCTGGGGGGCGTCACAGAAGCAAAATCAATTTTTTATGCACTTTTTTAAGACAAGATGACACTACCATAAAGACCCCCCACTGTCAGCACTCCCCCCCCAATCTACCCCCAACTTTTGGCAGTATAGCAACTCACCTATCCTGTCTACCGTGTTGCTACATAAGTCCATAAAAACAGGGAACACCAAGAGCCCCAATAGTGTAATTCGTACTGGACAAGGTGGCAATAAGTTTGTATCGCTAAATACTCACAAGTCAGGGTCACCAGCAGGCAACCACTGTAAAGGCAGGTGGGGAGATTGTCCTGACCCCACTCAGGATTAAGAAGTCGCTCTCTGTAGACAGGAAGAAAGGGTAGCAACCCTCCACCCAGGGTGGACTCAAAATTGTATACAATGAACAGAGGCGCCAAAAGTATAAGATTAGATTAAATGAGCTTAAAAACCAACTTAAATGGCAAAATTGAAGGAGGAAGTGATGGTCTTACCTCCCTCAAGCAGACACGACAACGACTGTCAGAGGCGCTTAATTTGAATCCTTGTCCAGATTGTTTGATACTCCTCCCTATATTGCCTGATGAAGCGGGGTTAAACCTGCGAAACGCGTTGCATTTCTTTTTGGAGTTCCTAATAAATGTGTTTGACTGTCTGAATCGCAGTCGTTGTCGTGTCTGCTTGAGGGAGGTAAGACCACCACTTCCTCCTTCAATTTTGCCAATTAAGTTGGTTTTTAAGCTCATTTAATCTAATCTTATACTTTTGGCGCCTCTGTTCATTGTATACATAAGTCCATGCACTCTTGTTTTATTCTAGAAAGTGGTGGGTGATTCTTATATCTGATAAGACGCAGCATGTAGACAGACGCAGAGATGAAGGAGATGTTAGCCGCAGTTTCTGCAATTTGCTTATTTTAATATTGTTTTATTTTTCTTAAAGAGAACCCGAGGTGGGAATTACTTTTACTATTGGGGCACAGAGGCTGGTTGTGCGCACTAAGACCAGCCTCTGTTGCCCCATCGTGTGCCTCCATGTCCCCCCTGCTCGCCGCTATACCCCCCGCATTGCTGGCTGTGTCGCCAGCTCAATGTTTACCTTGCGCTGTCAGTCAGCGCCGCTCCCCCGCCTCCTCCGCATCGGCGCCACCCGCCGCGTCACTTCCCTCCTATCAGCGGGAGGGAAGGGACACGGGCGGGTGCGCCGATGCGGAGGAGGCAGGGGAGCAGCGCTGACTGACAGCGCAAGGTAAACATTGAGCTGGCGACACGCTGCGTGTCGCCAGCAATGCGGGGGGTATAGCGGCGAGCAGGGGGGACATGGAGGCACACGATGGGGCAACAGAGGCTGGTCTTAGTGCGCACAACCAGCCTCTGTGCCCCAATAGTAAAAGTAATTCCCACCTCGGGTTCTCTTTAAAGACTCTGAAGTCTCATAAAATGCCACTTTTTATATAACATTTATGTTCAGCAGTTTCGCCCTCACTAAAACGCTGCGTCCCTGCGGCATATCGCTACATTTAAACCCCCCAAATCCCTGTGGGAAAATGCGAGGAGCACTTCCTCATAGAGGCAGAGCTTTGGGCTGTAGCTCTGCCTCTACTCGCATCAATCCCAGCTGATCGCCGCCTCTTCCCGCCCCTCTCAGTCTTCCTTCACTGAGAGGGGCGGGAGAGAGGCGGAGATACGTGGGGATTGACGTGAATGGAGGCAGAGCTACAGCTCAAAGCTCTGCCTCCCCGGGCAGCAAAATCCATGAACAAGAACGTCGTGGATTTTTGCCCTAAGATTTGGGTGGGTTTAAATGTAGCGATATGCTGCAGGGACGCAGCGCTTTATTTAGGGCGAAACTGCTGAACATAAATGTTACATAAAAAGTGGCATTTTATGAGACTTCAGAGTCTCTTTAAGGTCCGTACCCACAACTGGAGTGTAATGACCAAAGCCTCATACCATAGCTCCCAACTATCCCTCTTTTGGAGGGACTGTCCCTCTTTGGGAGCCCTGTCCCTCTGTCCCTCTTTCCTCTTCATTTGTCCCTCTTTCAGGACTTTGTCCCTCTTTTTATGTAAACATATATATTTCTCTTCTAAAAATGTGTTTAATTGACTTTTAAACTTTATTCCCATCCTTTAAATTGATATATTACTATTTTAAAAATGTTAATATGAAGGAAAATGAACCAGGATAGAAAGGACCAGTGTGGCTTGAATTAGAAAACAACATATTTTTCTTATGAAATCTTTATGGTATGTGTGACTAGGGGGTGTGGCAGGGCATGGCTTAAGTGTCCCTCTTTCTCATCTCAAAAATATGGGAGGTATGACATACACACGCTGGATTAAAGTTGGCTGAGGCGGCCTATAGCGACCGCATCAGCTGATAATCAGGAATGTGTATGGCAGCCCCCAACCACCGACCTGAAAGCAATACGCCCGGCGGATAAACTGACCTGAGTGACGGATGATTTCTTTGATCCCGCCTCTCCCCCGCCCACTGCATGACATCACGCAAGCAACGCTCCGTCATTCCTCTGCCCCTCCGCATAGCAACAGAACGCGTTGTCAGTTACACAGCCGACAGGCGTCTGTACTGGCCAGCCCAGCGGTGTCGCCCAAGGGGATCGGGTCTCAATCCCCAACCGGTGACGCACATCACAGGTGTGTATGCACCCTAAAGGGGTTCTGTGGGAGGGGGGGGGGTGAAAATAAAAACTGCCACTTACCTGGGGCTTCTACCGGTCCCCTGCAGCTGTCATGTCCCACGCCGTCTTCCAACGATCCGCCGTTCCCCGCCACCGGTCCCGGTCTGATTCGGCATCTGATCCAACTATGGCTGCGCATGTGCTCCCTCCCGCACGTCACTGGAAGCTTACTGCGCAGGTGTAGAACAAAAAAAATGTAACACTGCGTCTGCACAGTAAGCTCCCGATGACACGCGCAGGAGCGAGCATTATTTGTCTTGTTAGACGAATATAAGACCGGGACCGGTGGCGGGGAACCGAGGATCATAGGAGGACGGCGCGGGACATGACAACTGCAGAGGGCCAATAGAAGCCCCAGGTAATTGGCAGTTTTTATTTTCAACCCCTCCCCCCCACAGAACCCCTTTAAAGTGTACCAGAGGTGACATGTGACGTGATGAGATAAACGTGTATGGACAGTACGAGACATACTGATAGCCAGGCTGTTTTACTTGTTTTATTTTGCTGCATGATAGAGTTAATTTCTATTCATGGAAGTGACAGCTTCTGTCTTGTCGGGAATATAGTAAACATCACTGATAAGTAAAGTACAGCCATAAAAGTTTTCCTGGCTGAATACAACTTCTGAGGGCAGGGGAGAAGTAGAAAAAGGTCAATAGTTCATATATTTTAACTCTGGGACACTTAATAGGCTACCACTGATCAGAGACAGTAAAACATGTAACCTACTTTGTAAATGTTTAAATATAAAATAAAACCTTGGGATATTTAAAAAAGTCATTTTTAGGAATAGGAGGATAAATACAATTGTTTATCTCATCACCAGTTTATTTTCACCTCGGGTTCACTTTAAGACTGGCCTTTCACTCTGTCACTATGTTACTAAGCGGTATTCCCCATCTGGCATTGGGCCAAGCAGGAAGTGACATACACTTGACGTCACTTCCTGCTTCGGGGTATGCGGAAGTGCACAGAAGCGAATTGCAAAAATATGCTTTTGCGCATGTGCGGCACGATTTTGTTCAAATTACCCCGCATCGCCATAGACTAACATGACTACCGGGCGACGCAGATCGACACAACTCAACGCAGAAGCCGTGCAGTAACGTAGTTCTGGACCTGCACCGGGGATGCGGTGAAAACGTCACTCCCATCGCGCCGTCTCCATAGACTCTCACTGCCCGGCGGCGGGGTGCAGTAAAAATACCACACTGCCCCGGTGTGAAATGACCCTAAACCATCGAAAAGTATCTTAGCGGCGACCATATACAGAACAATCGTAATCAACTGATCTTAACTTTCCTTTTATTTCAGCCAACACTCTGCCGGCAGCCAGGGATAGTTCCTGCACACCCGGCTCTGTCCTATGGAGAGAGGAGGGGGAGGACAGGCAGAATACAGACTGCAAACCTCCTATAGGCTGTGACACCCCTCCCTCCCTCCAAAAAAAACAAGTCTTTTGACACGTTATCATATTTTTCTTCCCACAGTAAAGCAAAGTTCATCACTAGCAGAATCCAAGAATCCACAGAGATGTAAGATGATATTGCAGATTGCCAAAGAGGTTGTTGCTGATACTGTTTTTTATGTTGGTTGATTTTACTCAATGTGGGTAAAAGGTGGCTTCTTAACCTCTTGATGACCGCGGTGTAAAACCCCCTTAGTGACCAGGACATTTTTTTTACTAAAACGGCCACTGCAGCTTTCAGGCTTCGCTGCAGGGCCGCACAACTCTCAACTTTCTCCCCACCAACAGAGCTCTCTTTTGGTGGGGTCTGATCGACCCCCAGTTGTTTATTTATTTATTTTTTTTATAAATATTTATTTATTTATTTGTTAAAATAAATTTGCCTATTTTTTTATTTATTTCATATTGTCCCTTCCCTCCTTCCCCTGCCAGCCAATCAGCGTGATCAGCTGAGCCGATCACTCCCCAGCCTATAGAGGGGACAGCCGTGTCACACGGCTGTCCCCAGTACAGCGCTGCCTTAGATCGCAGCACTATATGGGGTAATTAGACGGCGTGCTTTCACCATCTAACAGTCTTCGAGTGGCGATCTCCACTGGGAGACTCCGCCTTCCAAGTGGAGATACGCGCGGTCGCGCACCAATAAGCGCACACAATCTCCTGCTAGCCCCATTTAAGGCCGTTCACGCCAATCGGCGTGGAGCGGTCAGCAAGCAGTTAATATACAAGATCAGGTTTTTATTGTGTTTTGTGACAAAATGTGCCAATCATCCTATATAATAAACTCCCTGTGTCCCTGCGTCCTCTCCTGTCCCTGTGTTCGTGCGTTTGTGCTACTCGCATGTGTGGCACGCGGGCGGACGTTGGATAGCAGGAGGACGGGTGCAGGGGGAGTGCGTGCTGGCGCATGCGGTGGGGAGCTCAGCTTGCATGTTGGGCAAGATGGTGGTGAGGGGGGTCGCGGCTGAGCCCTAGAGCTCATTTTAAATGGACGGGCTTCATGCCTAGTTATTATACATAACGCCACACACATATCTCGTCTCTCGCAATTAGGCTGATCCACAAAATGTATTTGAAGGAAATTATCTCTCCCTAGTCCCTGTCTGCTTTTCTCATTATCAGTCTGTCCTATTCTGTCTTAAAGGGACACCTGAAGTGAGAGGGTTATGGAGACAGTGGAGGAACAGAGGGAATACGGTGGAGGCACAGGGGGACACTGGAGGCACAGGGGGACACTGGAGGCACAGGGGGACACTGGAGGCACAGGGGGACACTGGAGACACAGGGGTACACTGGAGGCACAGGGGTACACTGGAGGCACAGGGGGACACTGGAGGCACAGGGGGACACTGCAGGCACAGGGGGGCACTAGAGGCACAGGGGGACATAGTGGAGGTACACAGGGACACATGGGAACACTGGAGGCACAAGGGAGCACAGTGTTCCCACTTACATACAAATTCAACATAAGAATAAATGTATAGTCCCTATCTCGTTCATTAACCGGGGACCACCTGTGTAACAAAAAATAAAGAAAATAATGCACCATGATGCAATTATATTACTTATCCGATATAACATTTAAAACTTTAATGTTAACCCATAAAACACCAAGACAGATCATAACATGAAACAAATGGCCAGATTTATGATCAAATAAATCACCATAATGTAAACAGGCCCCAGCTCACAAATCAATAATTACAACCAGTCCGTAAATTGCTTGTGATTAAGCTTAAATGAAGAAGACATTCAGAGATGAGCTGGTTTAATAAGTGATGTTCAACAGATGCGTCTGACACGTTTCGTGGACAAGGACCACTTCCTCAGAGGGTGCCGGGAAGTAAGGTTACATGAAAGCGTTGGCCAAAGGCTGCACAGGTGTGGAGGAGGCCAGACACGGTACAAGTATGAAAGAAAGAAAAAACATCATGGATTTAACCTCTTGAGCCCCAGAGGTTTATAACCCCCTCCCCCAGTGACCAGGCCATTTTTTTTTTTACAATTCCGCACATCACAACTTTAATGGTTTATTGCTCGGACATACAACTTAGCACCCAAATTAATTTTACCTCCTTTTCTTCTCACAAATACAGCTTTCTTTTAGTGGTACTTGTTTGTTGCTGCTATTTTTTTTTTTTAGTTAATTAAAAAAGACTGAAATAAAAAACAAACAAACAAACATACAGTTAAGTTAATCGGTTTTCCCCTTAACTGGCCCTAGACTGCAATACACACACTACACAGTATAGACATAGGACTAGGGTAGGGATTAGATTGTGAGCTCCTCCTGAGAGACAGTTAGTGACAAGACAATATACTCTGTACAGCGCTGCGAAAGATGTCAGCGCTAGATAAATACTTGAATTGTTGATTACTTAAAAAAAAACAAACAGCCTGCCAGTGCGGATCATTGGCTGGCAGGCTGATCACTGAGGCCCGTTGCGCAGACTGATGGGAGCTCCCGTCAAATCCCGTACGTCGTGAGATGACCATAAATGCGTTGCTGAGAAACAAGGGAGCTGCAGACCTGCCCAGGGCCAGATTTGTACTCTTTACCGCTCAAGGCCACTGTCACCAGCCGCCCCCCTTCAGTACAGGTAGCGAGATGACCCATCCCTTTTCCCACCAGTATAGGTAGCCAGATGACCCCTCTCCCCTTCTCTCCAGTATAGGTAGCCAGATGACTCCCTTAATCCCTCCTCCCCCCCTTCTTTCAGTATAGGTGGCCTTCTCACCGCAGCCGCCATCAGTGTCACTCATTTCTCCGCTCGTCTCCAGTGCAGAAGCTTCCTCTTCCTTTCCAACTCCAATGCTGCCCAAGTCCATAGCCGCCGGCCACAATTCAAACATGCACAGAGAGCAAGGGGGCTGCATATGCTATACCAATTGAGCCTGCTGCTTTGGTGCCCTTTCTACTGTGGTGCCCTAGGCCATGGCCTAGGTGGCCTTTGCCTATATCCGGCCCTGGTCCCGCCTGGGTATCCCCCTCAAATAAGTTTTTCATACCAGTTACCTTTCGGAATTGCCCTTAAATCCACAATCAAAAATCAGAAGTTCTCCATCAGTTGGTCTATTCCTTTGAACTAAAATGAATGGAAATAAATAAAATACGTGGCGAGCTGCTTGGTTACTGTGTGGTCTATTTAAGGGGCTAAATCACTTCTAAGCAGGGCCTTTTTAGGCATAGACACATCAGGCAGATACCTGGGTTGACAACCTTGAAAGGGCACCGAGCAGCTATTTTGAGCAGCCTTTGCTTTACGGAATTCCTATGCACACCTGCCTGTTCTATTAAGACATGGATAAATAGTAATTTTAACACCTAAATGAACACTACTGATTATTAACAAAACAAAGGTTTGCCTGAGCAGCATGGCAGTGAATGGCAGGTGCTGTTCATGGGCCAATTAAGCTGTAATTGTTTTGCTTTGTTGTGTATTGACTGTTGCAACTCTTCTGGATTTCCAGGACAATATTCCACCCTGTAATTCTAGGTACATACCATACACACCATAGATGGTTCAATAGATAAATTCCGTCGTGTCCGATATTATTTCCGATTATTTCTCTGGTTGATTTCTCATAGAAGTGAATGGAAATTGATAAGAAAATATAAGAGAACTGAGTGGAAAATCGAGTGAAGAATCGATCGGACGGAAAATCGACCGAAAAAACTCATCATGTGTACCTAGCATAAAGACTCAGGCTTCACACAGGTTTTTGTATCTAACCCATAGCCCCCAACCGTCCCGTTTTAGACGGGACAGTCCCGATTTGAGGGGGCTCTCCCGCTATCCCGTTATGACCCCCCAGTGTCCCGGGCGGCTGGGAAGGGGGGGGGGGTGTCAGATGTGCAAAAAAAATGATCGAAGCCCCAGCCGGCGGATGCGGTGTGTGGGATGCGGTGTGTGGGATAATATTGTCCCTCCCTCCCTCCGAATGTCCCCCTGTATGCAGAGATAAGAGCGCAGCAGAGCGGCCAGTCTTACCATTCATTCTCGCGTACCGGGCTTCTCTGGCTTCCATCTACTTCCTGTGACGTCACAGGAAGCAGGAAGCAGAGATGCCCGGTACGCGAGGATGAATGGTAAGACTGCCCGCTCCGCTGCGCTCTTAAACTCTGCATACTGGGGGACACATTCGGAGGGAGGGAGGGACAATATTATCCCAGACCCGCATCCCACACACCGCATCCGCCGGCTGGGGCCTCGATCATTTTTTCACCTCCTCACCCATGGTCACCCTCACCCTTCTCCCAACCCACAATTATTTTTTAATAAAGGACCATTGCAGATTTATATATATATATGTATGATTGACTAGGGGTGTGTCAGGGTGTGTGGTTGGGGGTGTGTTAGGGGTGTGGCTTTAGTGTCCCGCTTTCTCATCTCAAACAGTTGGGAGGTATGTCTAACCTATTGTCATTGCTGCCTACAAAGCCAATTAATGTAGGCTATAGACACTCTATTCATACGTTTAGGGGCGGGGCAGACAACAGCTGTCTTGCCTTAGGTGCCAAAATGGCCAGAAACACCCCTGCTTCTAAAGCCGATGTCAACTGAAACTAAAAACAGAAACAAACAAACAGATACCTACCTATGGAGAGGCTCTTGGTCCTATAGAGCCGTCCCGCTCCTCTCATGATCCCCACGTTCCAGCGCTGTCACCTCGTTCTCCAATCTGCCGCCACGGGAGGCTTCAGAAGTCTTCAGGAACGGTGCCCCCAAAGACGGGCAGCTCCATGCTGTGTCTGCGTGTGTGCCCGAGAGGGTGAACTCGCGCAGGCGCAGTACGTGGCCGCCTGTCTTTGGGAGCACTAAAGACTTCTGAAGCCTCCCGAGACAGTACAGAGCAGTATTTGACCGATCGGCGGATCGTGAGAGGAATGGGGAGGTTCTATAGGACCCAGAGTCTCCCCTCTCCATAGGTAAGTATCTTTTTTATTCAGTTGCCATTCACTTTAAGTATTAACCTCCTTGGCGGTAACCCCCGAGCTAAGCTCGGGCTAGCCACCGGGAGCTCACCTCCTGGGGGATCCAGACGCAGGCAGCCATTCTACTTCCTATCCACAGAGGCTCTGAATCACTCTGGTGAGATCGCCATCAGAACGGAGGGAAAATTGCAGCACTGGAGCCCAGGGAGATGAGTGAGAGCAGGGGCTGCTGCTGGCTTTCTGGCATCATGATTTTTTTCTTGGTTTTAGGGTCTGAAACATTCAGAAAATATCCTAAAACCCGGAAATAATCATATCGCCAGGGAGATTTAGGGCCCATTCACACTTGAGCGTTTTGCCGGCGATTTCGGCAAAACGCTCTCAGGCTAGCGCTTTTCAAAGCGCTAGGGTAATAAAAGTCTATGGGCCCGCTCTCATTTGCGCGATTTGCGTTAATCACCGTAAATCGCCCAAAAAACGCTAAACGCAAACACGTTACCTGCACCATTTTCAGGCGATTTTCCCGCGATCTCGTTTCAGTGCTATAAAAGCGCAAAACGCAATCGCTAAAAAATCGGCAGGTGTGAAAGATGATTTTTTTTTGCATTAATCGCCCAAAAACGCCAGAGCAAAACGCTAGCAAAATCGCTAGCGTTTTGCGATCAGCAAGTGTGAATGGGGCCTAAAGGTGGACACTTGAGAATGCAAGTGATGTAGACGACCTTAGAGGCTGCTAAAATGAGACTGCTTGGACTGGGGCGTCCATAGGGACTCAGGCAAACAGGGCTTTCCGTTTCCAAGGCCCTTTTCAAACTGGGACTCTACTTGAAAATTGGGAGCATCTGGTCGCCCTACACGTAATCTGCGGTTGAGCAGTAGGCGCTGCAGACAGGAAGCAGACTATCTTCGCCTTTCGGTTACCTTCATTCATCAGATGGGGAGTCGAATGAGAGCGATCCAGTAATTAAGGCCAAAACTGCGGCGATGTAGACAATTGTAGCCAGAGAAAAGCTGTCTGCAAGTCGGATTAAATGGCTCTGCAACATTAATAAGCTAATAGCAGCGGCTCTGGCTCTGCGCCTGGCCCTACGCCGACATAAAAGGATTATTTGCATATTCCACCCACCGTCTTGGAGTGATAGGTTGCGGGTGAAAATTGCGAATACCTCCTGTTTTAATAAAGGAAAACGGTACTTATCTGTGGCCGCCAGTGCCTGGAATACCAAACAGGCGCTCTGGGAGCGCGGCTCTCGTGCAGGCAGGCTCATCGGACTCTCGCTATCTCATCGCAGGACAGGCATGTGGCGTCACCTGATAGATCGCTCCGTCACATCTGTGCAATCGTTTGTATTAGTGTCTCTCTCTTTGCCTAGTGGTATTTATCTATCTATCGAGGTCATCAGATTACTACGCCGGCTCGCTCGTCTTCATCGCAGATTTTCTCGCGCCGTGTTGTTCAGTATCGCCGTAGGGCGTCACGCTGATGTCCTTGTTTCGCCTGCCATTTCCCAGGTGTAAAATACGCCGACATTATTTCCCAGCAGTTTCCTATCAACCAAAAGTCCGTTTCCAGTTCTTCTACTCTTTACAGAGATGAACCAATCTGTTGCTTAGCAACCCCGAAACTTAATAAAAGGGAAAACATGGTTTCCAAGTTTAGACATACTTAGGGGACACAGCCTTCTCAAAAATAGAATTTTATCATAAGAATTGTTTTGAAAACGTAAGATACTAACCTCTGGAAACTTCTTCTATAGTAAACATCTAATTTATTGCGCTGATGAGGGGTGTCATATTGACCTGAAGAAGCAGGAAAAGACCCAGGAAACGCGTTGTCTGTTATAAACATGCTTGAATAAATCTGACCTGATCTAAAACCCTTTTTTGTCTGGGTTGTATCACCTCGAGAAGTAGGATACCTCATTTTTATAGTCTTTATTATTTTCTATTTATTTACATACAATCTGACAATCATATTTTGGCGACTCCGCCCCTAATCAGTTCTTACCACACCTCCTCTGGAAGGTAGTCTTCCCACTGGTGTGGTGCCATCTACAGCCAGTAGGGTTGCTAGGAGAGCGACCATCCGGTTCCGGCAGGACCTGAGATACCGAGCGGGGGCGTTTTATCCCCATAGGCGAGACACGCTGGTTGCAGATTCTGCAACCCAACTTTTGCTATTTGAACCATTCCCGTATCCAATGATACTGCATTATTTGACTCCTGGTCTTATCTTGTCACACAGGCTACCGTGGATCCCCCACAGTGACTGCTCCTATCTCTATCTAATTTATTGTACCATCTTGTGCCACTTTAAAGGATACCTGAGGTGACATGTGACATGATGAGATACACATACAGTAGATATCTACAGTGCCTAGCACACTAATAACTATGCTGTGTTCCTTTTTTTCTTTCTCTGCCTGAAAGAGTTAAATATCAGGTATGTAAGTGGCTGACTCAGTCCTGACTCAGACAGGAAGTGACTACAGTGTGACCCTCACTGATAAGAAATTCAATCTTATCTGTCTGACGTCTTCTTCGGTCCGTCCCTCGGCGCCTCCCACGATGCGCTCCAATCCGGCGTCACGTGAGTACAAACACTTCCTCCTTCCGGGTTGAAGGAGGAAGTGTATAGTCACGTGACGCTGGATTGGAGCGCATCGTGAGGGGTGCCGAGGGACGGAACGAAGAAGACGTCAGGCAGGTAAGATTGACACCCCCCCCTCTCGCCCACCCCGCACAGGTTTGCTGGGAGATATCCGGATAGAAGTATCCGGATGTCTCCCGGTTTCGGATTTGAGCAGCCCTAATTTTTGGGAGAAGGAAGATAGATACAATTGTTTATTTCATTAGTTTATTTTCGCTTCGGGTGTCCTTTAAAGTCTAATACCAGGAAGATTTTTTATGTTTTTTTCTCCAGTTCCTCCTACCTAAGTTACAAACACCCCTCACCCCTGAAAACTGTCTCCATACTCACCTACACAGATCTCCTCAACAGTAAAGGTCATGTGACCCCCCCCCCCCCCCCCCCCCCCACTGCAGAATACCAGGATCCTCCTCACACCAGCACCACCCCCACTCCTGGGCCACTCCCACTTCTCGTAGGATAGAATGGAAGGGAGGGTGGATGCAGTGGCGGACACAGGCAGCAGTGGGCCCCTGTGCAAAATATCAATTTCGCGCGCCGCGCCCAAAAATGGGTGCAGCTATAGGCAAAAAATGGGCGTGGATAGAACCTGCGGCGCGTAGCAATGACCGGATAAGGGCGGAGCTAACTGTAATTTAAAGTGATCCCGGGGTGAGAGTGATATGGAGGCTGCCATATTTATTTCCTTTTAAACAATACTAGTTGCCTGGCGGCCCTGCTGATCTATTTGGCTGCAGTAATAAACTGAATTACACCAGCAACAAGCATGCAGCTTAATCTTCTCAGTTCTGACAATATTGTCAGAAACCCCTGACCTGCTGCATGCTTGTTCAGGGTCTATGGTTGAAAGAATAAGAGGCAGAGGACCAGAACGGCACCCAGGCAACTGGTATTGCTTAAAAGGAGAGAAATATGGCAGCCTCAATATTATTCTCACCTCAGGTTCCCTTGAAAAGTGCAACGCAAAGACAGTGGGCCCAAGTTTTGGTGACCCTTTCCCCAGAAAATTCACATAATTGTGCAGGTTTTCTCAAGAAAATACACATAATGTGAGCAGATTTGCCCAGAAAATACATTCAATCATGTCGGCAGATTTGCCCAGAAAATACGTGCAATGATGTCGGCAGATATGCCCAGAAAATACGTGCAATGATGTCGGCAGATATGCCCAGAAAATACGTGCAATGATGTCGGCAGATATGCCCAGAAAATACGTGCAATCATGTCGGCAGATATGCCCAGAAAATACGTGCAATCATGTCGGCAGATATGCCCAGAAAATACGTGCAATCATGTCGGCAGATATGCCCAGAAAATACGTGCAATCATGTCGGCAGATATGCCCAGAAAATACGTGCAATCATGTCGGCAGATATGCCCAGAAAATACGTGCAATCATGTCGGCAGATATGCCCAGAAAATACGTGCAATCATGTCGGCAGATATGCCCAGAAAATACGTGCAATCATGTCGGCAGATATGCCCAGAAAATACGTGCAATCATGTCGGCAGATTTGCCCAGAACATACATGCAATCATGTGGCAGACCTGCCCAGAACATACACGCAATCATGTGGCAGACCTGCCCAGAACATACACCTGCTAAAATAAATAATAAAAAAAAAACATTTACTCACCTGCAGCAGCAGACCTCCTGTCCCAGCCTCCATCCGGCGCGCAGCTCCCATGGGTGGTTGGGTGGATAGGTAGCCTGGTGGGTAGGTAGGCAGCCGGGTGGGTAGGTAGGTAGCCCTTAGCCGGGTGGGTAAGTAGCCTGGTGGGTGGCTGGGTAGCCGGGTGGGTAGCCTGGTGGGTGGCTGGGTAGGCGGGTGGGTAGGTAGCCTGGTGGGTGGGTAGGTGGGTGGTTAGGTAGCTGGGTGGGTGGGTAGGTAGCCTGGTGGGTTGGTAGGTAGCCGGGTGGGTAGGTAGGTAGGTAGCCTGGTGGGTAGGTAGGTAGCCGGGTGGGTGTGTAGGTAGCCGGGTGGGTGGTTAGGTAGCCGGGTGGGTGGTTAGGTAGCCGGGTGGGTAGGTAGGTAGCCGGGTGGGTAGGTAGGTATCCGGGTGGGTAGGTAGCCGGGTGGGTGGGTAGGTAGCCGGGTGGGTAGGTAGCCAGGTAGATAGCCGGCAGGGTGGTTAGGTAGCCGGGTGGGTAGGTAGCCAGGTAGATAGCCGGCAGGGTGGTTAGGTAGCCGGGTGGGTAGCTAGGTAGCCGGGTGGGTAGGTAGCCGGGTGGGTAGGTAGCCAGGTAGATAGCCGGCAGGGTGGTTAGGTAGCCGGGTGGGTAGGTAGCCGGGTGGGTGGGTAGGTAGCCGGGTGGGTAGGTAGGTATCCGGGTGGGTAGGTAGGTATCCGGGTGGGTAGGTAGCCGGGTGGGTGGGTAGGTAGCCGGGTGGGTAGGTAGCCAGCAGGGTGGGTAGGTAGCCGGGTGGGTAGGTAGCCAGGTAGATAGCCGGCAGGGTGGTTAGGTAGCCGGGTGGGTAGCTAGGTAGCTGGGTGGGTAGGTAGCCAGGTAGATAGCCGGCAGGGTGGTTAGGTAGCCGGGTGGGTAGCTAGGTAGCCGGGTGGGTAGGTAGCCGGCAGGGTGGTTAGGTAGCCGGGTGGGTAGCTAGGTAGCCGGGTGGGTAGGTAGCCGGGTGGGTAGGTACACAGGTAGATAGCCGGCAGGGTGGTTAGGTAGCCGGGTGGGTAGCTAGGTAGCCGGGTGGGTAGGTAGCCAGGTAGATAGCCGGCAGGGTGGTCAGGTAGCCGGGTGGGTAGCTAGGTAGCCGGGTGGGTAGGTAGCCAGGTAGGTAGCCGGCAGGGTGGTTAGGTAGCCGGGTGGGTAGCTAGGTAGCCGGGTGGGTAGGTAGCCGGGTGGGTAGGTAGCCAGGTAGATAGCCGGCAGGGTGGTTAGGTAGCCGGGTGGGTAGGTAGCCAGGTAGATAGCCGGCAGGGTGGTTAGGTAGCCGGGTGGGTAGCTAGGTAGCCGGGTGGGTAGGTAGCCGGGTGGGTAGGTAGCCAGGTAGATAGCCGGCAGGGTGGTTAGGTAGCCGGGTGGGTAGGTAGCCAGGTAGATAGCCGGCAGGGTGGTTAGGTAGCCGGGTGGGTAGCTAGGTAGCCGGGTGGGTAGGTAGCCGGGTGGGTAGGTAGCCAGGTAGATAGCCGGCAGGGTGGTTAGGTAGCCGGGTGGGTAGCTAGGTAGCCGGGTGGGTGGGTAGGTAGCCTGGTTAGGTAGCCGGGTGGATGGTTAGGTAGCGGGGTAGGTAGCCGGGTGGGTGGGTAAGGTAGCCGGGTGGGTAGCTATCCGGGTGGGGGGCCCGACTCCTATCCTCCCTCACTCACCTCGGGGCCCCCCTCCCGGTATGCGCTGCAGCCGGCGGGAGAGCAGAAAATACAGGAAGTCTCCGGCCGGGGCTGCAGCAGACGCTAGAGGCAGCTGCTGCTTAGTTTCCGATATGTCTCCAAAGTTGGAGACCAAGCGGCAGCTGCCGCCCCGGCCGGAGACTTCTTGTATTTTCCGCTCTCCCGCCGCATGAGGGGGGGGGGGGGGGCGAGGTGAGGGGGGAGGACAGGAGTTGGGCCCCCCAGGTTAAAAAAAAAAAAAAAAAAAAAAAAAAAAAAAAACCTGCAATACTTAATGGGCCCCTGAAGCAGCAGAACTTCAGGGGCCCTCGTGCGGCGGCACGGCCTGCACGGCCGTATGTCCGCCACTGGGTGGATGGCAGGTTGGTTGTGCACCATTCCACACACAAATCTGTCCAAAGCCGTTTTAAAACTCATTATTTAATAAATCAAATTGAATGTTTATCTATTTATATTTTCTTTGCTTTTTGCATCAATATTTATTGAAGAACAGCATTAATTATGCAGAGGTGGAGGAGGTAGAGCTGTGCGTCGGGTGCTGAGTGGTGGATGGCGTTGGTCCTCCAGCCTTGCTGAGAACGATTTGCTCCGATGTGTCAACTGAGATGCCCCTGAGAAGTCGTGTTGCAATCTTGCGAGCTCTTTGTGTTTATCAGTAAGAGGGCCTCGTGCTGCCAAGGTCTCTCTTCAGTGTAAAGGTGGCCATACACTTATAGATTTGCAGCAGATTCGACCACCAGATAGATTTCTGTCAGATGCCTGTCACGTCGAATCTGACAGGAATCTATTGTATTGTATTATTGTATTGTATATACACAGCTTGTGCGCTGCTAAATTTTCGGAATTTCTGCTGGCTAGCCTAGCCTGGGAGATACATCACGTGACCATAATCAGCTGTGTTGAAGTATGTAGTTTAAAGAGACTCTGAAGTCTCATAAAATTCAGGTTTTTATTTTAAAAATCTATTTAACATCAATGCCTAACTAATTAACTAATTCAATCACCCCAAACTCCCCAGCAAAAATCCACGACTTTCTTGGTTGTGAATTTTTCTGCCCAAGGAGGCAGAGGTTTAAGCTGCAGCTCTGCCTCCCTGCGTGTCAATCTCCCGCAATCTCCGCCTCTCCCCCGCCCCTCTCAGTGAAAGAAGACTAAGAGGGGCGGGGAGAGGTGGCGATCCGGGCTGACAGACGCGTGTAGAGGCAGAGCTACAGCCCAAAGCTCTGCCTCTTCACGGAAGCACTCCCCCCAATGTGTCCCGGGGAGTTTGGGGGGATTTAGTTAGTGTGCAGCCGCGGGGATGCAGCGTTTTAGTTAGGGCATTGATATTAAAGAGATTTTTAAAATAAAAAGCTGAATTTTTATTTTAAAGGCTTTGTAGCAGCTGCTGAGGTTGCATAACCTTGCTGTTCGCACTACAAGAGGGAAGGCACAGACCAAATCCCTCTGAAAATATTGCAGTCTAAAGCACAGCCAGGCTGTTTGGCAGGAAATGTCTGGACTACTGACCACCAAATACTTTAGGTGCTTCTTTATTTATCAGGAAGATTTTACACAGAATCAGACATCTCTGTATCTTCAGGAATTGTCACTTTGCGTCATGGCAACTTGCGAGAATGTTTTCTTTTTTTATGCCAGTTTCATTCTGTTCCAGGTTGGTGATTGCCCAGCGGGTGTTTGGAGACAACGAGAACAGTAATAACGTAGGAAGACGCCGATCTGCCGTCTGAACGGTTCAGTATAATTTCTCATCTCATTTGGAAATGGAAATGCGATAAGTTACGCTTCATTGTTAGATATTGTGTGATAAACCTGCCCGTCTAACGCAGTCACCGTCTCCCAACACCGCTAAATACCAGTACATTATTTCCTATTATCGTTCAAAAAACACTGAAATTAATTAATGTAAAGATTTGTTTCATAAAGCATCACAAACATACAAGGGGGTATTGCAAAGTTTAATTTTCACCTGGAAGGTATTATGGTACGACATAATCAATGAAATGTATCCTCCAGCCCCATCAGCATGGATCGCTCCCACGCCACCGCGCTCCACAGCCCTCCGCCGCCACTATTTTCGGTACCGGGTCCCGTCACTTCGGCCAGTCAGGTCCAGTCGACTCAATCGCAGTGCGCTCCCTCCGTACCGCGCAGGTGTATAAATCTATAATTTTTTTTTATCTCTGAGTTGTCTCTTAGTCCCTTTAAGTGTCCCAGACTTAAAATACATAAACTATTGACCTTTTATATCTCTCCCCTGAGCTCAGAAGTTGTATTCTGCCAGGAAGAACTTTTATGGCTGTAATTAGCTTATCAGTGATGTTTACTATATTGACAAGCTACCAACAAGACAGAAGCTGTCACTTGCATGTCTAGAAATTAACTCTTTCAGCCAAAGAGATCAGCAGGACTGCCAAGCAACTGGTATTGTTTAACAGGAAACATCCATATCCCTCTCAGATAAGGTTCCCTTCAATCCCAGAAGACAGAAAAACCATCCGCATGAATGAAACTGCCCTGTCATGGTAGTGTGTGGAGCAACACCTTCCTGATGCCGAACACCAACCATCACCCGCCCCCCCCCTTCCACAAAACCTGTTCTGTGTTGCCTAACACCTAACCCCCGCACAAATACCCTTCCTGATGCCTACAGACCTTAACCCTTCCCATGCACAACACCCCTTTCCTAAAACCTAACCCTTAACCTTCCCTCTTCCCCCACACACCCTTCCTGTCCCCTAAACCTTAACCTTACCACCCCTTCCCCCCCAAACCTCTTCCCTGAAACCCAACCCGTAACTGCTCCCCAAGCAAAATAGCGCTAAAACAGGGTCGGGCACCCTTCCCCAGTCAGGCGCCGGAGCCATGATAGAAAAAAAAATAAAAATAAAATAAAAAAGCCTGCAAAAATGCATGCGCCCGATTTGCCTGATACAGTCCTAGTGATCCTCTGGCATAGCCCCTGAACAAGCATGCAGATCAGGTGCTCTGACTGAAGCGTGACTGCATTAGCTGCATGCTTGTTTCAGTTGTGTGATTCAGACACTACTGCAGCCAAAGAGATCAGCAGGACAGCCAGGCAACTGATATTGTTTGAAGGGAACCTGAAACAAGTAAAATTATTTAAAATAAACACATGACGTAGCTGCAAATGAATATTACATACTTACCTCACCGTCAGTTCCTCTCAGAAGCTCACCATTTTCTTCTTACAGTGATCCCTTCCAGTTCTGACAATATTTTTTCAGAACTGAAATATACCAGTTGCTGTCAGTTATATATAAGCAGCTGTCAGTTACAACTGAATGTGCAAGGTAGTGTCCATGTTTCCCTATGGCTCAACTGGGTGATATTACAGTGTAACAGTGTGCTGACCAGGAAGCTGTTAGGGAGTAATGGCCATTTTGAAAATGGAGGATAGAGAATTCCATTGATCACAGTGGACAAACAGGAGGCGGGAGAGGAGAAAGAGATTGAGGAGTAGAGTACACGTGAGGTAAGTATGACGTGTGTATGGTTATTTTTACTTTTTATTTTCAGTTCAGGTTTTCTTTAAGAGGAAATAAATATGGCAGCCTAACCCTCATTTAGGTGTAATTTAAGTTGAGGGGGAGGCTAGGTTTAGGTGTTAGTCAGTTAGGGATAGCCAATCGCTGAGAGACAACCACAAAACATCAATGAAAGTCCATAGTGTTTTTCTCCCCTGATGACGCAAGACTGCGAAACCGGTCGGGAAGGTAACAGGTGGCACCATTGTCTATTGATCTACGATTGACCATTACATGCGCGCTAATCTTCTGGTGTTCCCTGTTTATGGGCCCCGTATGTGAGTTATTATTTTTATATCTAGTGCCTTTTAAAGAAATTTTATCTAAATAAACGGGTTACGCTTAGATATTGCCGTTTTTGTTTTCCTATATAAATTCCTGAAACTTTACCTCCATACGGATGTCCACTGGATCTTCACGACGTCTGATGTTCCCTGGACGTTATCTGTGACCTGAGCCATTTTACAACCTTATAATGTGGGTTGTTGGGAGCTGGTAAGCCTTTTCTAGTTTTGATGTTTGGCAGATACCTACCATTGATATATTGTGGTGAAGAATTTACCATTCCCTACATACAATGACTTTCTAAACCTGCGCTGACCTTTGATGTATGCCTGACTTCTGAACTTTTGGACATTGTTCTTCTCAGCGGCGGTTCCATTGTCCCTTGGCGCCGATATATTTGCTATTATACATAGTATAGAATTATTAGATGCAATATACAGTATAATAATACTCTATATCAGTGGGGTCTGGCAACCAGATCACTGCTGGCATTTATTGGCCAGGCTGATAGCAATCACACTGCTGGCTGAGTTACACGGAGAAGTGACAGTAGTCTTGAGGCCTCCCTGTCATTACTCGTCTCGGTCATCCTTCATATCCGGCACATTCACCGCCGGACGCTAACACTGCAGCCGCCATGTAGTTAATTAATTGGCTATCAGTGGTCTCCATGTAGATAAATCTCCCACCAGAGCGCATCAGATGACCTCCTCCTAATGCCAACACACTGCAACTCAATTCCATTAGAGAGGCAATCAGCATGTAATAGGCTGTCATTCCCCCATCTGATGTCACACTTCTGGTCGGAGTCTGCGCTCCTATCGATAGGACTGTCATCGGCCGCCGCAGCGACGCTCGTCCCCAATGCCGCTGAATCTGATTGCTTTTTTTTACTACCACTCCATGATGTGATCTGAATCGAGTAAATGTAATTTTACAAGAAAGCTTCCACAAGTGTTCATAGAACAGAGATGATTTTAGGTGAGATGGCGCACTGGGAGAAAATGACAGTAACATGAGTCCCTCCACCATCCCCCAGATAGCGGTGTTAGGTGGCCTGTCTGCCCTCACTACCCCAGATACTAGTATTAGGGGCCTTTGTGCCCCCCTTTCCCCATAACCCCTCCTGATAGCGCCAATAGGTGGCCTCTGTGCCCACCCATCTCTCTGATATCGTACTTCCCAACTTTTTGAGAAATGGGACACTTAAGCCACGCCCCTGACACACCCCTGATCACGCCCCCTTCACACCCCTAGCCACGCATACCATAAAGATTTCAAAAGAAAAATATGATGTTCTATACTTCAAACCACACAGGTCCTTTCTATCCTGGCTCATGGGGATAAAGTTTAGAGTCAATAAATTACATTTTTTCAGTAGAAAATAAATAAATAAATAAATAAAAAATAATAATAATAATAATAATAATTATATATATATATATATATATATATATATATATATATATATATATATGAACACCTGTCCTGTAAGAGGGACAAATGAGGAGGACAGAGTGACAGAGGGACAGGGCTCCCAAAGAGGGACTGTCCTTCCAAAAGAGGGACAGTTGGGAAGTATGTATGATAGCAGTATTAGGTGGCCTATGTCACCCCAACCCCAAATAACAATATTAGGGTGCCCTCATCCCCAAAATAGCAGTATTAGGTGGCCTTTGTTCCCGCAAGATGGCAGTATATGGTGGACTTTGTGCCCCCATCCTTAAACCAGCAATATTAGGTGGCCTCTGAGCCTACTTCTCCCACATAGCAGAAATGGTTGTCCTTTGTGCCCCCCCCATACCCCAAATAGCAGTATTAGGCCGCCGTTGCATCCCCCTATCAGAAGATATCAGTATTAAGTAGCCTTTGTGCCCCCAACCCCCAGATAGCACTATAAGGTGGCCTTTGGGGTTTATATGAAAAGGGCGCCTGTAAAAAAGGGCGCCTGGTGGAGCCCATATATGCCAATTTCGGCTACAAAAAAGGCGCCTGGTGTAGCCCATATAAACTTCGGCTACAAAAAAGGTGCCTAGTGTAGCCCATATGAAAACTCAGGCGCCCTTCTTTACACCTTGTAACCCATATGTGAGAGAACGCGGAAAAGCCGCCGCCTGTGCTGTTGAGGAGGCGTCTGGTTCCGCGTCCAATGCGGCGGTTTGCACGCGGAGGCGTGCGGCTGGTAACAGGGCAGAACGCGGAAAAGCCGCCGCATGTAACAACAGTAAGGCAGCTGCTTCCGCGTCCAGCGCGGCGGTTTGCACGCGGCAGCGTGTGTCTGGTGTGGCTGAGTCTGTTAGTGCACACAGGCTTAGGAATACACGCGCGCGCTGAGAGGCAGAACTCTTATACTGGGCAAGGAGAGATCAGCTGATCACGCCGATCAGCTGACTCCAGAGCAGATTACTATTGGTTGATCAAATAGGGGTGGTGCCGGTGAGCGCTACTCCATATATAGTTACTGCTGGCCAGTCTCAAGTTGTCTGCCGTTGCGATCACTACGTGGAAGCACTCAGACCTTAGTCAGATCCAACAGTGTGTTTGAACCAGGTGGACCTGGGAATTCACACTGAGCCAGATTACTTGTACTGTTATTCTGTTTATGCTTAGACTAGTTCCAGGGTGTAGAGACCACAGACCTCACACCCAGACTAGGGAACCTGCATTATCATCTGTGTTCTACTCCAGACTAGTTCCAGGGTGTAGAGACCAAGGACCTCACACCCAGACTAGGCATTGTTTGATATCTGTTATGGCTTTCTGCTTTCCTGACTATCCCTCTGTTTTCTGATTCGGTACCTCGCATATCTGATATCACGTTGCCAAACCCTGCCAGCCTTGGATACCGAATCAGCCTTCTGTCTATGTACTTTATCTGTCAGTGTGTTGCCGACCTGGCTTGCCCGACCTCGAGAGCTATCTCTCCCATTAAGAGATAGTCTCCAGATCAGACAGTGGCATCCACCATCGGGTGTCACTCACCTTCTGGCCCTTCCTACCTCCAGCCTGACTCCACCCCTTGGAGAGTCTCAGGCTGCTGGAAGGTTTCTGTGTCTTCAAGTGCAGTATTGCTACACTGCCTATGGTCACTGCTCAGCAGTTGCATTCTCAAAGTATTACTGTTACACCAAACACTCATATCACTCAAGTGTCCAGAGGTTAGCAATATATCGGTATTATCGGTGATTCTGCAGATCATCAATAATCGGGTATATATCTGCATTCTTGGTGATACTGCAGATCACCAATAATCAGATTCTCTCTGCGTGCTGACACCAATCGTTACACCATATTTCCAAAAATAACATTGATGTCTATGGCGGCGCCCTTTTCATACAGGCAGCTCAGGCACCCTTTTCAACCGATACCGGCTTTTGTGCCCCCCATCCCCCAGATAGCACTATAAGGTGGCCTTTGTGCCGCCCATCCCCCAGAGAGCACTATAAGGTGGCCTTTGTGCCCCCCCCCCATCCCCCAGATAGCACTATAAGGTGGCCTTTGTGCCCCCCCCCCCCATCCCCCAGATAGCACTATAAGGTAGACTTTGAATAAAACAACAGTACAAAACAGATAAGATCAAACTCCCCTCCTCCCCATGCCCCGGCCCCCTCAGTAGCTGCTATTATTGATAAAATAAGAATAAGTGGTATTATTTGTGAACCCGGTTCACCCCCTCTCACCCTCCTCTCTGCCTCCTCTGGGCATTTTATAATGTACTCCGGTAATGGTATTTTCCTTATTAAACCACAAGTTCATCCAGTCCTTTTAACTCATAAATCTATAACAAAGGAAACAGCTGCACTCCATAAAAATCAGTTTTAATTGGTAAAATCCCAAATGGAATAAAACGACAGCAATAAACAAGTGAATGCAGACAGGCCCTGCATAATTCAATGCAGCGAGGACGAAAAACAGCATTTATGCATTTAATAGCTAGAAAGGAAACCTGCCTAGGTAGAGTGGAAGATAATGGGCTCAGGAAAGGTGATTCATCAAAGCCAACGCGCTTCGCCTTCTCCACGAGCTTCGTCGGAGTGCCGGGCGCTGCTCAGGCCGAATAATGTATAGTATATGGATTTGATGCCCCAGTTTTCTGTGCTCCAAATAATCTCCTTCCAACAGACGGAGATTAAGTTAGTTAAATTAGCACGGGCCTTAAAATAGTATGTGTGGTGACATGATTACTGTGCGGGGTAATAAATAGACTTCTTCCCTGTTTGTGATCCGCAGATGAATGTATGAAAAAGCTCTGTGAATGCTGTAGGATGACATTTTATTTTCAAGCATTGTGCGATAGTAAATTCTACAGTATTTACAGTTTGTTTCCACCACAGGGTTCTCCTTCTATGAATAATCACTTATTGTTCCGTGCACTTCCTAACCAAGCAATAACAGGGCCGGATCGCCCACAAGGCCACGTAGGCGGGAGTCACATGCCTGACAGGTGTCCAGGGGCCCAGATTTCATTTCCTCTAAGCCCGACTATCAACTCTTTTTATCCATACCTCCCAACTTTTTGAGATGAGATAGAGGGACACTTAAGCCACGCCCTTGCCACACCCCTGATCACACCCCCATCATACCCCTATTCACGCATACCATAAAGATTTCAATAGAAAAATATTTTGTTTTATAATTCAAACCACACTGGTCCTTTCTATCCTGGTTCATTGTCCTTCATATTAACATTTTAAAATTAGAAATATATCAATTTAAAGGACGGGAATAAAGTTTAGAGTCAATCAAACACATTTTCAGTAGGAAAATACATACATTTATATAAATCTCTACATCAGTCCTGAAACTTAATTATTAGAAGGACAAGAATAACATTACGGCACATCAAATTCTTTAAAAATCGATACAACTTTATTCAAAAAAATACAAAAAGTCAATTTGTCATGAAAAGAGATTCTTATCAAAAGTCCTTTCTTTTCCAAAAATAGCATTAAAGCTCATTCAATATTTTCATGATACTAACAGGATCAATCATCTGGCTTGACAAAGCAAAAATTCTTAAATCACTGATGGCATTTTTTAGAATAAATACATTTCTAATGGCAACGACACATGTTCGTTTCGGGCATGCAAAACCCTTCATCAGGCCTCATTTGTATATAATTGGGCCAGATTGTTCGCAAGAGCCAGAGAGACAAAAAGAAAATAGGAGGCATCCGACCAACCGGTGCACAAGCACTATCCCACCGACTGGAACCCAGATAATCCAGCAGCTACAAAAGAGAGCATAAGTCCTGAAAGAGGGACAAATGAGGAAGAAAGAGGGACAAATGAGGAGGAAAGAGGGGCAGGGTTTCCAAAGAGGGACTGTCCCTCCAAAAGAGGGACAGCTGGGAGTTATGCAAAAAGGCCAGGCAGCAAGTAGGAGGAGCCAAAGCTGTAATATTGTAAGGATGAGTAGTTGGGAACCTCCTGCAGCCCTGGGACCCCCTGCAGCTGCCACAGCTGCACCCCCAGTGGTTGTACTGATGAAATTAGCTCAAAAGCTGTCTTTCTTGGCCCTGGCACATTTTGTAAGATTAACTTTAAAGCGGACCTGAACTCTGAACTTCTTCCTAAAAGATAAGCAACAGAATAATAACCTATAAAGAAAAAAACGTTCTTTGCTACAGCTGTTACAAATCCTGCAAAACATCTGCAGTATGTTTACTTCCTGCTTTCATGGAAGCAGACATAGGGTTAACATCCTGTGTTTAAAAATGAGCTGCTCTGCCAAGGCAGAGGAGATTCCTGAGCTGACACAGCTGAGAGATGAAATTACAGTGGTGATTAATCACAGATGAGGGGGGATTCGACAGGCTAAACTCTCTAAATACATACAGGGTCAATTTCTCTCTGTTTTCCTTCTGTCCTGTGCAGGAGTTCAGGTCCACTTTAGGAGAATCTGAAGTGAGAGGGAGGTGGAGGCTGGCATATTTATTTCCTTTTAAACAATACTAGTTGCCTGGCAGCCCTGCTGATCTCTTTGGCTGCAGTAGTGTCTGAATCACATGATAGGAGCAGAGTGCTCTGTGCACGCAGATAAACACCCAGTATAAAAGTGGCCACTAACAGTCCGATTTCTAGAGAAATATCGTTTGAGCGATCAGAAATTCTGATCGGATTGGTTGTAAATAATCTCAGCTGATGGGCACAATCGATAACGAACGATTATAAAAATAGTTGTCCGATTAGATTTTCATCATACCAAAATTTGGATTTTTCTTGTTGGTTGTGAAAGATAAGAAACAAAGATTGGCTCGCTGATGGTGTAATGAACGATTTTTCTTCCACTCAAAACTATCTGATCGCTCAAACGATTTTGTGCTAGAAATTGGATCGTTAGTGGCCACGTTAACAAGTTAGAATTCTTTACTGAAGAACAACTTGCAGAGATATACCACACACCACCATCAGGTAATGCAGCTTACTTAGAACAGAGAGAAACACAGAATGAATACAGGAAACCACAATACCATAGAGATCTTCACTTCATTCCACAGACAGTGACATCTTGTGGTTGCTTTACTATACTGCAGTGTAAATGAATTCTGTTGATACTGCCAGCATCACACACCTGAAACAAGCATGCGCTTAATCCAGTCATGCTTCAGTCAGAAACATCAGATCTGCTGCATGCTTGTTCAGGGGCTATGGCTAGAGTGTGAATTCGCTCTGGAATATCTCTTGCCTTGTTCAACCAATACTCGTCGTCCTTCAGCGAATGCTAAATCATTGTTTAGCTCTTGGAGCTGCCGGTGTCAGTGAATGAAATGTTGTTCTTTCATTTTTATCTTTTGTAGTTATTGTATATCCCTGTCTCGCACTTCTGGCCCATGTAAACATTGCATTGCTCCGGAGTTCCCCCGCTCTTTATCGGTAAGCTGTTTACCGCTCGTTTCGCACGGGGGGTTATTTTCCTTTCCCCATGACATTGCCGCTGATAGCAGGTCGCTCTTTCCCAGCATCGTAGCCAAGCTGTAAATTGCTTTCCCCGAAGGGGCTAAATGGATTTTTAAGTGATTTCCCCCCAAGGATAGGCGGTGAAATGGAAGCCATGTTCTGTGGTGTCTGGCTGGGATTTTTTCGCACACACGCTGCCCCGTGTTCAGTGGTGTCTGGCTGGGTTATTTTGCACACAGGCTGCCCCCTCTCACACTTAGTTTAGGGCGATCGCAGTAAATGTGGTCGCAGCTGAGGCCAGACAATAAAGCCTTTAACAGCAGAGACATTGGCACGGATCTGAGAGGGTTGGAGAGCCGCGATGAGATGGTGTGAATGATCCAGGAAACTTGGACGGGATTCTTTTAAAAATTATCTAGGTTGGAACTCTACAGTGACTTAGTATCTTGGGAAACACCTGATCAGCGTGCATCAAACAAGGGCGTCAGGAATAAAGGGCAGGGGGTACAACGGAAATGTTAAGATATTGTCTATAACAATATTTGTATAGTTTCTTCATCTTTATCTGAGATAGAATAATAAATACTGTATGTTGAAATAACGGTTTGAGCAAGGGCACCAGATGCAGCCGAATTAGCAAAATATCGTCTATAACAATGAAAACGAAAATAAAAATTGGTAAATATTACCGATATTTTAGTACAACTAAACCTAACCCTACTCTCACACAGAATCCTCCCTCTACCGATGTCTAACTGTAAGACCCTCCTGGTGGTGCCTAGCCCTAAGAACACCCCTCCCAGTTGTGCCTAACCCTAAGACCACCCCTAGTGGTGGTAACTCTAAGACCACCCCTAGTGGTGCCTAACCCTAAGACCACCCCTAGTGGTGCCAACCCCTAAGACCGCCCTGGTGGTGCCTAACCTTAAGACCCTCCTGGTGGTGTCTAACCCTAAGACCCCCCTGGTGGTGCCTAACCCTAAAACCCTCCTGGTGGTGACTAACCCTAAGACCCCTCTGATAGTGCCTAACCCTAAGACCCCCCAGTGGTGCCTAACCCTAACCACCCCCCTGGTGGTGCCTAACTCTAAGACCCCCCTGGTGGTGCCTAACCCTAAAACCCTCCTGGTGGTGTCTAACCCTGAGACCCCCCTGGTGGTGACTAACCCTAAGACCCCCCTGGTGGTGACTAACCCTAAGACCCCCCTGGTGGTCCCTAACCCTAAGACCCCCCTGGTGGTGACTAACCCTAAGACCCCCCTGGTGGTGCCTAACCCTAAGACCCCCCTGGTGGTGCCTAACCCTAAGACCCCCCTGGTGGTGCCTAACCCTAAGAGCCCCTGGTGGTGCCTAACCCTAAAACTCCCCATTCTGACGCCTAACCTTTGAACCCCCTTCTTGATACTTAACCTTACAAAGCCCCTTTCTCCGCTGCAAATAACATTAATACAAAAATCGATATATTTCTAAGATAATACATGTCAAAACATGTAACCTCCCCCGACCTACTGCTAACACTAACCTCCCCTATCTACTTCTTACAGTAACCCTTCTACCTGTTCCTAACACTAACCATCCTTCTACCCTACACCTAACACTACCCTTCTTGCAGCTCAACTTCTACCGGCCAAAGTCCGGTGCCCAAATTACACACTGAGTGCCAATAAAGGTTCAATTAACATTGCGGCCTATGGCAGCTGGCAGGGCATTACCTGCCTTGTCCAGAAAGCCACATTTATATCCCAACAGTGTCACACATATATGTGGTGCCCCAAGGTTTGAAAACGCAACATGTTTCATCAAGCACTGTTCACTTCCTCAGGGGCACAGTGGCGAAGCAGAAGAGATGGAAGTAATAATCTACAGCAGGTCACCATGTGTTGGAGAGCTAAATCATTCTGCGTCTAGAAGAGGTAAAGAGTGTCAGAATCAATCATCTCTGCTGTGCGATAATTACAGTATTTTATCTGCCGTAATAATCTCCGGCACTCGCCGAGTCTCCCATAATACTCATGTTATCAGTGACTCTACTTTCTCCTTCCCATGAAATCAGTCTTTCTGTCTCGGGTTCTGTTGTCTGCTTTGTATTCTGACCTCCTTAACCCCTCATCGCTCCTCTGTTTTATTTCCAGGTCCTTGTCTTGTGGCCGCGGTCCCCAGTGACCCCCTAACAAGGCCACTTGTCAGGAGCAGATCTATAGAAGTTGCTGAGGTGGCGAAAACTAATGGGAACGACAAGATCTGTAGATCTCCTGACCTCACATGTTCCGCGTACAAAAAATAAAGGCGCCTGGAAGTTTGGGCGCCCAGTAAGGCCGATAGTAAAATGTCGATATTAAATACCAATATTTTCCTATGGCCAAACCTAAGCCTACTCTCACACAAAACCCTCCTATCGGACGATCGTGGTTGGGGTGTCTTGGCACCCTATGGAAAAAAATACAGGAGACAATAAAGGGAGCCCGATAGTGCAGTATGTCAATAATAGGTGTGTGGAGAAATCAATTGATTGAAAGGGCTACTCACAAAGGAGGGTTGCTAGGGGCAACCGACCACAGGAAGCAGGTGGAGACCATAAACCCGACTCCACTCGAGGTGGTCCTGGACGGACCGGGTTGCGGTCGCTCTCTTAGATGAAAAAGGATGCACAAAACATTAACCGTGGTAAAATGGGTGTTCTGTCACCACCCCTCGGACAACATGTACGGGGGTATAACTATGCACAATAAGGGAAAGAGGCGCCCTGATTTGAATAAAAGCTTTTAAAACCAGTTTAAAAACGAAAAAGAAAAATGAGGTATCTTACCTCAATGACGAAATCTCTGTAAACTTACAAAAGATTTTTATTTGAGCACAGGCAACGCGTTTCGCGGGTCTGAGCCCGCTTCCTCAGGCCAATACAGTGCCAAATGACAGAAATCATGTAGCATAGGGAGCCTAACCTCACCCCCCCCCCACACACACACACACACTACCTGCCTAATGCTTAAACCACTCCCCCTGCACACACACTACCTGCTTAATGCCTAAACCTAAACTCCTCCCCCTCACACACTACCTGCCTATTAATACTTAAACCACTCCCCCTGCACAGTGCACACACTACCTGCCTAATACTTAAACCACTCCCCCTGCACATAAAACCACACACTGTCTCCTCCTCATTTCCCCATATATCCTACCTCATCACTCTCTGTCTCCTCCTCTCATTTCCCCATACATCCTACCTCGCCACTCTCCTCCTCATTTCTCCATACATCCTCCCTCGCCACTCTCTGTCTCCTCCTTATTTCCTCATACATCCTACCTCGCCACTCTCTGTCTCCTCCTCCTCTCATTTCCCCATACATCCTACCTCGCCACTCTCTGTCTCCTCCTCATTTCCCCATACATCCTACCTCGCCACTCTCCTCCTCATTTCCCCATACATCCTACCTCGCCACTCTCTGTCTCCTCCTCTCATTTCCCCATACATCCCACCTCGCCAATCTCTGTCTCCTCCTCATTTCCCCATACATCCTACCTCGCCACTCTCTGTCTCCTCCTCTCATTTCCCCATACATCCCACCTCGCCACTCTCTGTCTCCTCCTCATTTCCCCATACATCCCACCTCGCCACTCTCTGTCTCCTCCTCTCATTTCCCCATACATCCCACCTCGCCAATCTCTGTCTCCTCCTCATTTCCCCATACATCCTACCTCGCCACTCTCTGTCTCCTCCTCTCATTTCCCCATACATCCTACCTCAACACTCTCTGTCTCCTACTCATTTCCCCATACATCCCACCTCGCCACTCTCTGTCTCCTCCTCTTTTCCTCATACATCCTACCTCGCCACTCTCTGTCTCCTACTCATTTCCCCATACATCCCACCTCACCACTCTCTGTCTCCTCCTCTCATTTCCCCATACACCCTACCTTGCCACTCTCTGTCTTCTCCTCGTCTCATTTCCCCATACACCCTACCTCGCCACTCTCTGTCTCCTCCTCCTCATTTCCCCATACATCCTACATCGCCACTCTCTTTCTCCTCCTTATTTCCCCATACATCCTACCTCGTCACTCTCTGTCTCCTCCTCCTCATTTCCCCATACATCCTACCTCACCACTCTCTGTCTCCTCCTCTCATTTCCCCATACATCCTACATCGCCACTCTCTTTCTTCTCCTCATTTCCCCATACATCCTACCTCGCCACTCTCTGTCTCCTCCTCATTTCCCCATACTTCCTACCTCGCCACTCTCTGTCTCCTCCTCTCATTTCCCCATACACCCTACCTTGCCACTCTCTGTCTCCTCCTCATTTCCCCATACATCCTACCTCGCCACTCTCTGTCTCCTCCTCCTCATTTCCCCATACATCCTACCTCACCACTCTCTGTCTCCTCCTTATTTCCCCATACATCCCACCTCACCACTCTCTGTCTCCTCCTCTTATTTCCCCATACATCCCACCTCGCCACTCTCTGTCTCCTCCTCTCATTTCACCATACATCCTACCTCGCCACTTTCAGTCTCCTCCTCATTTCTCCATATATCCTACCTTACCACTCTCTGTCTCCTCCTCCTCATTTCCCCATACATCCTACATCGCCACTCTCTGTCTCCTCCTTATTTCCCCATACATCCCACCTCGCCACTCTCTGTCTCCTCCTCTTATTTCCCCATACATCCTGCCTCGCCACTCTCGGTCTCCTCCTCTCATTTCCCCATACATCCCACCTCGCCACTCTCTGTCTCCTCCTCCTCTCATTTCCCCATACATCCTACCTCGCCACTCTCTGTCTCCTCCTTATTTCCCCATACATCCTACCTCGCCACTCTCTGTCTCCTCCTTATTTTGCCATACATCCTACCTCGCCACTCTCTGTCTCCTCCTTATTTTCCCATACATCCCACCTCGCCACTCTCTGTCTCCTCCTCCTCATTTCCCCATACATCCTACATCGCCACTCTCTTTCTCCTCCTTATTTCCCCATACATCCTACCTCGTCACTCTCTGTCTCCTCCTCATTTCCCCATACATCCTACATCGCCACTCTCTGTCTCCTCCTCCTCATTTCCCCATACACCCTACCTCGCCACTCTCTGTCTCCTCCTCTCATTTCCCCATACACCCTACCTTGCCACTCTCTGTCTCCTCCTCATTTCCCCATACATCCTACCTCGCCACTCTCTGTCTCCTCATCCTCATTTCCCCATACATCCTACCTCGCCACTCTCTGTCTCCTCTTCATTTCCCCATACATCCCACCTCACCACTCTCTGTCTCCTCCTCCTCATTTCCCCATACACCCTACCTCGCCACTCTCTGTCTCCTCCTCTTATTTCCCCATACATCCCACCTCGCCACTCTCTGTCTCCTCCTCCTCATTTCCCCATACACCCTACCTCGCCACTCTCTGTCTCCTCCTCTCATTTCCCCATACATCGTACCTCGCCACTCTCTGTCTCCTCCTCTCATTTTCCCATACATCCTACCTCGCCACTCTCTGTCTCCTCCTCATTTCCCCATACATCCTACCTCGCCACTCTCTGTCTCCTCCTCATTTCCCCATACATCGTACCTCGCCACTCTCTGTCTCCTCCTCATTTTCCCATACATCCCACCTCGCCACTCTCTGTCTCCTCCTCTCATTTTCCCATACATCCTACCTTGCCACTCTCTGTCTCCTCCTCATTTCCCCATACATCCTACCTCGCCACTCTCTGTCTCCTCCTCATTTCCCCATACATCCTACCTCGCCACTCTCTGTCTCCTCCTCATTTCCCCATACATTCTACCTCACCACTCTCTGTCTCCTCCTCTCATTTCCCCATACATCCTACATCGTCACTCTCTGTCTCCTCCTCATTTCCCCATACATCCTACCTCGCCACTCTCTGTCTCCTCCTCCTCATTTCCCCATACATCCTACCTCGCCACTCTCTGTCTCCTCTTCATTTCCCCATACATCCCTCCTCACCACTCTCTGTCTCCTCCTCTTATTTCCCCATACATCCCACCTTGCCACTCTCTGTCTCCTCCTCCTCATTTCCCCATACACCCTACCTCGCCACTCTCTGTCTCCTCCTCTCATTTCCCCATACATCCTACCTCGACACTCTCCTCCTCATTTCCCCATACATTCCACCTCGCCACTCTCTGTCTCCTCCTCATTTCTCCATATATCCTACCTTACCACTCTCTGTCTCCTCCTCCTCATTTCCCCATACATCCTACATCGCCACTCTCTGTCTCCTCCTCATTTCCCCATACATCCTACATCGCCACTCTCTTTCTCCTCCTTATTTCCCCATACATCCTACCTCGCCACTCTCTGTCTCCTCCTTATTTCCCCATACATCCTACATCGCCACTCTCTTTCTCCTCCTTATTTCCCCATACATCCTACCTCGCCACTCTCTGTCTCCTCCTCCTCATTTCCCCATACATCCTACCTCGCCACTCTCTGTCTTCTCCTCTCATTTCCCCATACATCCTACCTCGCCACTCTCTTTCTCCTCCTTATTTCCCCATACATCCTACCTCGTCACTCTCTGTCTCCTCCTCATTTCCCCATACATCCTCCCTCTCCACTCTCTGTCTCCTCCTTATTTCCCCATACATCCTACCTTGCCACTCTCTGTCTCCTCCTCATTTCCCCATACATCCTACCCCACCACTCTCTTTCTCCTCCTTATTTCCCCATACATCCTACCTCGTCACTCTCTGTCTCCTCCTCATTTCCCCATACATCCTACCTCGCCACTCTCTGTCTCCTCCTCATTTCCCCATACATCGTACCTCGCCACTCTCTGTCTCCTCCTCATTTTCCCATACATCCCACCTCGCCACTCTCTGTCTCCTCCTCTCATTTTCCCATACATCCTACCTTGCCACTCTCTGTCTCCTCCTCATTTCCCCATACATCCTACCTCGCCACTCTCTGTCTCCTCCTCATTTCCCCATACATCCTACCTCGCCACTCTCTGTCTCCTCCTCATTTCCCCATACATTCTACCTCACCACTCTCTGTCTCCTCCTCTCATTTCCCCATACATCCTACATCGTCACTCTCTGTCTCCTCCTCATTTCCCCATACATCCTACCTCGCCACTCTCTGTCTCCTCCTCCTCATTTCCCCATACATCCTACCTCGCCACTCTCTGTCTCCTCTTCATTTCCCCATACATCCCTCCTCACCACTCTCTGTCTCCTCCTCTTATTTCCCCATACATCCCACCTTGCCACTCTCTGTCTCCTCCTCCTCATTTCCCCATACACCCTACCTCGCCACTCTCTGTCTCCTCCTCTCATTTCCCCATACATCCTACCTCGACACTCTCCTCCTCATTTCCCCATACATTCCACCTCGCCACTCTCTGTCTCCTCCTCATTTCTCCATATATCCTACCTTACCACTCTCTGTCTCCTCCTCCTCATTTCCCCATACATCCTACATCGCCACTCTCTGTCTCCTCCTCATTTCCCCATACATCCTACATCGCCACTCTCTTTCTCCTCCTTATTTCCCCATACATCCTACCTCGCCACTCTCTGTCTCCTCCTTATTTCCCCATACATCCTACATCGCCACTCTCTTTCTCCTCCTTATTTCCCCATACATCCTACCTCGCCACTCTCTGTCTCCTCCTCCTCATTTCCCCATACATCCTACCTCGCCACTCTCTGTCTTCTCCTCTCATTTCCCCATACATCCTACCTCGCCACTCTCTTTCTCCTCCTTATTTCCCCATACATCCTACCTCGTCACTCTCTGTCTCCTCCTCATTTCCCCATACATCCTCCCTCTCCACTCTCTGTCTCCTCCTTATTTCCCCATACATCCTACCTTGCCACTCTCTGTCTCCTCCTCATTTCCCCATACATCCTACCCCACCACTCTCTTTCTCCTCCTTATTTCCCCATACATCCTACCTCGTCACTCTCTGTCTCCTCCTCATTTCCCCATACATCCTAACTCACCACTCTCTGTCTCCTCCTTATTTCCCCATACATCCTACCTCGCCACTCTCTTTCTCCTCCTTATTTCCCCATACATCCTACCTCGTCACTCTCTGTCTCCTCCTCATTTCCCCATACATCCTACCTCACCACTCTCTGTCTCCTCCTTATTTCCCCATACATCCTACCTTGCCACTCTCTGTCTCCTCCTCATTTCCCCATACATCCTACCTCGCCACTCTCTGTCTCCTCCTCATTTCCTCATCCATCCTACCTCGCCACTCTCTGTCTCCTCCTCTTATTTCCCCATACATCCTACCTCACCACTCTCTGTCTCCTCCTCTTATTTCCCCATACACCCTACCTCGCCACTCTCTGTCTCCTCCTCATTTCCCCATACATCCTACCTCGCCACTCTCTGTCTCCTCCTCTTATTTCCCCATACATCTCACCTCGCCACTCTCTGTCTCCTCCTCATTTCCCCATACATCCTACCTCGCTACTCTCTGTCTCCTCCTCATTTCCCCATACATCCTACCTCGCCACTCTCTGTCTCCTCCTCATTTCTCCATACATCCTACCTTGCCACTCTCCTCCTCATTTCCCCATACATCCTACCTCGCCACTCTCTGTCTCCTCCTCATTTCCCCATACATCCTACCTCGCCACTCTCTTTCTCCTCCTTATTTCCCCATACATCCTACCTCGCCACTCTCTGTCTCCTCCTCTTATTTCCCCATACACCCTACCTCGCCACTCTCTGTCTCCTCCTCTCATTTCCCCATACATCCCACCTCGCCACTCTCTGTCTCCTCCTCCTCTCATTTTCCCATACATCCTACCTCGCCACTCTCTGTCTCCTCCTTATTTCCCCATACATCCTACCTCGCCACTCTCTGTCTCCTCCTTATTTTGCCATACATCCTACCTCGCCACTCTCTGTCTCCTCCTTATTTTCCCATACATCCCACCTCGCCACTCTCTGTCTCCTCCTCCTCATTTCCCCATACATCCTACATCGCCACTCTCTTTCTCCTCCTTATTTCCCCATACATCCTACCTCGTCACTCTCTGTCTCCTCCTCCTCATTTCCCCATACATCTTACATCGCCACTCTCTTTCTTCTCCTCATTTCCCCATACATCCTACCTCACCACTCTCTGTCTCCTCCTCTCATTTCCCCATACATCCTACCTCGCCACTCTCTGTCTCCTCCTCTCATTTCCCCATACATCTTACATCGCCACTCTCTTTCTCCTCCTCATTTCCCCATACATCCCACCTCGACACTCTCTGTCTCCTCCTCTCATTTCCCCATACACCCTACCTCACCACTCTCTGTCTCCTCCTCATTTCTCCATACATCCTACCTCGCCACTCTCTGTCTCCTCCTCATTTCCCCATACATCCTACCTCACCACTCTCTGTCTCCTCCTCATTTCCCCATACATCCTACCTCGCCACTCTCTGTCTCCTCCTCATTTCCCCATACATCCTACCTCCCCACTCTCTGTCTCCTCCTCATTTCCCCATACATCCTACCTCACCACTCTCTGTCTCCTCCTCATTTCCCCATACATCCTACCTCGCCACTCTCTGTCTCCTCCTCTCATTTCCCCATACATCCTACCTCGCCACTCTCTGTCTCCTCCTTATTTCCCCATACATCCTACCTCGCCACTCTCTGTCTCCTCCTCCTCATTTCCCCATACATCCTACCTCGCCACTCTCTGTCTTCTCCTCTCATTTCCCCATACATCCTACCTTGCCACTCTCTGTCTCATCCTCATTTCCCCATACATCCTACCTCGCCACTCTCTTTCTCCTCCTTATTTCCCCATACATCCTACCTCGTTACTCTCTGTCTCCTCCTCATTTCCCCATACATCCTACCTCACCACTCTCTGTCTCCTCCTTATTTCCCCATACATCCTACCTCGCCACTCTCTTTCTCCTCCTTATTTCCCCATACATCCTACCTCGTCACTCTCTGTCTCCTCCTCATTTCCCCATACATCCTACCTCACCACTCTCTGTCTCCTCCTTATTTCCCCATACATCCTACCTTGCCACTCTCTGTCTCCTCCTCATTTCCCCATACATCCTACCTCGCCACTCTCTGTCTCCTCCTCATTTCCTCATCCATCCTACCTCGCCACTCTCTGTCTCCTCCTCTTATTTCCCCATACATCCTACCTCGCCACTCTCTGTCTCCTCCTCTTATTTCCCCATACACCCTACCTCGCCACTCTCTGTCTCCTCCTCATTTCCCCATACATCCTACCTCGCCACTCTCTGTCTCCTCCTCTTATTTCCCCATACATCTCACCTCGCCACTCTCTGTCTCCTCCTCATTTCCCCATACATCCTACCTCGCCACTCTCTGTCTCCTCCTCATTTCCCCATACATCCTACCTCGCCACTCTCTGTCTCCTCCTCATTTCTCCATACATCCTACCTTGCCACTCTCCTCCTCATTTCCCCATACATCCTACCTCGCCACTCTCTGTCTCCTCCTCATTTCCCCATACATCCTACCTCGCCACTCTCTGTCTCCTCCTCTTATTTCCCCATACATCTCACCTCGCCACTCTCTGTCTCCTCCTCTTATTTCCCCATACATCCTACCTCGCCACTCTCTGTCTCCTCCTCTTATTTCCCCATACACCCTACCTCGCCACTCTCTGTCTCCTCCTCTCATTTCCCCATACATCCCACCTCGCCACTCTCTGTCTCCTCCTCCTCTCATTTTCCCATACATCCTACCTCGCCACTCTCTGTCTCCTCCTTATTTCCCCATACATCCTACCTCGCCACTCTCTGTCTCCTCCTTATTTTGCCATACATCCTACCTCGCCACTCTCTGTCTCCTCCTCCTCATTTCCCCATACATCCTACATCGCCACTCTCTTTCTCCTCCTTATTTCCCCATACATCCTACCTCGTCACTCTCTGTCTCCTCCTCCTCATTTCCCCATACATCTTACATCGTCACTCTCTTTCTTCTCCTCATTTCCCCATACATCCTACCTCACCACTCTCTGTCTCCTCCTCTCATTTCCCCATACATCTTACATCGCCACTCTCTTTCTCCTCCTCATTTCCCCATACATCCCACCTCGACACTCTCTGTCTCCTCCTCTCATTTCCCCATACACCCTACCTCACCACTCTCTGTCTCCTCCTCATTTCTCCATACATCCTACCTCGCCACTCTCTGTCTCCTCCTCATTTCCCCATACATCCTACCTCGCCATTCTCTTTCTCCTCCTCATTTCCCCATACATCCCACCTCGACACTCTCTGTCTCCTCCTCTCATTTCCCCATACACCCTACCTCACCACTCTCTGTCTCCTCCTCATTTCTCCATACATCCTACCTCGCCACTCTCTGTCTCCTCCTCATTTCCCCATACATCCTACCTCCCCACTCTCTGTCTCCTCCTCATTTCCCCATACATCCTACCTCGCCAGTCTCTGTCTCCTCCTCATTTCCCCATACATCCCACCTCACCACTCTCTGTCTCCTCCTCATTTCCCCATACACCCTACCTCGCCGCTCTCTGTCTCCTCCTCATTTCCCCATACATCCTACCTCGCCACTCTCTGTCTCCTCCTCATTTCCCCATACATCCTCCCTCTCCACTCTCTGTCTCCTCCTCTCATTTCCCCATACATCCTACCTTGCCACTCTCTGTCTCCTCCTCATTTCCCCATACATCCTACCTCACCACTCTCTGTCTCCTCCTCATTTCCTCATACATCCTCCCTCACCACTCTCTGTCTCCACCTCCTCTCATTTCCCCATACATCCTACCTCGCCACTCTCTGTCTCCTCCTCATTTCCCCATGCATCCTACCTCGCCACTCTCTGTCTCCTCCTCATTTCCCCATACATCCTACCTCGCCACTCTCTGTCTCCTCCTCATTTCCCCATACATCCTACCTCCCCACTCTCTGTCTCCTCCTCATTTCCCCATACATCCTACCTCGCCAGTCTCTGTCTCCTCCTCATTTCCCCATACATCCCACCTCACCACTCTCTGTCTCCTCCTCATTTCCCCATACACCCTACCTCGCCGCTCTCTGTCTCCTCCTCATTTCCCCATACATCCTACCTCGCCACTCTCTGTCTCCTCCTCATTTCCCCATACATCCTCCCTCTCCACTCTCTGTCTCCTCCTCTCATTTCCCCATACATCCTACCTTGCCACTCTCTGTCTCCTCCTCATTTCCCCATACATCCTACCTCACCACTCTCTGTCTCCTCCTCATTTCCTCATACATCCTCCCTCACCACTCTCTGTCTCCTCCTCCTCTCATTTCCCCATACATCCTACCTCGCCACTCTCTGTCTCCTCCTCATTTCCCCATGCATCCTACCTCGCCACTCTCTGTCTCCTCCTCATTTCCCCATACATCCCACCTCACCACTCTCTGTCTCCTCCTCATTTCCCCATACATCCTACCTCGCCACTCTCTGTCTCCTCCTCATTCCCCCATATATCCCACCTCACCACTCTCTGTCTCCTCCTCATTTCCCCATACATCCCTACCTCACCACTCTCTGTCTCCTCCTCATTTCTCCATACATCCTACCTCCCCACTCTCTGTCTCCTCCTCATTTCCCCATACATCCTACCTCGCCAGTCTCTGTCTCCTCCTCATTTCCCCATACATCCCACCTCACCACTCTCTGTCTCCTCCTCATTTCCCCATACACCCTACCTCGCCGCTCTCTGTCTCCTCCTCATTTCCCCATACATCCTACCTCGCCACTCTCTGTCTCCTCCTCATTTCTCCATACATCCTACCTTGCCACTCTCCTCCTCATTTCCCCATACATCCTACCTCGCCACTCTCTGTCTCCTCCTCATTTCCCCATACATCCTACCTCGCCACTCTCTGTCTCCTCCTCTTATTTCCCCATACATCTCACCTCGCCACTCTCTGTCTCCTCCTCTTATTTCCCCATACATCCTACCTCGCCACTCTCTGTCTCCTCCTCTTATTTCCCCATACACCCTACCTCGCCACTCTCTGTCTCCTCCTCTCATTTCCCCATACATCCCACCTCGCCACTCTCTGTCTCCTCCTCCTCTCATTTTCCCATACATCCTACCTCGCCACTCTCTGTCTCCTCCTTATTTCCCCATACATCCTACCTCGCCACTCTCTGTCTCCTCCTTATTTTGCCATACATCCTACCTCGCCACTCTCTGTCTCCTCCTCCTCATTTCCCCATACATCCTACATCGCCACTCTCTTTCTCCTCCTTATTTCCCCATACATCCTACCTCGTCACTCTCTGTCTCCTCCTCCTCATTTCCCCATACATCTTACATCGTCACTCTCTTTCTTCTCCTCATTTCCCCATACATCCTACCTCACCACTCTCTGTCTCCTCCTCTCATTTCCCCATACATCTTACATCGCCACTCTCTTTCTCCTCCTCATTTCCCCATACATCCCACCTCGACACTCTCTGTCTCCTCCTCTCATTTCCCCATACACCCTACCTCACCACTCTCTGTCTCCTCCTCATTTCTCCATACATCCTACCTCGCCACTCTCTGTCTCCTCCTCATTTCCCCATACATCCTACCTCGCCATTCTCTTTCTCCTCCTCATTTCCCCATACATCCCACCTCGACACTCTCTGTCTCCTCCTCTCATTTCCCCATACACCCTACCTCACCACTCTCTGTCTCCTCCTCATTTCTCCATACATCCTACCTCGCCACTCTCTGTCTCCTCCTCATTTCCCCATACATCCTACCTCCCCACTCTCTGTCTCCTCCTCATTTCCCCATACATCCTACCTCGCCAGTCTCTGTCTCCTCCTCATTTCCCCATACATCCCACCTCACCACTCTCTGTCTCCTCCTCATTTCCCCATACACCCTACCTCGCCGCTCTCTGTCTCCTCCTCATTTCCCCATACATCCTACCTCGCCACTCTCTGTCTCCTCCTCATTTCCCCATACATCCTCCCTCTCCACTCTCTGTCTCCTCCTCTCATTTCCCCATACATCCTACCTTGCCACTCTCTGTCTCCTCCTCATTTCCCCATACATCCTACCTCACCACTCTCTGTCTCCTCCTCATTTCCTCATACATCCTCCCTCACCACTCTCTGTCTCCTCCTCCTCTCATTTCCCCATACATCCTACCTCGCCACTCTCTGTCTCCTCCTCATTTCCCCATGCATCCTACCTCGCCACTCTCTGTCTCCTCCTCATTTCCCCATACATCCTACCTCGCCACTCTCTGTCTCCTCCTCATTTCCCCATACATCCTACCTCCCCACTCTCTGTCTCCTCCTCATTTCCCCATACATCCTACCTCGCCAGTCTCTGTCTCCTCCTCATTTCCCCATACATCCCACCTCACCACTCTCTGTCTCCTCCTCATTTCCCCATACACCCTACCTCGCCGCTCTCTGTCTCCTCCTCATTTCCCCATACATCCTACCTCGCCACTCTCTGTCTCCTCCTCATTTCCCCATACATCCTCCCTCTCCACTCTCTGTCTCCTCCTCTCATTTCCCCATACATCCTACCTTGCCACTCTCTGTCTCCTCCTCATTTCCCCATACATCCTACCTCACCACTCTCTGTCTCCTCCTCATTTCCTCATACATCCTCCCTCACCACTCTCTGTCTCCTCCTCCTCTCATTTCCCCATACATCCTACCTCGCCACTCTCTGTCTCCTCCTCATTTCCCCATGCATCCTACCTCGCCACTCTCTGTCTCCTCCTCATTTCCCCATACATCCCACCTCACCACTCTCTGTCTCCTCCTCATTTCCCCATACATCCTACCTCGCCACTCTCTGTCTCCTCCTCATTCCCCCATATATCCCACCTCACCACTCTCTGTCTCCTCCTCATTTCCCCATACATCCCTACCTCACCACTCTCTGTCTCCTCCTCATTTCTCCATACATCCTACCTCCCCACTCTCTGTCTCCTCCTCATTTCCCCATACATCCTACCTCGCCAGTCTCTGTCTCCTCCTCATTTCCCCATACATCCCACCTCACCACTCTCTGTCTCCTCCTCATTTCCCCATACACCCTACCTCGCCGCTCTCTGTCTCCTCCTCATTTCCCCATACATCCTACCTCGCCACTCTCTGTCTCCTCCTCATTTCCCCATACATCCTCCCTCTCCACTCTCTGTCTCCTCCTCTCATTTCCCCATACATCCTACCTTGCCACTCTCTGTCTCCTCCTCATTTCCCCATACATCCTACCTCACCACTCTCTGTCTCCTCCTCATTTCCTCATACATCCTCCCTCACCACTCTCTGTCTCCTCCTCCTCTCATTTTCCCATACATCCTACCTCGCCACTCTCTGTCTCCTCCTCATTTCCCCATGCATCCTACCTCGCCACTCTCTGTCTCCTCCTCATTTCCCCATACATCCTACCTCGCCACTCTCTGTCTCCTCCTCATTTCCCCATACATCCTACCTCCCCACTCTCTGTCTCCTCCTCATTTCCCCATACATCCTACCTCGCCAGTCTCTGTCTCCTCCTCATTTCCCCATACATCCCACCTCACCACTCTCTGTCTCCTCCTCATTTCCCCATACACCCTACCTCGCCGCTCTCTGTCTCCTCCTCATTTCCCCATACATCCTACCTCGCCACTCTCTGTCTCCTCCTCATTTCCCCATACATCCTCCCTCTCCACTCTCTGTCTCCTCCTCTCATTTCCCCATACATCCTACCTTGCCACTCTCTGTCTCCTCCTCATTTCCCCATACACCCTACCTCGCCGCTCTCTGTCTCCTCCTCATTTCCCCATACATCCTACCTCGCCACTCTCTGTCTCCTCCTCATTTCCCCATACATCCTCCCTCTCCACTCTCTGTCTCCTCCTCTCATTTCCCCATACATCCTACCTTGCCACTCTCTGTCTCCTCCTCATTTCCCCATACATCCTACCTCACCACTCTCTGTCTCCTCCTCATTTCCTCATACATCCTCCCTCACCACTCTCTGTCTCCTCCTCCTCTCATTTCCCCATACATCCTACCTCGCCACTCTCTGTCTCCTCCTCATTTCCCCATGCATCCTACCTCGCCACTCTCTGTCTCCTCCTCATTTCCCCATACATCCCACCTCACCACTCTCTGTCTCCTCCTCATTTCCCCATACATCCTACCTCGCCACTCTCTGTCTCCTCCTCATTCCCCCATATATCCCACCTCACCACTCTCTGTCTCCTCCTCATTTCCCCATACATCCCACCTCACCACTCTGTCTCCTCCTCATTTCCCCATACATCCCACCTCACCACTCTCTGTCTCCTCCTCATTTCCCCATACATCCCACCTCACCGCTCTCTGTCTCCTGTTTTTCTACTTCTAGAAGGAATGTTACATAAGAAAGAAAACGAGCAGAAATAAATGTCGAGGTTTGCTGAGATTTGCAGCCTGGAGTCGGCCTCCTGGTCGCTGGCCGCATATTCCATCACACACAGAGTCATTTTAATGTCACAACATTTTAATGTCACTGCTCTGCTAATGTCAGTGCCTCTGATTCACTTTTAGTGATCCGATCCTGTGTGCGGCTCCCAAAGGACATTTTACAGACTGTAAAGAAGATATTTGATGCAGAAAGTATGAGATTCCTATGCGGAATATCATTCGTGGGGACAGCGGCGGCTGCAGGGCCCGGGAGGCTTGTGCAATGCTCTATATTTCATCTGCAGCGCATTCTGCCTTCTTTAGAGTCTGCTGTGATAATTCAGAAACTCCCCCAGCCATACAGAACATACTAATGTTGTGGGACTAACAATTCTTCTATGTTTTTACTTTTCATTACAGTGGAGCTGAACCCTTGCACAGGACAGGAGGAAAGCACAGAGAAATGCACCATGTATGTATTTAGAGAGTTGAGCCTGTCTAATTCCAGCTCATCTGTGACTAATCACAACAATTATTTGATCTCTGAGCTGTGTCAGTGGGTAATTTGTAAACACACGATGTTAACCCTATGTTTGCATCCATGAAAGCAGGAAGTAGACACCCTGCAGATTTATTGTAGGATTTGTATCAGCTGTAACAACAAAATGTTTTTCTTTAAGGTTATTATGCTGTTGCTTATATTTTAGAGCAGAGAGGAAGTTCTGAGTTCAGGTCCGCTTTAACTACCTAACGACCGCTTCGCTGTGGCTCCGCCAGGACCGAGTAACGCCATTCGGCGTTAAGTCCTGGGGGCGTGGTTTGCAGGGGATTGCGAAGCCGATGCGCATGCATCCCCGACTGAATCGCCGCTAGGAGACTATTAGACGTCTATTTACATTGTACAGCACTGCGATCTTCTGCAGCGCTGTACTGGTGTCACACGGCTGTCCCCTGGAGAGGCACAAGAGCGATCCTGATGCCTATGACAGCCGATCGCTGTCATTGGCTGGTGGGGGGAGGGAGGGTGATTGGAAAAATAAAAAAATTAAAATACATAAATGTATTAAAAAAACAACAACAAATAAATAAATAAAAGCATAAATAAACACGGCAGCTCTGTTGGTGGGCAGAAAAGGGGGGGGGGATCACTTGTGTGCTGAGTTGTGCGGCCCTGCAGCGAGCCATCAAAGCTACAGTGGCCTGAATTGTAAAAAATAGCCTGGTCACTAGGGGGTGTAAGCCTACGGTCCTCCAGTGGTAGTAGGTAGTAAGTGGAGCATAGTATGTGGGAGGGAGCAGCCATATTTATCAGGGTGACGTGGTGGACAGCCTCTTCCCTTGTTCAGATCTGGGCCCATCTTGCATTGAGTTTGTATGTTCTCCCTGTGTTTGGATAGGTTTGTTCTGCGCACTTCAGTTTCCCACCACATCCCCAAAACATACTGATAATTGTATTCCTTTCCCAAAAAAATTGGCCTTAAACTATGTTTGGGACATTAGACTATGACTATGGTAGGATTAGATTGTGAGCTCCTCTGAGGACAGTCAGTGACATGACTATGTACTCTGTAATGTGCTGCAGAAGATGTCAGTGCTATATAAATACATAATAATAATATGGTAGGACATTAGACTATGACTATGGTAGGATTAGAGTGTGAGCTCCTCTGAGGACAGTCAGTGGCATGACTATGTACTCTGTAAAGTGCTGCAGAAGATGTCAGTGCTATATAAATACATAATATTAATATGGTAGGACATTAGACTATGACTATGGTGGGATTAGAGTGTGAGCTCCTCTCAGGACAGTCAGTGACATGACTATGTACTCTGTAATGTGCTGCAGAAGGTGTCAGTGCTATAAAAATACATAATAATAATATGGTAGGACATTAGACTACGATAGGATTAGATTGTGAGCTCCTCTGAGAACAGTCAGTGACATGACTATGTACTCTGTACAGTGCTGCAGAAGATGTCAGTGCTATATAAATACATAATAATAATATGGCAGGACATTAGACTATGACTATGGTAGGATTAGATTGTGAGCTCCTCTGAGGACAGTCAGTGACATGACTATGTACTCTGTAAAGTGCTGCAGAAGATGTCAGTGCTATATAAATACATAATAATAATATGGTAGGACATTAGGCTATGACTATGGTAGGATTAGAGTGTGAGCTCCTCTGAGGACAGTCAGTGACATGACTATGTACTCTGTAATGTGCTGCAGAAGATGTCAGTGCTATATAAATCTATATATATAAAATCGGATGTGTGTGTGTGTGTGTGTGTGTGTGTGTGTGTATGTATGTGTGTGTGTGTGTATGTGCCGCGATCACGCGAAAACAGCTTGACCGATTTGAACGAAACTTGGTACACAGATCCCTTACTACCTGGGATGATATGTTCTGGGGGTCTTGCGGCCCCCCTGCACACCTGGGCGGAGCTACAAACAGCAAATCAGATTCCACCCATTCAAGTCAATGGAAAAAATGTAAAAGGCTGCCATTCTCACAGTAATCAAGCCAGAGTCCCCACACTTGGCTCAGTTGGTCACTTGGTGTCTGAGGTTACAAATCCAGGAAAAGTGGGCGGAGCATAAAACAGCCAATCAAATTTCAGCCGTTCATTTTAAATGGGAAAATGTAAACTGCAGCCATTCTTAGACTGTTAATCGCAGGGTTCTCAAACTTGCCACACTTGGTCACTGGGTGGATGTGATTAAGATTCAAGAAAATGGGTGGAGCCTACAACAGCCAATCAAAATTCACATATTGATTTTCAAGGGGAATATTTAAACTGCTGCTATTCTTACACTTTTAATGGCAGAGGCTTCAAACTTGTTACAGTTGGTCATTGGGTGACTGGGGTCCAAATTCACTAAAGGGGCGGGGCCACATACAGCCAATCAGATTTCCTTGGTGGATAAACTGCTTCCATTCACACATTTTTGATGCCAGGAACCTGACAGCTCACAAACTTGGTCATTGAGTGACTGTGTGTCAAGGTTACAAAAAGTGGGCGGAGCCAAAACTACTTTTACTGGGAAAATATAAACTGCAGCCATTCTTACACCGTTAATGGCAGGGTTCTCAAACTTTGCACAGTTGGTCATTGGGTGACAGATTAAGATTTTGGAAGGTGGGTGGAGCCTACAACAGCCAATAAAAATTCACCTTCTGATTTTCAAAGGGATTATTTCATCTGCTACCATTCTCTTATACTGGTAAAAGCAGATGCCTCAAATCTGGTACAGTTGGCCACTGGGTGACTAGGGTCCAAATTCAGGAAGGGGGCGGAGCCACAAACAGCCAGATTTGTTTATTTTTCAATGGGAATATACAAAGTATTGATACCAAGGACCCCAAAGCTGATAAACTTGATAATTGAGTGACTGTATGTCAAGGTTAGAAAAAGTGGGCGGTGCCAACAACTTCATTTTTTACATTGCAGGGTTCCCAAACTTTACACAGTTGGCCACTGGGTGACTGGGATGAATATTCAGAAATGTAGGTGGAGCCTACAACAGCCAATCAAAATGTACTTATTGATTTTCAAGGGGAATATTCACATTGCTACCATTCTTACACTGTTAGTGGCAGAGGCCTCAAACCTGATACAGTCAGTCATTGGGTGACTGGGGTCCAAAATCACTAAAGGGGTGGAGCTACAAACAGCCAATCAGATTTGTTAGATTGATTTCAGCCATTCTGTTATTGTTATTCTGTTACGTTCTCAAACGTGACACAGTTGGCCACTGGGTGACTGGGACTAATATTCAGAAAAGTGGGTGGAGCCTACAGCAGCCAATCAAAATTCACCTTTTGATTTTCAAGGGGAATATTTACATTGCTGCCATTCATGCACTCTTAAAGGCAGAGGCCTAACATCTGCTACAGTCAGTCACTGGGAGACTGGGGTTTAAATTCTAAAGGGAGCGGGCCAAAAACAGCCAATCAGATTTGTTTAATTTCAATGGTAAAATGCAACTTATTGATGCCAAAAACCCCAAAGCTCATAAACTTGGTCATTAAGTGACTGTATGTCAAGATTAGAAATAGTGGGCGGAGCAAAAAACAACTAACTTTTTACATGGGGAAATGTAAACTGCAGCTTTTCTTACACTGTTAATGGCAGGGTTCTCAAACTTCACACAGTTGGTCACTGGGTGACTACGATTATTATTCGGAAAAGCAGGTGGAGCCTACAAGAGCCAATCAACATTCAACTATTGATTTTCAAGGGGCATATTGAAACTGCAGCCATTCTCACACTGTTAATAGCAGAGGCCTCAAACCTGCTACAGTCAGTTGTTAAGTGTTTGGGGTTCAAATTCAGTAAAGGGGTGGAGCCAAAACCAGCCAGATTTCTTTTCTGGATAAACTGCTTCCATTACCACAATTTTCATGCCAGGATCCCAAAAGCTCACAAACTTGGTCATTGAGTAGTGACTGTGTGTCAAGGTTACAAAAAGTGGGTGGAGTTAAAAACAGATTTTTCTGGGAAATTGTAAACTGCAGCCCTTCTTCACTGTTAATGGCAGGGTTCTCAAACTTAGCATAGCTGGTTACTGGGGGACTGGGATTAATATTCAGAAAAGTGGGTGGAGCCTAAAATGCCATTTAAAAATCACATGTCACTTTTCAAGGAGAATATTAAAATTGCTGCCATTCTTGCACTGTTAATGGCACAAGCCTCAAACCTGGTACAGTTGGTCATTGGGTCACTGAGGTTCAAATTCAGAAAAGGGGACAGAGCCACAAACAGTGAATCAGATTTGTTTCATTTCATAGGAAAATACAAATTATTGATGCCAAGGACCCCAAAACTCACAAACTTGGGCATTGAGTAGTGACTTTGTGTCCAGGTTACAAAAAGTCGGCAGAGCCAAAAACAAATTTCACTGGGAAAGTGTAAACTGCAGCCCTTCTTAAGGCCCATACTCACGGGGGACGGCCGTCGCCGCAACCGCATGGCACGCGCGTGTTGCGGCGACAGTTCCCCCGTGTGTATGATGCGCGCGCCCCGAACCGTCGCCCGTCGGAGCTGTCGCCAGGCGATTGACCTGTTCAATCGCCGGCTACAGTCGTCGCCGCAACCTCGCCGGAACTGTCGCTAGCCCCGCATGTGTATGCGGGCTAGCGACAGCTACCCACACACACCACACGGAGCTTCCGGCGGGGGGGAGGAAACTCGGCGACAGCTTCCGCCGCATCGCTAATCCCTCTGCTGCCGTGTGGATGCAGAGGGATTTGGCGACGAGCTGTCGCCGATCTGCCGCCGAACTGTCGCGCACACGCTCCCGTGTGCGGCGACAGCTACAATTGTACCCCCGTGGGTACTTAGCTTTACACTGTTTATTTCAGTGTTCCCAATCTTTGCCCAGATGGTCACTGAGTGACTGAGATTAATATTCAGGGAAGTGGGTTGAGCCTATAATAGCCAATCAAAATTCACCTGTTGATTTTCAAGTGGAATATTTAAATTGCTGCCATTTTTACATTGGGTGACTGGTGTTCAAATGCTGGAGAGGGGTGGAGCCACAAACAGCTGATTTGTTTAATTTCTATGGTAATATACAAATTATCGATGCCAAGGACCCCAAAGCTCACAAACTTGGTCATTGAGTGTTTGTGTATTAGGGTTAGAAAGTGGGCGGAGCTAACACCAGTCAAATACATACCCGGGCAACGCCGGGTCATCAGTGGGTGGAGACAAATACAAATGTCACTACGAAAATGTAAACTGCAGCCATTCTGTTATGGTTTGGGCAGGGTTTTTAAACTTTGTACAGTTGGTCACTGGGTGACTGGCATTAATATTCAGAAAAGTGGGTGGAGCCTACAAAAGTGAATCAAACTTCACCTGTTGCTTTTCAAGGGGAATATTTAATTGCTGCCATTCTTGAACTGTTAATGGCACAGGCCTCAAACCTGGTACAGTTGGTTATTGGGTGACTGGGGTTCAAATTCAGAAAAGGGGGTGGAGCCACAAAAAGCCACTCAGATTTCAATGCAGATTATTGATACCAAAGACCACAAAGCTCACAAACTTGGTCAGTGAGTAGTGAGTAATTGTGTGTTAGGGTTAGAAAAAGTAGGCGGAGCCAACACCAGCCAAATACATACCCGGGCAACGCCGGGCAATCAGCTAGTACATAATAATAATAATAATAATAATAATAATAATATGGTAGGACATTAGACTATGACTATGGTAGGATTAGATTGTGAGCTCCTCTGAGGACAGTAAGTGACATGACTGTGTACTCTGTAATGTGCTGCAGAAGATGTCAGTTGCTATATAAATACATAATAATAATAAGTTAGGACATTAGTCTACGACTATGGTAGGATTAGACTGTGAGCTCCTCTGAGGACAGTCAGTGACATGGCTATGTACTCTGTAATGTGCTGCAGAAGATGTCAGTGCTATATAAATACATAATAATAATATGGTAGGACATTAGACTATGACTATGGTTGGGATTAGATTGTGAGCTCCTCTGAGCACAGTCAGTGATATGACTATGTACTCTGTAATGTGCTGCAGAAGATGTCAGTGCTATATAAATACATAATAATAATAATATGGAAGGACATTAGACTATGACTATGGTAGGATTAGAGTGTGAGCTCCTCTGAGGACAGTCAGTGACATGACTATGTAATCTGTAATGTGCTGCAGAAGATGTCAGTGCTATATAAATACATAATAATAATATGGTAGGACATTAGACTATGACTATGGTAGGATTAGAGTGTGAGCTCCTCTGAGGACACTCTGTGACATGACTATGTACTCTGTAATGTGCTGCAGAAGATGTCAGTGATATATAAATACATAATAATAATATGATAGGACATTAGACTATGACTATGGTAGGATTAGAGTGTGAGCTCCTCTGAGGACAGTCAGTGACATGGCTATGTACTCTGTAATGTGCTGCAGAAGATGTCACTGCTATTTAAATACATAATAATAATATGGTAGGACATTAGAATATGACTATGGTAGGGTTAGATTGTGAGCTCCTCTGAGGACAGTCAGTGACATGACTATGTACTCTGTAATGTGCTGCAGAAGATGTCAGTGCTATATAAATACATAATAATAATATGGTAGGACATTAGACTATGACTATGGTAGGATTAGAGTGTGAGCTCCTCTGAGGACAGTCAGTGACATGGCTATGTACTCTGTAATGTGCTGCAGAAGATGTCAGTGCTATATAAATACATAATAATAATATGGTAGGACATTAGACTATGACTATGGTAGGATTAGAGTGTGAGCTCCTCTGAGGACAGACAGTGACATGGCTATGTACTCTGTAATGTGCTGCAGAAGATGTCAGTGCTATATAAATACATAATAATAATATGGTAGGACATTAGACTATGACTATGGTAGGATTAGAGTGTGAGCTCCTCTGAGGACAGTCAGTGACATGGCTATGTACTCTGTAATGTGCTGCAGAAGATGTCAGTGCTATATAAATACATAATAATAATATGGTAGGACATTACACTATGACTATGGTAGGATTAGAGTGTGAGCTCCTCTGAGGACAGACAGTGACATGGCTATGTACTCTGTAATGTGCTGCAGAAGATGTCAGTGCTATATAAATACATAATAATAATATGGTAGGACATTAGACTATGACTATGGTAGGATTAGAGTGTGAGCTCCTCTGAAGACAGTCAGTGACATGACTATGTACTCTGTAATGTGCTGCAGAAGATGTCAGTGCTATATAAATACATAATAATAATATGGTAGGACATTAGACTATGACTATGGTAGGATTAGAGTGTGAGCTCCTCTGAGGACAGTCAGTGAAATGGCTATGTGCTCTGTAATGTGCTGCAGAAGGTGTCAGTGCTATATAAATACATAATAATAATATGGTAGGACATTAGACTATGACTATGGTAGGGTTAGATTGTGAGCTCCTCTGAGGACAGTCAGTGACATGACTAGTTTGAGGGCGATTAGTAAGGAAGTCCAATAACCAAGTACATATGGAGGGAGCAAGACCCTAGTGCATGGAGTTTGTTGGTCAGCTGGCTAGGTACAATGGTGTTTGCTGAGCTGTAGTCAACAAAGAGCATCCTAACATAGGAGTTGGGCTTTTCCAGGTGTGAGAGGGCAGCATGGAGAGCTACACAGATGGCATCCTCAGTCAAAGCAAACTGGTGTTGATCTAGATTTGCTGGGATGGAGGCCTTGATGTGTGTGGCTACCAGTCGTTCAAAGCACTTGGCGATGACAGGGGTTAGAGCAACTGGTCGATAATAATTAAGACAGGTTATCCTAGGATTTTTTGGGACTGGCACAATGGTTGTAGATTTAAGGCATGATGGGACTACACCCAAGAACAGAGAGAGGTTGAATATTTGTGTAAAAACTTTCGCTAGTTGACCAGCACAGGCCTGGAGCACACGTCCTTGCACGCCATCAGGACCTGCAGCTTTCCTGGTGTTGATATTTGTGAGTGCTTGCTGCACTTCATGTATGTGAAGCATTAATGGCTGTGAGTCTGTAGTGGGCCCAAAGTTGACTGGAGGCCAATTGTTGTCTTTTTCAAATCTAGCAAAGAAGTTGTTAAGTTCCTCTGCTAGGCTGGGGATGCTATTGTCCAGTGTATATTGAGTGCTATTCTTCTTTTTGTAATCTGTGAATAGTTAAATGCTTTGCCACATCCTCCTTGGGTTTGAGTCATTTTCAAAGTTTTCCTCAATCCTTTGTTTGTATTTAAGTTTTGCATTTCGTATGCCTTTTTTCAGACTTGCTCTGGCTGAAGAATATGCGTCTTTGTCCTGTATTTTAAAAGCTTTGTTTCTATTCTTTAGAAGTCCCTTGAGTTATTTTGTTATCCATGGTTTATGATTTGGGTAAACCGTAATTCTTTTGTTGACAGTGATGGTGTCCACACAGAAATTAACATATGACAATACAGAGGAAGTACTCGTCTCCAGGTCTGTTTCATGAAAAATATGGTAGGACATTAGACTATGACTATGGTAGGATTAGAGTGTGAGCTCCTCTGAGGACAATCAGTGACATGACTATGTACTCTGTAATGTGCTGCAGAAGATGTCAGTGCTATATAACTACACAATAATAATATGGTAGGACATTACACTATGACTATGGTAGGATTAGATTGTGAGCTCCTCTGAGGACAGTCAGTGACATGGCTATGTACTCTGTAATGTGCTGCAGAAGATGTCAGTGCTATATAAATACATAATAATAATATGGTGGGACATTAGACTATGACTATGGTAGGATTAGAGTGTGAGCTCCTCTGAGGACAGTCAGTGAAATGGCTATGTGCTCTGTAATGTGCTGCAGAAGGTGTCAGTGCTATATAAATACATAATAATAATATGGTAGGACATTAGACTATGACTATGGTAGGGTTAGATTGTGAGCTCCTCTGAGGACAGTCAGTGACATGACTATGTACTCTGTAATGTGCTGCAGAAGGTGTCAGTGCTATATAAATAATGCATAATAATAATAGATAATGAGTAAAATACTGTAAATTAGGGTTTTTATTAGGGTTTGATTCCCGGGTTGTTGCATTATCTCCATTTCCATTTCCAGGTAGTGGCGTATTTAAGAATCAATACATGGGGTATATAATAATACACACAATGGTATGTACAGAATATAGACTCTGGTACATAATACAGAATTTGTAGACATGGCAGTTACAGTGACAAATGTAACAAGATAAATAAAACATATAGTAAATTGCAAGACATTAGGGTGAGAAAATTTGTGAAATGTCTGCACTTTGTACAGCCAGAAAAAAAGGGTTTATCCAGAGTTCCCCTTAATTATTTGTTGTTCTTTATAAATATAAATACCCAGATGAATAAGCGACAGTCTTCTGCCCAGGACTGCGCTGGACGTCACTACTTATACCTGATGGCGGAACCTGCTCTTGCTTTGTCAGGCTTGGGCAGATGTGTTTAGTGTGCGAAGCTTCGTCTGTCTGCTCTTATTATGTACGTTTTCACGCGTACGGCTTTATTTTTATCTCTTGCCGAGTCTATCTAGGTGCATCCTAAGAAATCATCACTCCTTATTATAGATATCTCCTCTGCAATCCAAGGAGGTGCTGAAGTGTCACCTGGTGTGTAAAAATCTGCAAGCCAAATAGCGTTGATGCGATCACAATAAGGTGTGACTGCCTGGTGTACACAGTGTCATTCCATTCATTCACTGACACTCACTGACTGCTGCCCGGAGACAGGAGCCTTGTGGTGATGTGCTAAGGTAACTCTCTGGTCTCCTCTGTACCACATGTCCTGGGGTTTGACTCTATGTTTGAAGCACTTCTGTTACCAGTCTGTACCCCCAGTGTGCGAAAGAGGAAGGGAGGGGTTGAGGTTATTTTTGGAATAATTGTAACCATTTACGGTATGTGATTTCATACAGATTATCTACGTCCTGCAGGACTCCAGTTCCTGTCCAGGGACGTAGATAATCGTCTATTGCGGTGGATGGCCTCCGCTTGCTCTTGCGCTCGCTTCTGCACGCGTTCTCACCACTGCCGTTAGAGGGGAGATTAATGTATGGGACCGCTGTTCTCATTCATTGAACTAAGTCCCCGTGTCAATGATCGCCGCCATGAATGAGATGCCTACGGTTATTGTAATACCGAAAGTAACACAGCCACACATTGCTTCCTGGGTCGTGTACTAATAGTTCGCTAACATGAAATAATGCGCGAGGACATCTTATGGCCAAATAGTAAAATTACACCTACTTACATTTATTTTAATAAAAAGACACACACATACATTTAAAATTAACCCCTTACCGCTCACCCTCTCCCATAATTACCCAAATAAAACTTTTGCATAACCCCCCCCCCCAAAAAAAAAAAAAATGACACAATTAGGGACTAAAAAAATACATAAATAGTTACCTTAGGGACAGAACTTTTTTATATGTATGTCAAGAGGGTATATTACTGTTAAAATATGGGCTTGTAATTAGTAATGGACACAAAACTGAAAAGATGCACTTTTACTTCCAAATAAAATATTGCCGCCATACATTGTACTAGGTAAATATTTTAAATGTTACAATACTGGGACAAATGGGCAAATACATTGTGTTGGATTTAATTATGGTGGCATGTATTATTTTAAAACTATAATGGCCAAAAATGTGAAAAAATTGTTTGTTTTTCCATTTGTTTCCTATATTTTTCCATTAAAATGCATTTGAAATAAAATAATTACCGTATTTGCAAAATGTATGAAAAGCATAAGAAAGCATAATTGGTGGCTTGTTTTGTTGTGATAAATAGTAATAAAGTTCTAGGCAAATGAATGGAAGGAGCATTGAAAGGTGAATATTGCTCTGGTACAGAAGAAGAAAAACCCCTCAGTAGTGAAGTGGTTAAAGTGAAAGTGAGCCATAATGCTATAAACAGCATAAACACCATGATAAGTGCCATTATGGATGCAGAATAATGTAAACTTTATTGGGGTAACAAACTGTACAGATATACAATGTGCAACATCAATAAGTCTAACAGCCCAATGTACACACAGTACACACACATGGCAGCCAAAGAGCTAGCACCCCCTCCTGGACCCCCTCCCCCTATTAAAAAGCAATTGCGGTGGCCATATTGGATTCATTATCTGCTGGCTGCTGACTGCTAGTGAGATCAGGGTCAGGATTGCTGCAGATAGGTAGGGAAAGCATTAGCTAGGCCTGTGTTCTTGTTCCTCACTTGCTGTGAAAGCACCCCAAACAGCCCTTTTGAGGGCTAGCACACCAGTCTCCTGTGGTTTTTGTCTTGACACTCCAAAGCTCACTGACACCCAGAGCTGTGTGCACACTACTGCTATTGTTGCTACATTAAGTTACACACACAGTACCATCCAGTGCATTATTTGTAGGAATGTAATGAGATTCTTGCCCTTTAGGGATTAAAACCCAACTTTGCATCAACTCCGTCGTTTTTGGTAGGACTTGTGGCATGGATCCCCCTCTGCCATGTCCCCCTCCAGGTGTTAAGACTCCTTGAAACAACTTTTCCATCACTTTTGTGGCCTGAAACAGTCCTTGTGGGCTTTAAAATTTGCCTGCCCATTGTAGTCTATGACGGTTCAGATGTTCGGGAACATTTTCGGAAGTTCGCGGTTCTATTTTCGCGACATGTCTACTCACTAGTAAGGGAATCTGTGAACAATGCAAACACCTGGTCACAATGTACTAGTAGCTTATTCTTTGCTTCATATAAATAATCTGAAAGCAGCTGACCAAAATGTGCATAAGAAAAAGTCTAAATTACGTATTGGTGTGCGTGTGGCTGGACCCAACGTCCCCCCTGCGCTCCTTCATGCATTCTGCAATGTTGCTTCTCCAGGGGGTCTGGATACTCAAATAACAATATTTTCCAAGAAATGAAATTACCGGTAGCACATTTTTGTGCTTTGCATGAAATTCTGTCCGCCCAGTAATGACCCAGGAACTCCTTCTTCCTGCCTGCATAACAAGCTGCACGATGCAGGAAGCATAGCATCTCTGGAGGACCATCAACTGCACTAATCAGTAAACTTGTGCTGGCAGGAAGCCTGAGCTGTGCGCGTAATCGTCTCAGTAGACAAGATTGAGGTCATGAATGAACTTGAAATCCTATTTGTAAATTTTTTTCCTGATGTACAAATCTGAACTAAGAGAACTGTTTTTTTTTAATGACAAAATATCTCTTTAAAATGTATTATTTAAAATCTGTTGATTTGGAGACTAGCTACATGTGTTAGGGATGTGTACAATCAGAAGGGTCCTTTTAGCTATAGGCAGTGCAACTCATAGCCACCAGCCTGATGAAGTGATTTTAATGTCACGAAACCTGTTGTCTGCGGCTTTGCCTGACACATCGGCTGTTTGTCTTGTCCCTGTTTTATTTTTGTGTATGTTTTTGTTTTTTGATAGTTCCTCTCTCCAGTGACCACTGCTAATGGCGACTTCACTACAAAAATATCAGTCTTCTGAAGACACAAAAATCTTTTTCTCCCTTTTCTCCCAGCTGTTTCTCCTGCCTTTGCTCGAGTTAATAAAGCAATTACTTTAAAGCTGGCTAATCCATCCACATTAAACTCCATGTTCAGAGCGAAACGGCGGCGAACTAATTGACTTTGTATCAAGAATTCATAGTTGTGCGTCGTGACAATAATCTTCATGAATATGAGATGGCGACGGTCGGACAAAGTGGCTTTCTTGAAGAGTAGACACTTTTGTGAATTTTACAGTCTACTTCCCTGGAAACTTTAATGCATTACTTGCAGAATTCCTTCATATCGAGAGAGCGGAGAGAACGGTTTGGACTTTGCAGGCAGCACGCAGGAGGACAGCCTCAAGAATTGTTCCTATAAATGGCAATTAAGAGAGATATAAACAAGAAGTGAGAGACACCGGCCGGCTTGTTCTGTAAATAAATGACGTTGACATTCTTCCCCAGGCTGGCCGCGGTCTGTATACATCTTCGGCATGAATACACGTCGATCCATTCCTACAGAGCGGTAAACGTTCCTACATTAAATCATGGAAAATCACCATGTACAGCTGGGTGCCTTCATATAGATACAGTTTAATTTGTTCTTTAGCCGCTGATCCAGTAAAGCCATTATTGTCTAGTAATGCAAGCAGTCTTTATTTCATTGTTGTTGTGGCGATGGTCCTAGCACTGAGCCTCATGGGGCTGAGATGTAACACAGATCTCATCTACCTGTCTTGTCAAAAATTCCCAGAAGGCCGTCCTTTAAAATGAACTTGTCAGCTCTCGTAGACAGCCAGATACGTTTAGAGTAGAAAGAGCATTTATTTTCTGGCTCCTTTGAAACTAAACTGTAGAAGTTGAAGTAACAAAACCAAATACAAAAATAACTCAAGCACAACTTTTTTTTCATTTATTTATGGGATTAGCGTCCACAGGATCTTCTATAATCAGCTCTTTGCTCACATATAATAAACCCAAACAGTGCTGCTGTATATGCAGGTTTATCAGTGCAGAGATGTACGGTCTGAGACACAGGCAGGTCACTCCACACACATGCAAAATTGGTCAGGGAAATTTGCATGCCGGAAATAGTAGAATATCAGTAAAATTACCGATATTGTCAGTGGTGTAGCTAGACTGGAAATTATGGAGCCCCATAGCAAAATTTTCATGGGGCCCTAGGAACTAGGCACTCTTGAGCAATGCCACCGGCCCCTACTCTACGGATACGAGTTGATTGGACAATTTACATTCCTGTGCAATGTACACTGTGTATAGTCCTTGGGCTAAGAGACAAAAGAGGGTGGAGGAACAAAGGAAAGTTAATAGTGAATATATCAAGTACAACCTGGGCCCCCTCTGCTCCAGGGCCCTATAGCAGTTGCTATGGCTGCTAATGGCTATTGCTACGCTCCTAGATATTGTACTTTTGTATAGTGGTAGTTCTAATTAATTTTACCGAGATTTTACTATGGCTAAATCAAACCATATTCTCACACGGAGCCCTCCTTCTACCGATGCCTGACCATAACACCTCCCTCTACCGCTGCCTAACTCTAAGACCTCCCTCTACTGATGCCTAACCCTAAGACCTCCCTCTACCGCTGCCTAACTCTAAGACCTCCCTCTACCGCTGCCTAACCCTAAGACCTCCTTCTACCGATGCCTGACCATAACACCTCCCTCTACCGATGCCTAACCCTAAGACCTCCCTCTACCGATGCCTAACCCTAAGACCTCCCTCTATTGATGCCTAACCCTAAGACCTCCCTCTACTGATGCCTAACCCTAAGCCCTCCCTCTACTGATGCCTAACCCTAAGCCCTCCCTCTACTGATGCCTAACCCTAAGACCTCCCTCTACCAGTGCCTAACTCTGAGACCTCCCTCTACTGATGCCTAACCCTAAGACCTCCCTCTACTGATGCCTAACCCTAACACCTTCCCTTACCGATGCCTAACCCTAACACCTCCCTCTACCGATGCCTAACCCTAAGACCTCCTTCTACCGCTGCCTAACCCTAAGACCTCCCTCTACTGATGCCTAACCCTAAGACCTCCCTCTACCGATGCCTAACTCTGAGACCTCCCTCTACTGATGCCTAACCCTAAGACCTCCCTCTACTGATGCCTAATCCTAACACCTCCCTCTACCGATGCCTAACCCTAACACCTCCCTCTACCGATGCCTAACCTGAGACCTCCCTCTACCGATGCCTAACCCTAAGACCTCCCTCTACCGATGCCTAACCCTAAGACCTCCCTCTTCCGATGCCTAACCCTAAGACCTCCCTCTACCAGTGCCTAACCCTAAGACCTCCCTCTTCCGATGCCTAACCCTAAGACCTTCCTCTACCGATGCCTAACCCTAAGACCTCCCTCTACCGATGCCTAACCCTAAGACCTCCCTCTTCCGATGCCTAACCCTAAGACCTCCCTCTACCGATGCCTAACTCTAAGACCTCCCTCTTCCGATGCCTAACCCTAAGACCTCCCTCTACCAGTGCCTAACCCTAAGACCTCCCTCTTCCGATGCCTAACCCTAAGACCTTCCTCTACTGATGCTTAACTCTAAGACCTCCTTCTACCGATGCTTAACCCTAAGACCTCCCTCTACCGATGCCTAACCCTAAGACCTCACTCTACCGATGCCTAATCCTAAAACCTCCCTCTACCGCTGCTTAACACTAAGACCTCCCTCTACCGATGCCTAACCCTAAGACCTCTCTCCAGCAATATCTAACCCAAAGACCTCCTTCTGCCGATACCTAACCCTAAGACCTTCCGCTACCGATGCCTAACCCTAAAACCACCCTCTACTGATGCCTAGCCCTAAGACCTCCCTCTACCGATGTCTAACCCTAAGACCTCCCTCTACCAATGCCTAACCCTAATCAACCCACCCACCCACCAATACCTAATCCTAGCCAACCCCCCCAAGATGCTTAATCCTAACCCACCACCCCCTAACAATGCCTAACCCTAACCAACCCCCAACAGTGCCTAAACCTATTCTACCCTCTCCCCCTTCACGATGCCTAACCACCACCACTGCCCCAAACTCACCAGTTACCGTGCTGCCTTTGTCGCTGGAAATGAAAAATATAGGGTGCCACTGTTTCGACACCCATGTTAATATCGGTAAATGTGGGAGATTTGGGCACACGCAGTGCCTGATAAAATCACAGACATTGGAGCTGGACTCTATGCAAGCACTGCTACAAGTGGGGGAGGGAGTTGAATGGAGTCTAAATTGTTGTAGTTATGGTGTTAAAGAGAACCCAAGGTGGATTTTCAGAATCAATAGGACACAGAGGCTGTAACGATCGGTGGGCGCAGAGAGTATCTGATTACCGGTGATCTGCAGTATCGCCGGAAATACAGATATATACCAGATTATAAGTGATCTGCAGTCTCACCGATAATCCGATATACAAACTAACCTCTGTTCCCCTGAGTAGAGTGTAGTGTTTTGGTGTAACAGTAACACTAGGAGGCCTAGGCCTCAGTGCAGCAAGGAGAACTGCACGGATTCCTTCCGCAGACCTGAGCTCTCCAAGACGGGAGGAGTCAGACTGACAGTAGGAAGGAAAGTCCGAGAGTGACACTCAGGAAGAAGTGTCACTAACAGGACTGGGAACCGCCTCCAATCGTGAGGTCGGTTCTCGAGGTCAGACAAGCCAGGTCGTACACACACGGACAGATAAAGTACAAATACAGTAGGCAAAGGCGGAGTCAAAGTACAGGCAGGGTTCGGCAACGGGGTATCAGATATATCGGGGTACAAAATCAGGAGGCAGAAACAGAGTCTAGGAACGAGCCGAGGTTCGGCAACAGAGTATCAGAAATATCGAGGTACAAGGTCAGAGTTCAGGAGGATAGTCGAGGCAGGCAAAAGTCATAACATATAATCACAATCAAACTAGTACTTTAGCTATCAAATATCTAGCTAAGTGTAGGATTACAGCTCCAGCTGGTCCCGGCACACTTCAGGATCTGACTACGGATCTGGGTGCTCCCACATGTGTGATCGCACGCCAGACAAAGAGCAAGTGAACAACCAGCAGTATATATACTCTAGGACCTTTCCAGGACCTCCCTAATTGCTGGTCCAATGAGAGCAGTGGAATTTGTCAGCTGACCCAGCTGGTCAGCCGACACCCTTCTAACTGCTATTTAAACTCTGCCTTTCTGCTCGCGCGCGTGTAAGTCTGAATCTTGGTGGACTATCAGTCCCAGCCACACCAGTACTGTCATGCAATGTATCTAGTGCGGGGGCCGCCTCTGATGCGGATTCCGCCGCACTGCCTATGCGGCATGCAGCGTTTTTTCCACGTTGTGACGCCATGCTGGATGCGGAAACAGCCGCCTCACCTTGAGAGACGGCGGCATTTCCGCGTTTCCTTACAGTACCCCCCCCCCCCCCCCCGAGGAGTGGACTCCGGACAACTCCTACCAGGTTTCTCGGGATGTAAGGCATGAAACTCCCTCCTTAACTCGTCTGCATGCATGCGTGAACCCAGTACCCACTGTCTCTCCTCAATGCCGTACCCTTTCCAATGTACGAGGTACTGTACCGAATTCTGTACCATGCGTGAATCCAATATCTTTTCTACCTCGTACTCAGGTTGGTCGTCCACCACCACAGGAGGAGGAGGAGTGGGACCCACATGGACTGCTGGTTTAAGCAGGGATACGTGGAAGGACTTTACCCCACGCATGCTGGCGGGAAGATCAACGGAATACGTAACGTTGTTGATCTTCTTGGCCACTGAAAATGGACCCACAAACCTGGGGCCCAGTTTATCTGAGGGCTGTCTCAGGGTTAAGTGACGTGTGGACACCCAGACCAAGTCTCCTGGCTGGAACTTCCACTCCAATGAGCGTCTTTTGTCAGCCTGACCCTTTTGACTCTGGAATGCCCTTTCCAGATTACTCTTCACCTTCCCCCAGATGACTTTAAATGCCCTGTGCCAGGCTTCCAGGGTTGGAAACGGAGAGGAGGCAACTGGCAAGGGGGAAAACTTGGGCGATCTCCCCGTTACCACCTGAAAAGGCGAAAATCCGGAGGAGGAATTTCTCAAGTTATTTTGAGCAAATTCTGCGAAGGGCAAAAATCTGACCCAGTCGTCTTGTGCCTCCGCAACATAACATCTCAAAAATTGTTCTAGAGACTGATTTATCCTTTCAGTCTGGCCATTAGTCTGTGGGTGGTAGCCGGACGAGAAAGACAGCTTCATGCCCATTTGGTGGCAAAATGCCCTCCAGAATCTAGAAATGAATTGGACTCCCCTATCCGACACTATGTTTTCCGGAATGCCATGCAGCCGGAAAATGTGGATGATGAACAGGTCGGCCAATTCCTGAGCCGAGGGGAGTCCTTTTAAGGGCACGAAATGGGCCATCTTGCTGAAGCGGTCGACTACCACCCAAATGACCGACATGCCTTCAGACCTGGGGAGCTCACCCACGAAATCCATGGACAAGTGGGTCCATGGCTCACTCGGGGCGGGCAAAGGCTGTAAGGTACCGACAGGTGCCAGCCGGGAGGGTTTACTCTTAGCACATACTGCGCATTCCCTAACAAATTCCCTGCAATCAACAGACAGGGAAGGCCACCAGGCACACCTGGCTACAAGATCCTGTGTTCTGGCAACTCCAGGATGTCCAGCATTTTTATGTGCGTGGAACATTTCAAGGATCTGAAGACGAAAGGGCAAGGGAATGAACATGACCCCTTCAGGCTTCCCTTCCGGGATGTCCTGCTGGAAGGGGCTCAACTTCTCCTTCCAGTCTTCCCAAGTATCAATTGCAGCCAGCACCAATTTTCGCGGAACAATCGTCTCAGGGACGGAGGCCTGTGCTGTTTCTGGCTCAAAGCACCTGGATAGCGCATCTGCCTTAGTATTCTTACTGCCCGGGGTGTACGTAATCACGAATGTGAACCTTGAAAAAAACAGGGACCATCGAGCCTGACGAGGGCTTAACCTCTTAGCCCCCTCGATGTATTCTAGATTCTTGTGGTCGGTAAAAACCGTGATAGTATGCTCCGCTCCTTCTAACCAATGACGCCATTCTTCAAAGGCTAGTTTAATGGCTAAGAGTTCCCTGTTGCCTATATCGTAGTTTCTCTCTGCTGGAGAGAATCTCCGAGAAAAATAGGCACATGGGTGCAATCTACCCTGTAAACCTGAACGTTGAGACAGCACAGCCCCCACCCCGACTTCTGAGGCGTCTACCTCAACAATAAAAGGGAAGGAAGTGTCTACGTGTCTTAGTATGGGTGCTGTGCAGAACAGCTCCTTCAAGGTCGAAAATGCCTGAAGGGCCTCAGGCGACCAGTGAGTAGTATCCGCCCCTTTCCTAGTGAGACTGGTGAGAGGTGCAATAACGGTGGAGTACCCCTTTATGAACCTCCTATAATAGTTTGCAAAACCCAGAAAACGTTGCAACGACTTTAACCCCACCGGCTGAGGCCACTCCAGAACAGCGGATACCTTGGCAGGGTCCATAGACAGGCCCGAGGTGGAGATTATGTACCCCAGAAAGGCGACAGATGTAACTTCAAAAATACATTTTTCCAACTTGGCGTACAGCAGATTTTGTCTCAACTTGTTTAGCACAAATCTGACATGGACCCTGTGCTCGGAGAGGTTGTTGGAGTAAATTAGTATATCGTCAAGGTATACAAGCACAAACCTACCCAACACCTCCCTGAATACCTCGTTAATCAATTCCTGGAAGACGGCTGGCGCATTGCACAACCCGAAGGGCATCACTAAGTACTCGTAATGCCCATCGGGTGTGTTGAAGGCCGTCTTCCATTCATCGCCCTCTCTAATGCGGATCAGGTTGTATGCACCCCTCAGATCCAATTTCGAAAAGATCTTAGCGTCTGTGACCTGCGTGAATAAATCGTCTATTAATGGCAACGGATAACGATTCTTCACCGTGATTTTATTTAGGCCCCGATAATCGATGCAAGGTCGAAGACCTCCGTCTTTTTTCTTAACAAAAAAGAAACCGGCCCCTGCAGGCGAGCGGGAGGGGCGAATAAACCCCTTGGCCAGATTGTCACGGATGTACTCCTGCATAGCCACCTTCTCTGGTCCAGACAAATTATACAGGTGACCCCTAGGGGGCATACAACCGGCACAGAGATCGATGGGGCAATCGAAAGGGCGATGAGGAGGTAACCTATCAGCAGCCCTGGGACAGAATACATCCGAGAACTCGGAGTATTGCTCGGGAACACCCTCCACATGTACCTTGGTCTGACCTAATACCACTTTTCCTAGGCACTGTTGGGAACAGAAGTCTGACCAACTGGTTAATTGTCCTGTCGCCCAATTGATCTGTGGCGAATGAAGCTGCAGCCAAGGCATACCTAGGACAATGGTGGAGGTGGTCATATGTAACACAAAAAAACGTAAACTCTCCCTGTGCAGTACCCCAGTAATGACTTCCACCTCTGGTGTCTGGGACAGCGGACGGTCCCTTTGTAACGGGGAGTCGTCCACGGCAGTAACCTGGATAGGTGGTTTTACTGGGGTGAGAGGAATGTCCAACTTCTCTGCAAATTCGGAACTCATGAAGTTAGCCGCAGAGCCTGAATCAATAAAGGCCTCTGTGGCTTCAGATTTGTCCCCCCATGTAATCGTACAGGGGAGGAGCAATCGTCTTTCTTTCAGGGGTGCGAGCTGGGCGCCTAGGGTGTCACCCCTTATCACTCCTAGGCGGTAGCGTTTCCCGGCTTATCCTTATTAGGCTTAATGAGACAGTCTCGTACCCTATGCCCCCCTTCACCACAGTATAAACATAGTTGTTCCGACAATCTCCGTCTTCTCTCCACTTGGGTCAATTTAGACCGACCGATCTGCATCGGCTCAGGTGGAGGCAAGACCGGAGATGATGAGACAGAAGGAGATGGAGTTACTAGGGGTGCAGCGGGAGGCACTGTGTAAGAGGTCGGCCTAAGCCGATGACTGCCCCTAGTCTGTCTCTGATGGCGTAGCCTACGGTCGATTCGAATGGCCGATGAGATGGCCTCGTCGACTGTTTTGGGTTCGGGTTGGCTTAACATTAGGTCGGAGACCTCATCAGACAACCCAGACAGGAAGTAATCTAACAGGGCATAAGTGCCAAACCTGGCCGTAACTGACCACCTACGAAATTCGGCCGCGTAATCCTCGACTGGACCCCTGCCTTGCCGTAAAAGTTTGAGCTTCCGCTCAGAGGATGCAGCAAGGTCAGGGTCGTCGTAGATTACGGCCATGGCCTTAAAAAATTCCTCTACCGAGGTCAGAGCAGTATCGGTAGAAGGCAGGTTGTATGCCCATGACTGGGAGTCACCAGACAGCAAAGTTTTAATAAAGGTGACCCGTTGGGTCTCAGTCCCCGAGGATCGGGGTCTCAACTCGAAATACGATAACACTCTACTCCTGAAATTCCGGAAGTCAGACTTGTGGCCGGAAAATTTATCAGGTACAGGCATACGTATGTCAGTACTAGGAGAGGATCGCACTGAATCAACTGACGTCTGGAGGGTTTGCACAGAGCCTGACAGGACATCAATCATAGTCTTGTGGCTACCCAGCACTTGGTTGATGTTTTCCACCGAAGTGGCAAGTGCGCCCAGACGGTCAGTATGTGCGTCCATTTGCATTTTTTGGGTCTGGCGTTCTGTAACGATCGGTGGGCGCAGAGAGTATCTGATTACCGGTGATCTGCAGTATCGCCGGAAATACAGATATATACCAGATTATAAGTGATCTGCAGTCTCACCGATAATCCGATATACAAACTAACCTCTGTTCGCCTGAGTAGAGTGTAGTGTTTTGGTGTAACAGTAACACTAGGAGGCCTAGGCCTCAGTGCAGCAAGGAGAACTGCACGGATTCCTTCCGCAGACCTGAGCTCTCCAAGACGGGAGGAGTCAGACTGACAGTAGGAAGGAAAGTCCGAGAGTGACACTCAGGAAGAAGTGTCACTAACAGGACTGGGAACCGCCTCCAATCGTGAGGTCGGTTCTCGAGGTCAGACAAGCCAGGTCGTACACACACGGACAGATAAAGTACAAATACAGTAGGCAAAGGCGGAGTCAAAGTACAGGCAGGGTTCGGCAACGGGGTATCAGATATATCGGGGTACAAAATCAGGAGGCAGAAACAGAGTCTAGGAACGAGCCGAGGTTCGGCAACAGAGTATCAGAAATATCGAGGTACAAGGTCAGAGTTCAGGAGGATAGTCGAGGCAGGCAAAAGTCATAACATATAATCACAATCAAACTAGTACTTTAGCTATCAAATATCTAGCTAAGTGTAGGATTACAGCTCCAGCTGGTCCCGGCACACTTCAGGATCTGACTACGGATCTGGGTGCTCCCACGTATGTGATCGCACGCCAGACAAAGAGCAAGTGAACAACCAGCAGTATATATACTCTAGGACCTTTCCAGGACCTCCCTAATTGCTGGTCCAATGAGAGCAGTGGAATTTGTCAGCTGACCCAGCTGGTCAGCCGACACCCTTCTAACTGCTATTTAAACTCTGCCTTTCTGCTCGCGCGCGTGTAAGTCTGAATCTTGGTGGACTATCAGTCCCAGCCACACCAGTACTGTCATGCAATGTATCTAGTGCGGGGGCCGCCTCTGATGCGGATTCCGCCGCACTGCCTATGCGGCATGCAGCGTTTTTTCCGCGTTGTGACGCCATGCTGGATGCGGAAACAGCCGCCTCACCTTGAGAGACGGCGGCATTTCCGCGTTTCCTTACAGAGGCCTATTCTGTGCACAATAACCTGCCTCAGTGTCCTTCTATCGCTGCTGCCAGTCCCCCATCAGCGCTGCTGTCCCCATTAATACCGCCAGGCTAGCGACAATCAGCTTGTCGATAGCCTTGTGTTTACCTGCAACTTGTCAATCACCCTTATTTTAATTCAAAAATAACATTTATTGGATGCTCCCCAATGCAGCGCGTTTCACAGGTACAATCCCGCTTCAGCAGGCAAATAGTGGAGAAAACTACTATGAGTCTGTCAGTAGAAAAACCGGCACCATCCAAAAGTTGCTCTTTAAGGTATTTATTGCACATATGTCATGGAATAAATACCATTTATTTATTCCATGACACATGTGCAATAAATACCTTAAAGAGCAACTTTTGGATGGTGCCGGTTTTTCTACTGACTACTATGCTGGAGTGGTGATCCTTTGACCGGGCACGTCACGTTTATCCATAGACGACAGTGTGCACGACAACAAGCTTGAAGTCTCTACTATGAGTCTGTGTCGCAGCCAAGCGCCTCTGCCAATCACCCTGCGCGCCTTCCCCCGCCTCCTCCATTTAATGGCTCCCGCCTCTGTCCTTTCGCTCCCCGCATCTGTAAGCTTCCTGCAATCGAAGTACTTCCGGGTCGCAGCTTAGCTTCCGATTGGAGGAAGCTTACAGAGGCGGAAGCGAGGGGACAGAGGTGGGAGCCATGAAATGGGGGAGGCGCATGGTGACTGACAAGTTGCAGGTAAACACAAGGCTAGCGACAAGCAGATTGTCGCCAGCCTGTCACTATTTTAGAGGGGGGGGGAACGACAGCAGAGGCCGGGGGGGGGGGGGGGGGGCTGGTCTGGGGGGACTGGCGGCGGCACCAGAAAGACACAGAGGCATGTCATTGTGCAGAGAACATGTCTCTGTGTCTGTGTCCTAATAAGATTTAGAAAATACACCTTGGGTTCTCTTTGGCCTGGAACACACCAGAGGAGTTTTTCTGAGCGTTTTGAGTTTTTAAATCTGCTGCTAAGGTTATCCTATGTGTCTGTCCACACTGGAGCAATGAGGTTTTGTAAAAAAAAACATAGCATTACATTGGGAAGAGCTTCTGAAACCTCTAAAAGCTCTTCTCAATGTAATGCTATAGGTTTTTTTTTACAAAACCTCATTGCTCCAGTGTGGACAGACACATAGGATAACATTAGCAGCAGATTTAAAAACTCAAAACGCTCAGAAAAACTCCTCTGATGTGTTCCAGGCCTCTAAAGGTGTTTGATGATTCATTGTGATACTGATGGCAATTTCAGTTTTGGTGCTATATTGTCTTGTTTGCTACTTTAACTTCCTCATTAACGCTTGTTACTTAAAAATGAAATAAAAATACTTACAAAAAAAACCTAAAAAAAAACAAACTAAGACTAAGGCAGGCGTGCATCGAAAACTGCTGGTTTATAACACACCTGTAGCCTAGTAATTTAACAGATCATGCAGACAGCTGTTTCAGGCTATTCTGGCCTTCACCAGGGCAGTGTATGCCGTAATAGGGCTCTATAGCAGGAAATGGATTTTAATAACGGTATATTTGGTCATCCGGCTCTTCACCATTCTAACTGCTAACATTGTGAGCACTAGTCCATTTATTTATTATGCGATTATTAACTACAGAGCCGCTTGAAGCGTTAGATGTAAAGCAGTGTTATAACGGAAATGCGATTATATCGTTTAATACTAATTCACTGAGATTGGAGCAGACCTCATTCCGGTTCATATTTCTCATAAATGTAAATTTAGTTTCTTTTACGCGATGTTTGCGCATTAATGAGCGCCAATTAAACTCCCATAGGAATTAGTTTGGCTGAATGAAGCATCTGCGGTTCATTTATACTTTATTTACTGTTTATTAAAGTATGACTCTTCATTAAAAGCTTGTTTGAGATGTGCTTCAATATTGTTGGTAGATTAATATTTCTGTTACAAAACATTCCAGTGTGTACGTGTTGTCTCCGTGTATCAGTTCCATTTCCTATACTCACCTTATTCCTTCCTCCCCTTCTACCTCCACCTCCTTACCTACACTCACCCCCACCTCCCTCCTCCCCCATACCTACACTCACATCTCCACCTCCTCTTATTCATCCCTCCCCTTTTCCCTCCTCCTTACTTACCTACACTCATCCCCCACCCCCCCTACTCCCTCCTCCCCTTTACTTACCACGCACCTCCCCTTCTCCCTCCTCCCCCTTACTTACACTCATCTCCCACCTCCTCTTCTCCCCCGCATCTCCTCATCTCTCCACTCTCCTTACCGCTCCTCCTGCCCCCTACACTTACTCCCCCCCCTTCCTCCTCCCCTCCAACTATATCATGAAGGCTGCATCATGAAGACTGACTTATCAATTCTTGATTCCCCTCCTCATCTGCTGCTCCTCTCTGAAGATCTCTACACACTGTCTCCTCCCATCACTCTTCATCTGATACTCCTCTATGCTAATCTCTTCACTGGCTCCTCCCTCCACTCCTCATCTGCAGCTCCTTGCTGCAGATTCCCACACTGGCTCCTCCCACCACTCCTCATCTGCTGCTCCTCTCTGCAAATCTGCACACTGGCTCCTCCCACCACTCCTCATCTGCTGCTCGTCTCTGCAGAGCCCTAGACTGGCTCCTCCCACCACTCCTCATCTGCAGCTCCTGTCTGCAGATCCCAACACTGGCTCCTCCCACCACTCCTCATCTGCTGCTTCTCTAGGCAAATTAGTACACTGGCTCCTTCCACTACTCTTCCTCTGCTGCTCCTCTCTGCAGATATCCACACTGACTCCTCCCACCACTCTGTTATAATTTAAGTAGGCCTCAGTTATTTGGACTGGGTTAGTCAAAAAGGCTTGATGAGCAGACCTGCCCTTTAAGGGGATTTTCTCTGAAGAGAGAAAATCTGCAGTTCTGTCAGCAGAACTAGAACATACCAAGAAGCTGTTCTGAACAAGGCCGCAGGTCTCCCTGACCTGGGCCTGGAACAATAAACATCAGTCATGTTTTGTAAATATTCACATTCCTGCATGTATGTCAAATGTCTCATTGATTATTAATCGAGTAGGCGGGTATGATGACACCATGAGTGGGTCCACCAATAGACTGATATAGGGGGTGGCGAAGATGATGTCATATTTAACTCTTTCCTAGCCGGTATTAAAGCTGGAGCAAGCAATGGAGAACTCACTTCTGCTTCTTCCTTCTGCACTAGCTCGCAAGGCCGACTGGGACCTAAGCATGTTCGTCCTTTCTGTAATCTGATATAAGGTATGCTGTACATATGTAGTTTAGTGTAACGTAGTTAGGAAGAAGGTACCTGATTGACTTCAAGAGGGAGTCTAATCATGAGCTTATAACGCAACATGAAGATTGGCATGGCTAGGATATGATGAATGTATCTATCTGTATTCCTGTTTCCTGAATAAATAACGTGAACATTGAAAAAGCCTGAGGAAGTCTATCTCCTGTTTGCTGTGTGGAGAGTCAAGTGATCTCACAGTCTGTGAGACGATGGTGTCGAAGCAAGGTGATAAGTACAGTTTATAACACACTCCTCCTCTGCTGCTCCTCTCTGCAGATCTCTACACTGGCTCCTCCCACCACTCCTCATCTGCTGCTTCTCTATTCAGATCTGTACATTGAATCATTGGTCCAATTGCAAATGTCACATGTTTTCAAAAACTGAACTTAAAATTTGCATCAGCTTGAACTTGCTCTACTGAAGATTGATTGTAGCTCTTCTGAACAATCGTTTGTTCTGTGGCGTTTTCTGTATATAACACCCAGCGGTGACCTCACATGACCCCGGACGCGAGACGACTACCTTTCAGCAGTTATTGCCGCTTTTTACCTCTTTCTTGTCCTAACAAACCTCTGCTTGCCCATCTTGTTTTACCTTCACCTCCCTCGCCCTGCCGTGTTTCCGTACGTAATCGCCAGAAACCGCTCTCCCTGCTTCTGACATCTCTCCCGATTGCTCGCAGTCACCTTGCCTCTCTTCCCCAGAGGCCAGTTACAATCTCTCCGCAATCACAACGGTTTCATCCACACATCAGCTGCTGTAATAATCCATTTATGGGGAGAGCCAGCCATCGGTTAGCGGGGCTCATATTACTACCTGCGGAGACCCCCAGCTCCCTATATCTGTAATATAATTAGCGGGAGCCACAAACACACAATTCAAAGTGTTGCTGTGTGATTTGTTCTAATAACATCTTGTTATGTTTGCTCCCTCGCGCTTTCTGTAAGGGACCGTGGTGCAATTACATGGGAGTTGTGCCAACACATTTATAGAGAGTTCATAAAACATCCCCTTAAAATAACACGTTACAGAGCCATTGTTCCTGATACTGCGACCCACCTTACATTACACTTGTGATGTCACTATATGTACGTACGAGTGGTTTAATACATACGTTACCGGATATATATATAATTTTTGTAGCGATAAGAATTAAAGAGGAACTGTAGTCACCATATCATAAAGAATACAATTGCTTTCATTTTTTAAAGTGGACCTGAACTCTTGTACAGGGCAGAAGGAAAACAGAGAAATGCACCCTGTGTGTATTTAGAGAGTTTATCCTGTCTGATTCCCCCTCATCTGTGACTAATCACAATTGAAATTTGATCTCTCCCAGTGTCAGCTGACTGCAGATAAGCTCATTTGAAAGCACAGGATGTTAACCCTACGTCTGCTTCCATGAAAGCAGGAAGTAGACACACTGCAGATTTATTGCAGGATTTGTATCAGCTGTAACAAAGACATGTTTTTTCTTTAAAGGTTATTATGCTGTTGCTTCTCTTTTAGAGCAGAGTGGAAGTTCTGAGTTCAGGTCCCCTGTAAGAGAGGGACTGTCCCCTCCATAGTGCTCCCTTATTGTAGTGCCATCCATAGTCCTCTTTTCCTTATAGTCCCCCCCCATAATGTTCTCTCATTATAATACCACCCATAGTTCTCCCTTTGTCATAGTTCCCTGCATCTAATCAGTGAATCTGTATGTTTGACAGATGTGGGATGAAACGAAGGCGCTTGGAGAAAAGGAACGCAAAAACAGATTAAACCTACAACTCCACCCAGAAAGTGTCCTGTCTGAGATATAAACATGGGCTCTGTTGGAAGGCTGTGCCGCCCATGGCTGTATATATGGCATCAGAGCAGCCTCTGCATTCTACTGTAACACAGTGTACACCATACGGGCAGCTGATGCCACAGATCCATGATCTCACATGGGTGCTACCACACATGTACACTGCGCAGGGCTGGTTCTCTCATGAAGCAAGATGAAACACTGGCATCAGGCGTAGAGATTACAGGGGCAGCATGATTGTACTGTGTGTTTACACTAATAGCATGCAGTCAGAGTAGGAGGAGAAGCGTGAGGAGAGCGAGGTGAAGAGGTCATCATTGGGGAAAAGCAGCTTGTTGTGCTGTGTGAGGAGTCTGACAGTGAGGGAGGAGGAGGGGGGAGGCAGGAGAGCATCATTGGGGAAAAGCAGCTTGTTGTGCTGTGTGAGGAGTCTGACAGTGAGTGAGGAGGGGGGAGGCAGAAGAGCATCATTGGGGAAAAGCAGCTTGTTGTGATGTGTGAGGAGTCTGACAGTGAGTGAGGAGGAGGGGGGAGGCAGGAGAGCATCATTGGGGAAAAGCAGCTTGTTGTGCTGTGTGAGGAGTCTGACAGTGGGTAGGGAGGGGGAGGCAGGAGAGCATTATTGGGGAAAAGCAGCTTGTTGTGCTGTGTGAGGAGTCTGACAGTGAGTGAGTAGGGGAAGGCAGGAGAGCATCATTGGGGAAAAGCAGCTTGTTTTGCTGTGTGAGGAGTCTGACAGTGAGTGAGGAGGGGGGAGGCAGGAGAGCATCATTGGGGAAAAGCAGCTTGTTTTGCTGTGTGAGGAGTCTGACAGTGAGTGAGGAGGGGGGAGGCAGGAGAGCAGCATTGGGGAAAAGCAGCTTGTTGTGCTGTGTGAGGAGTCTGACAGTGAGTGAGGAGGGGGAGGCCAGAGAGCAGCAGTGTTCCATTTGACTTGCACAGCAGAAGGGAGGAGGTGGCTCTGCTGTCCTGACTGAGGAGGAATGGAGTGACTGAGGGTGAGCAGTTTGTTACTTGCAGCTATCCAGCCAGCGTGTTATTGTGTTGAGCTGCAGCACGTCATGTCTAATATTGTTGCATATGCTCCCCTGCTGACTGAGAACATTACATGAAGCGGAGTAAATTTGTCGGGTGCTGTGCCCTGACACTGCCGTCCTGTGCATGGCAATACAACGCTACCATCCACATTCTGCTGTACTCAGATCACAACGCTACATCACATGTTATTTCAATGTAAACATGTGTAAACGTTCACACACATGTGCAACAACTCTGACATACAGGAAAGGATGACAGAAATTCCCCAGTTCCATCTGTGCATCGCATAGAGCGCAAGGCAATAACTCTAAAGTTTGCGTTAGTTTGCGTAGATTCTGGGAGGACGGCGTGTTCAGAGGCAGCTTCACAGAGAAAAGGTCAGATGTTTCCCCGCAGCTCCTCTGCTGGCATTTCTTCATATTATTATTATTTTTCTTTTGGAATAATATGTAAGTATTCCGGTTCATTCAGATGTGGGCTTCATGCCTTCCTGAGCCGCTTTCTGCTCCAGTACTCAGCAGCATCACACAAACCGGGCTTAATTGGACGCCGCTATCGAGACCGCCGATGCCTGCTACACTCCTGGTATCCTCAAACACTCCGATCATCATACATCCATCATACAACACGCTACATGAGACCGCCCACTGCCTGCTACACTCCTGGTATCCTCACACACTCCGATCATCATACATCCATCATACAACACGGTACATGAGACCACCCACTGCCTGCTACACTCCTGTATCCTCACACACTGCGATCATCATACATTCATCATACAACACGGTACATGAGACCGCCCACTGCCTGCTACACTCCTGTATCCTCACACACCCCGATCATCATACATTCATCATACAACACGGTACATGAGACCGCACAATGCCTGCTACACTCCTGTATCCTCACACACCCCGATCATCATACATTCATCATACAACACGCTACATGAGACCGCCCACTGCCTGCTATACTCCTGTATCCTCACACACTTCGATCATCATACATTCATCATACAACACGGTACATGAGACCGCCCACTGCCTGCTACAGTCCTGGTATCCTCACACACCCCAATCATCATACATTCATCATACAACACGGTACATGAGACCGCCCACTGCCTGCTACACTCCTGTATCCTCACACACCCCAATCATCATACATTCATCATACAACACGCTACATGAGACCGCCCACTGCCTGCTACACTCCTGTATCCTCACACACTCCGATCATCATACATTCATCATACAACACGCTACATGAGACTTCCCACTGCCTGCTACACTCCTGTATCCTCACACACCCCAATCATCATACATTCATCATACAACATGCTACATGAGACCGCCCACTGCCTGCTACACTCCTGTATCCTCACACACCCCGATCATCATACATCCATCATACAACACGCTACATGAGACCGCCCACTGCCTGCTACACGCCTGTATCCTCATACACCCCGATCATCATACATTCATCATACAACACGCTACATGAGACCGCTCACTGCCTGCTACACTCCTGTATCCTCACACATTCCAATCATCATACATTCATCATACAACACGCTACATGAGACGGCCCACTGCCTGCTACACTCCTGGTATCCTCACACACTCTGATCATCATACATTCATCATACAACACGCTACATGAGACCGCCCACTGCCTGCTACACTCCTGTATCCTCACACACCCCAATCATCATACATTCATCATACAACACTCTACATGAGACGGCCCACTGCCTGCTACACTCCTGTATCCTCACACACTCCGATCATCATACATTCATCATACAACACGCTACATGAGACGGCCCACTGCCTGCTACACTCCTGTATCCTCACACACTCTGATCATCATACATTCATCATACTACACGCTACATGAGACCGCGCACTGCCTGATACACTCCTGGTATCCTCACACACTCTGATCATCATACATTCATCATACAACACGCTACATGAGACCGCCCACTGCCTGCTACACTCCTGGTATCCTCACACGGGGCATACGCAGGATTTTTAAGGGGGGGGGGGGATTCCTGAAAGGTCCAGAAGTACTTATGTCCCCGAGTGCTTCCGAATACAGGTGGCTCCATACTGCCCATGCACAAAAGTGCGCTGGCGTATTACGGAGCTGCCTATCTTTGGAAGTACTCAAGGACACAAGTGTTTCTGAGGGCTTCTGGTAGCAGCAAATGTGAACGGGGTACAGCGCTGGAACAACTCCCCGAGAGAGGAACGGGAGATAGACTTAGTTTGGACAATTCAGTGGAATATGCCACATAGTTTCACATAGCGCAAGCGATACCCATATGATGCAGGGATATATGCATCTGCGGAAGATGGCGGCGCTACATAAATACTAAATAATAATAATTTGCCTCACCAGGATTGCACTTTTATTTAGCTTTCCTGTATGACAAGAAGACACAGCCAGCCAGCACTAGGGGAAGAGGGAAACAAAGGTGAATGAGGAAGGGCTGGTGCACACCAAGAGGGCTTCTGAGCGTTTTACAAATATACTGTGATTTGAAAAGCGCTTGGCTAATGTTACCCTATGACGGTGTTCCCACAGCAGCGTTGTGATTTTTTCAAAATCGCAGGTATACTGCATGTAGCATTTTTTTGAGCGATTCATTCAGAAATCGCTCTGAAAATCGCTTCACAAAATCACACTCACTAATTGCTAGCGATTGCTATTGTGATTTTGGCATGCACTAGCCCAGAGAGAGAAGGAGTGGAGAGAGACTGAGAATAGCCTAAGATTGAGCAGAGAGCTTATCTGTATTGCAATCCCACATCACACAGAGGCTACTTGCCTGTAATAGGTCTCATGTCCCTGCTGGTCTCTCACACAAGTCAGAAAGCAGCCCTCCTGGAGTCTAGGGACTGTCAAAAACTTTTCAACTTGTATAACACCTTATCCACACATGCAGTCATTATAACAATGGGGATAGACCAGCCAGTATTTTACATTGCCTTACAAAAACAAACATGAATACACCAGACACCGGACCAGCCCTAAATCACTGAATGAAAGGGGTCCTGGGGGGAGATTGCCCCCCTTCCAGCCAGCACTAGGGGAAGGTGGGAAACTGTAAATGCAGAGAGAGGAGGAGTGGAGAGAGACGGAGAATAGCCTGAGATGGAGCAGATAACTTATCTGTATTGCAGTCCCACATCACACAGAGGCTACTTGCCTGTAATGTGTCTCCTGTCCCTGCCAGACAAATCCAAAAAAGCTTTATTGGCAGGACCAAATACATTTAGCATTGCCAAAGCAAAAACAAAACATTAACAACATGGTGGGGGGGTTGTGGGAATAGGGGAATGATATAGGTATACCATCCATAGGGGTGTGGAGGATGTAAGGGATGATCAGCCTCTCACACAAGCTGCAGGCAGCCCTCCTGGAGTTTAGGGACTGTCAAAAACTTTTCAACCTATGAAATACCTTATGTAGCTGTCTACATGCAGTCTTTACAATAGGGAAAGAGCAGAGTTTTTCCCACAGACCCTGCAGGAGGCAAGCCTTTGTATATTTACAGGAGTCTCAGGGGGGGGGGGATTCCATACATCCGGAACCCCCGTCTGAATACGCCAGTGTCACACACTCCGATCATCATACATCCATCATACAACACGGAACATGAGACCGCCCACTGCCTGCTACACTCCTGGTATCCTCACACACTCCGATCATCATACATCCATCATACAACACGCTACATGAGACCGCCAATGCCTGCTACACTCCTGGTATCCTCACACACTCTAATCATCATACATTCATCATACAACACGCTACATGAGACCGCCCACTGCCTGCTACACTCCTGATATCCTCACCTACCCCGATCATCATACATCCATCATACAACACGCTACATGAGACCGCCAACTGCCTGCTACACTCCTGATATCCTCACCTACCCCGATCATCATACATTCATCATACAACACGCTACACGAGACCCCTGAAGCCTGCTACACGCCTGGTATCTTCAAACACTCCGATCATCATACATCCATCATACAACACGCTACATGAGACCGCCTGCTACACTCCTGTATCCTCACACACTCCAATCATCATACATTCATCATACAACACGGAACATGAGACCGCCCACTGCCTGCTACACTCCTGGTATCCTCAAACACTCCAATCATCATACATTCATCATACAACACGCTACATGAGACCGCCGATGCCTGCTACACTCCTGGTATCCTCAAACACTCCGATCATCACACATTCATCATACAACACGCTACATGAGACGGCCCACTGCCTGCTACACTCCTGGTTTCCTCAAACACTCCGGTCATCATACATTCATCATACAACACGCTACATGAGACCGCCTACTGCCTGCTACACTCCTGGTATCCTCACACACTCCGATCATCATACATTCATCATACAACACGCTACAAGAGACCGCCCACTGCCTGCTACACTCCTGTATCCTCACACACTCTGATCATCATACATTCATCATACAACATGCTACATGAGACCGCCGATGCCTGCTACACTCCTGGTATTCTCACACACTCTGATCATCATACATTCATCATACAACACGCTACATGAGACCGCCGATGCCTGCTACACTCCTGGTATCCTCAAACACTCCGATCATCACACATTCATCATACAACACGCTACATGAGACCGCCTACTGCCTGCTACACTCCTGGTATCCTCACACACTCCGATCATCATACATCCATCATACAACACGCTACATGAGACCGCCTGCTACACTCCTGTATCCTCACACACTCCAATCATCATACATTCATCATACAACACGGAACATGAGACCGCCCACTGCCTGCTACACTCCTGGTATTCTCACACACTCTGATCATCATACATTCATCATACAACACGCTACATGAGACCGCCGATGCCTGCTACACTCCTGGTATCCTCAAACACTCCGATCATCACACATTCATCATACAACACGCTACATGAGACGGCCCACTGCCTGCTACACTCCTGGTTTCCTCAAACACTCCGGTCATCATACATTCATCATACAACATGCTACATGAGACCGCCTACTGCCTGCTACACTCCTGGTATCCTCACACACTCCGATCATCATACATTCATCATACAACACGCTACAAGAGACCGCCCACTGCCTGCTACACTCCTGTATCCTCACACACTCTGATCATCATACATTCATCATACAACATGCTACATGAGACCGCCGATGCCTGCTACACTCCTGGTATTCTCACACACTCTGATCATCATACATTCATCATACAACACGCTACATGAGACCGCCGATGCCTGCTACACTCCTGGTATCCTCAAACACTCCGATCATCACACATTCATCATACAACACGCTACATGAGACCGCCTACTGCCTGCTACACTCCTGGTATCCTCACACACTCCGATCATCATACATTCATCATACAACACGCTACAAGAGACCGCCCACTGCCTGCTACACTCCTGTATCCTCACACACTCCGATCATCATACATTCATCATACAACACGCTACATGAGATGGCCCACTGCCTGCTACACTCCTTGTATCCTCACACACTCCGACCATCATACAACATGCTACATGAGACCGCCCACTGCCTCCTACACTCCTGGTATCCTCACACACTCCGATCATCATACAACACGCTACAAGAGACCGCCCACTGCCTGCTACACTCCTGTATCCTCACACACTCCGATCATCATACATTCATCATACAACACGGAACATGAGACCACCCACTGCCTGCTACACTCCTGGTATCCTCACACACTCTGATCATCATACATTCATCATACAACATGCTACATGAGACCGCCGATGCCTGCTACACTCCTGGTATTCTCACACACTCTGATCATCATACATTCATCATACAACACGCTACATGAGACCGCCGATGCCTGCTACACTCCTGGTATCCTCAAACACTCCGATCATCACACATTCATCATACAACATGCTACATGAGACCGCCTACTGCCTGCTACACTCCTGGTATCCTCACACACTCCGACCATCATACAACATGCTACATGAGACCGCCCACTGCCTCCTACACTCCTGGTATCCTCACACACTCCGATCATCATACATTCACCATACAACACGCTACATGAGACCGCCCACTGCCTGCTACACTCCTGTATCCTCACACACCCCGATCATCATACATTCATCATAGAACACGCTACATGAGACCGCCCACTGCCTGCTACACTTCTGGTATCCTCAAACACTCCAATCATCATACATTCATCATACAATACGGTACATGAGACCGCCCACTGCCTGCTACACTCCTTTATCCTCACACGGGGATCATCATACATCCATTATACAACACGCTACATGAGACCGCCAACTGCCTGCTACACTCCTGTATCCTCACACACCCCGATCATCATACATTCATCATACAACACGCTACATGAGACGGCCCACTGCCTGCTACACTCCTGGTATCCTCAAACACTCCAATCATCATACATTCATCATACAACACGCTACATGAGACCGCCCACTGCCTGCTACACTCCTGGTATCCTCAAACACTCCAATCATCATACATTCATCATACAACACGGTACATGAGACCGCCCACTGCCTGCTACACTCCTGGTATCCTCACACGGGGATCATCATACATCCATTATACAACACGCTACATGAGACCGCCAACTGCCTGCTACACTCCTGTATCCTCACACGGGGATCATCATACATCCATTATACAACACGCTACATGAGACCGCCAACTGCCTGCTACACTCCTGTATCCTCACACGGGGATCATCATACATCCATTATACAACACGCTACATGAGACCGCCAACTGCCTGCTACACTCCTGTATCCTCACACACCCCGATCATCATACATTCATCATACAACACGCTACATGAGACGGCCCACTGCCTGCTACACTCCTGGTATCCTCAAACACTTCGATCATCATACATTCATCATACAACACGGTACATGAGACCGACAACTGCCTGCTACACTCCTGTATCCTCAAACACTTCGATCATCATACATCCCTCATACAACACGCTACATGAGACCGCCCACTGCCTGCTACACTCCTGTATCCTCACACACCCCAATCATCATACATTCATCATACAACACACTACATGAGACCGCCCACTGCCTGCTACACTCCTGGTATCCTCACACACTCTGATCATCATACATTCATCATACAACACGCTACATGAGACCGCCCACTGCCTGCTGCACTCCTGGTATCCTCACACACTCCAATCATCATACATTCATCATACAACATGGAACATGAGACCACCCACTGCCTGCTACACTCCTGGTATCCTCACACACCCCAATCATCATACATTCATCATACAACACGGTACATGAGACGGCCCACTGCCTGCTACACTCCTGTATCCTCACACACTCCGATCATCATACATTCATCATACAACACAACAACAACAACAACAACAACAAATAACATTTGTAAAGCGCTTTTCTCCCGTGGGACTCAAAGCGCATAAGCATGGCTCCGACCATCGTGGTACAGGGGAAGAATTTTATAAATCTGGAAATGCCAGGCTAAACAGGTGGCTTTTCAGTCTGGATTTGAATAGCTCCAGGGATGGTGCTGTCTTTACTGGGTGTGGTAGGGAGTTCCAAAGAGTAGGGGCAGCATAACAGAGGGCTCTATCTCCAGATTTTTTGAGGTGCACTCTGGGAGTGACCAAGTTTATAGAACTTGCTGATCTGAGGTTGTGAGAGGTGTGGTGCAGCTTCAGCAAGTCCTTCATGTATCCAGGGCCCAGATTGTGCAGGGATTTGAATGTCAGCAGTCCAATCTTGAAGAGTATTCTCCATTCTACTGGTAGCCAGTGCAGTGAGCGAAGGATTGGTGTAATGTGACAGTGGCGAGGCTGGTTTGTTAGCAATCTGGCAGCAGCATTCTGCACTAATTGCAGGCGACGCAAGTCTTTTTTGGGGAGGCCAGCATAAAGGGCATTGCAGTAATCCAGCCGTGATGTGATGAAGGCGTGAACTAGGGTTGGAAGATCCTCTGGGGGAATCAGATGTTTAATCTTTGCAATGTTCTTCAGATGAAAGAAGGAAGATTTAACTACAGATGAAATTTGGTTTCTGAAACTCAATTCCCCATCGATTAGTACGCCAAGGCTGCGCACAAGGTTGGAGCTGTTTATGTCTGAATTCCCAATCCTGATTGGTGTTGCTTTAGGATAGAGCTGTTTTGATGGCGAGCACTGGCTTTGGACAAACAGGACCTCAGTTTTGTCAGCATTCAGTTTCAACCAGTTATCATTCATCCATGCCTGAAGCTCAGCTAAGCAAGAGTTTATTTTTGGGGTAGGGTCTGTTCCACCAGGTTTGAAGGACAGGTATAGCTGTGTGTCATCGGCGTAGCAGTGGTACGTCAGGCCATGTCGTTGGATAAGTGTACCGAGTGGCAACATGTAGATTGCAAACAGCAGAGGGGATAGGATTGATCCTTGTGGCACTCCGAATTGTAGAGGTGCAGGTTTGGACATTATAGGTCCTAGGGATACTCTCTGTGTTCTGTCAGTCAGGAATGATCTGAACCACTGGAGGACTGATCCACTGATGCCACAGTACTCCTGCAGTCTGTTAAGCAGGATTTCATGGTCAACTGTATCAAAAGCAGCTGAGAGATCCAACAGGATTAGGATGGAGCATTCCCCTCTGTCCCTTGCCATGAGCAGATCGTTGCAGACTTGGATGAGGGCTGTTTCACAGCTGTGGTGTTTCTTAAAGCCAGATTGTAGAGGGTCCAGGATGTTGTTTACTGACAGCCTGGTTTCAAGTTGCAGATAGACAGCCTTTTCAATAACTTTACCTAAGAAGGGGAGGTTGGAGACAGGTCTGTAGCTGCTCATAGCATCTGGATCCATGGAAGGTTTTTTGAGAAGGGGCTTGATGATTCCTTCTTTTAGAGAGGTAGGAAACCTCCCTGCTTGCAGAGAGCAATTTACTATTTTGTGAAATGCTGGACCAAGCAGGTCAGGGCATTTCAGCATATGTTTAGTTGGTCCAGGGTCCAGGTCGCAGGTTGTCTGGTGGAGACGACAGAGGGTGTCTGAGATCTCTTCCTCACTAATACTTTTGAAATCAGTCCAGGGTGTTAGGTTGTTTTTGCAGCTATTTCCATTAGTTGCATGAGTCTTGGGTGCTGTGGACTGAATGAGAGACCGAATAGAAGATACTTTGTCAGCAAAGTAGCAGGCAAATTTCTCACATAGCTCACACGCTACATGAGACGGCCCACTGCCTGCTACACTCCTGTATCCTCACACACTCCAATCATCATACATCCATCATACAGCACGCTACATGAGACCGCCCACTGCCTGCTACACTCCTGTATCCTCACACGGGGATCATCATACATTCATCATACAACACGCTACATGAGACCGCCCACTGCCTGCTACACTCCTGTATTCTCACACACTCCGATCATCATACATTCATCATACAACACGCTACATGAGACGGCCCACTGCCTGCTACACTCCTGTATCCTCACACACTCCAATCATCATACATCCATCATACAACACGCTACATGAGACCGCCCACTGCCTGCTACACTCCTGGTATCCTCACACACTCTGATCATCATACATTCATCATACAACACGCTACATGAGACCGCCCACTGCCTGCTACACTCCTGTATCCTCACACACTCCGATCATCATACATTCATCATACAACACGCTACATGAGACGGCCCACTGCCTGCTACACTCCTGGTTTCCTCAAACACTCCGATCATCATACATTCATCATACAACACGCTACATGAGACCGCCCACTGCCTGCTACACTCCTGGTATCCTCACACACTCTGATCATCATACATTCATCATACAACACGCTACATGAGACCGCCCACTGCCTGCTACACTCCTGTATCCTCACACACTCCGATCATCATACATTCATCATACAACACGCTACATGAGACGGCCCACTGCCTGCTACACTCCTGGTTTCCTCAAACACTCCGATCATCATACATTCATCATACAACACGCTACATGAGACCACCCACTGCCTGCTACACTCCTGTATCCTCACACACTGCGATCATCATACATTCATCATACAACACGCTACATGAGACGGCCCACTGCCTGCTACACTCCTGGTTTCCTCAAACACTCCGATCATCATACATTCATCATACAACACGCTACATGAGACCACCCACTGCCTGCTGCACTCCTGGTATCCTCACACACTCTGATCATCATACATTCATCATACAACACGCTACATGAGACCGCCGATGCCTGCTACACTCCTGGTATCCTCACACACCCCGATCATCATACATTCATCATACAACACGCTACATGAGACCGCCGATGCCTGCTGCACTCCTGGTATCCTCACACACTCCGACCATCATACATCCATCATACAACACGCTACATGAGACCGCCCACTGCCTGCTACACTCCTGGTATCCTCACACACTCCGATCATCATACATTCATCATACAACACGCTACATGAGACCGCCCACTGCCTGCTACACTCCTGTATCCTCACACACCCCAATCATCATACATTCATCATACAACACGGTACATGAGACCGCCCACTGCCTACTGCACTCCTGGTATCCTCACACACCCCAATCATCATACATTCATCATACAACACGCTACATGAGACCACCCACTGCCTGCTACACTCCTGGTATCTTCACACACCCCAATCATCATACATTCATCATACAACACGCTACATGAGACCACCCACTGCCTGCTGCACTCCTGGTATCTTCACACACCCCAATCATCATACATTCATCATACAACACGCTACATGAGACTGCCCACTGCCTGCTACACTCCTGGAATCCTCACACACTCCGATCATCATACATTCATCATACAACATGCTACATGAGACCGCCCACTGGCTGCTGCACTCCTGGTATCCTCACACACCCCAATCATCATACATTCATCATACAACACGCTACATGAGACCGCCCACTGCCTGCTACACTCCTGTATCCTCACACACCCCGATCATCGTACATTCATCATACAACACGCTACATGAGACCACCCACTGCCTGCTACACTCCTGGTATCCTCACACACTCCGACCATCATACATTCATCATACAACACGGTACATGAGAGCGCCCACTGCCTGCTACACTCCTGGTATCCTCACACACCCCAATCATCATACATTCATCATACAACACGCTACATGAGACCGCCCACTGCCTGCTACACTCCTGGTATCCTCAAACACTCCGATCATCATACATTCATTATACAACACGCTACATGAGACCGCCCACTGCCTGCTACACTCCTGGTATCCTCAAACACTTCGATCATCATACATTCATTATACAACACGCTACATGAGACCGCCCACTGTCTGCTACACTCGTGTATCCTCACACACTCTGATCATCATACATTCATCATACAACACGCTACATGAGACCACCCACTGCCTGCTGCACTCCTGTATCCTCACACACCCCGATCATCATACATTCATCATACAACATGCTACATGAGACCGCCCACTGCCTGCTACACTCCTGGTATCCTCACACACTCTGATCATCATACATTCATCATACAACACGCTACATGAGACCGCCCACTGCCTGCTACACTCCTGGTATTCTCACACACCCCGATCATCATACATTCATTATACAACACGCTACATGAGACCGCCCACTGCCTGCTACACTCCTGTATCCTCACACACCCCGATCATCATACATTCATCATACAACACACTACATGAGACCGCGCAATGCCTGCTACACTCCTGGTATCCTCACACACCCCGATCATCATACATTCATCATACAACACGGTACATGAGACCGCGCAATGCCTGGTACGCTCCTGTATCCTCACACACCCCAATCATCATACATTCATTATACAACACGCTACATGAGACCGCCCGATGCCTGCTACACTCCTGGTATCCTCACACACCCCGATCATCATACATTCATCATACAACACGCTACATGAGACCGCCCACTGCCTGCTACACTCCTGTATCCTCACACACCCCAATCATCATACATCCATCATACAACACGCTACATGAGACCGCCCACTGCCTGCTACACTCCTGTATCCTCACACACCCCCATCATCATACACTCATCATACAACACGCTACATGAGACCGCCCACTGCCTGCTACACTCCTGTATCCTCACACCCCCCCATCATCATACACTCATCATACAACACGCTACATGAGACCGCCCACTGCCTGCTACACTCCTGTATCCTCACACACCCCAATCATCATACATCCATCATACAACACGCTACATGAGACCGCCCACTGCCTGCTACACTCCTGTATCCTCACACACCCCGATCATCATACATCCATCATACAACATGCTACATGAGACCGCCCACTGCCTGCTACACTCCTGTATCCTCACACACTCCCATCATCATACATCCATCATACAGCACGCTACATGAGACCGCCCACTGCCTGCTACACTCCTGTATCCTCACACACCCCCATCATCATACACTCATCATACAGCACGGTATATAAGACCACCGATCATACTTTATTAATCATACTACCCCACCTCTTGTTTCCTCCCTATATCATTAGATTGTAAGCTCACAAGGGCAGGGCTCTGTAACCCTTTTGTGTCTTGAAATGTGCTTTACATTTTGTTCATCATGTTACATTTGTGATTGTAGTTACTACAGTATGTCTACGAATCCTGTTTTATGTACCAGTGTCTATACCGTTGTCTCTATTATGTACCCCATATTTGTTACTTACTCTGTACAGCGCCACGGAATATGTTGGTACTTCATAAATCAATAATAATAATCAAAGTCACCAATAATTGCATTTGATAATAAATAAATTAAAAGTGTGCGCTTTATCCAAACCCTATTTGCAACAACCTTACCACAAAAAAAGAAAAATCAAAACACTTATCTAAAAGTATATCTGCGGATCACAACTGAAATCTGTTCCATGTTGCATACAATTTGCATTATGTTTGCATGCAAGCCAAAATCATTAAAGGATACCCGAGGTGACATGTCACATGATGAGACAGACATGTGTATGTACAGTGCCTAGCACACAACTAACTAGGCTGTGTTCCTTTTTTTTTTTCTCTGCTTGAAATTTTTAAAAATCGGTATGTAAGTGGCAGTTCCTGTCTGAGTCAGGAGTGGGTCAGACTACAGTAGGACCCTCATTATTAAGGATTCACAGTCATAAAACACTTTCCTAGCAGAAAATAGCTTCTCAGAGCAGGAAAGAGATACAAATGGTCAATGGTTCATAGATTTTAGCTCTGGCATGTGTCATTGAGCAAAAACAATGAAATAGTGAAAACATAAAAAGTAAATTTAAATATAAAATACAACTGTGGGAAATCTAAAAAAAAGTAATTTCTAGGAGAAGGAGGATTGATGCAATTGTTTGTTTCATGAGTTTATTTTCACCTCAGGTGTCCTTTAACATCTCACTGGCCATCCCTATTAGCGACATCACTAAAATGTAATATTCGCTAGATGTTATTCGTTGATAACGTTTATACTTCGCACACGGGCTGCAGGCATCCCGCCGAAGAGACCTCCAGCACTCCATTATGAACGCCTCGCGTTATCGGGCGGTGATCACTGATAGGCTGAGCTCATTCAGTGGATGATACCGGCTCAGTGAGATTTAATCACGATAAAGAGCTTTATCCTTGGCGGTGAGATCTGCCCCAAGACAAGGATACGTCTCCAACACCAGGGAAGCAAATTACCATTCCCAGTTACGATTGTAACTGTTGTGATCCATCGCCAGTTACTTCAAACGGGAACGCGATGAGGATTTTCACGCCGCGCTGATATCCTGGAGAGACCAGAGAGTGGAGGATGGAAACAGCAGACGATATTCCCTGCTGGAGACTTCTCGAGTTCCGCTGCATCTATAGCAACTGTAGCCGTTTCCTCTGAAGCTTACCTTGTAAAGCGGGGAAAGCATTGTCCATTTTTTTATTGGATTAAAGGGAATCTGAAGTGAAAATGAACATATGATATAATGATTTGTATGTGTAGTACAGCTAAGAAATAGACCATTAGCAGCACAGATAAGCGTCTCAAATTGTTTCCAGTACAGGAAGAGTTAAGAAACTTCACTTGCTATCTATGCAAAACAGCTTCTCTGAGCTCTCCCACTAATTCAGTCAGAGAGCAGAGCTATTTTCTGAATCACTTATCTCAACCTCTCTCTCACTGTTTCCTGTTTGTTTAACACTATCGATTAACATGTTTTTTTCAACTGAGATAAGTACTGGTGTATACATTTGAATGTTAATCTCTTTGCTTAGTGTCATCAAATTCCTTTCATACTTTACAGTAGCTAAAACTGACGGATGAGGGAACAATGAGGGAAAGGGGATTCCCTCACACTACATTTGTTAACCCTGTGTGTGAGAGAAAGCTCTCAGCAGCTGCAGCTGCCTGCGTCCTGTGCCTCTCTGACTGAGCTGTCTGCAGAGAGCAGAGGAAATGTATCTTATATGCAACATAAACATTTGTAATAGTGTGTGAAACCTGATACCACAGCTTTTCATATACTGTAACTCTGCAGTCTGACATACAAAAAATAGTGTAATACTGAAACAGAGATTCACCTCTGCAAATGAAACATTCCAAAATCTACACACAATGAATGAAAGATTTTGCCTCTGATATTTAACATGAAAAGTAGGACAATTTAGCTACTTAGACATTATTTGTATATTGTACATAGTCATTTTATAACACTTGGTTTAATATGTTCCTTACTGCCAGGAAGCTCAAAGGGTCATTAGCTCTGCTCTGTTTCATCATTTAAAATAGCAGAGTGTAATTTGTAAACTGTAAATATTAGAGAATGATGTGATGTTGTAGAAAAACAGCTATATAACTGAAAATAAGAATATGAGACTCTTTTATTTGCCATTAATGTTTTATTAATTATCCGTACTACACATAAAATGCATTACAGGTAGTCCCCGGCTTACGAACGCCCAACACCCGGCGATACGAACGGCATGCACTCCGTGTTTCCATGGGAACAAGTAAAAAAATGTTTTCAAATTGGACTTGTAGTTTTTGAGAAAATCGATTTTAAAAATTCAAAGAAAAAATTGCTTTTAAACTTGTATAAGCAGGTACAGGGGGCAGAGGTGACACAGAGGGAGACACTGGAGGCACAGGGGGGCACAGAGGAGGTACAGTGGCAGAGATGGCACAATGTTCCGACTTAAGAACAGATTCAGGTTGAAGGATACCCGAGGTGACATGTGACATGATGAGATAGACATGTGTATGTACAGTGCCTAGCACACAAGTAACTATGCTGTGTTCCTTTTTTTCTTTCTCTGCCTGAAAGAGTTAAATATCAGGCATGTAAGTGGCTGACTCAGACAGGAAGTGACTACAGTGTGACCCTCACTGATAAGAAATTCCTACTATAAAACACTTTCCTGGTAGAAAATGGCTTCTGAGAGCAAGAAAGAGATAAAAAGGGGAATTTCTTATCAGTGAGGGTCACACTGTAGTCACTTCCTGTCTGAGTCAGGACTGAGTCAGCCACTTACATACCTGATATTTAACTCTTTCAGGCTGAGAAAGAAAAAAAGGAACACAGCCTAGTTATTTGTGTGCTAGGCACTGTACATACCCATGTCTATCTCATTGTGTCACATGTCACTTTGGGTATCCTTTAAGAACGAACCTACAGTCCCTATCTCGTTCGTTAACCGGGGACTACCTGTATATCATAAGTTTTTTGCTTCAGTGTCACTTTAACAGGTATGTTGAGCTCCAGTATTCGAGGGCCGAGATCCTCACACATTTTTTATACAGCTCAAATGAATTGATGGGTCTGAATCAGGAAAGGCGCGGTCCATCAGGTAGAACACATTCCTCTTTCTCTGTCCACCCTAAACACTGGCATGGATCTGGCCCTCCAGGCCTGGAGTTTAGTGATGAGCACACATTTCACATAATCGTAATTTCACATTGTAATGCGTAATTGGGATGCAAAATCGTAATGTGAAATGTCAGGAAAAATCATAATTAATATTGTTTGTAAACATAATCAGGAACCGTAATTTCACAATTTTCTGTAATTTTGAGTTTACTTTAAAGCGGTATTGTCACCATAAAAATAAAATTTCAACAGCAACTGGTCTGAGTGTATTAAGTGATAAAGATGCTAATTCTGCATTCAAAACTTGCAAAACTTTTTCTGCTGTTATGATTTGGAGTTATCACATAGTTAAGGAGCACTGGCCCCTTAGTAGTCAGTGCCAAACAGTTGCATGCTGGGGGTTCTTTTTATCTAGAATATATTCCTCCTCTTCCCTTTATTTCCCTGCCTAGCTGCTTATCTGAAACCTGATCCTCTGCTCACTTGTGTTTACAAGCAAGGCTGAGGTGATTCAGCGATTGGAGGAGACAAGATAAAAAGTTAAGGGAAGAAATGACATCAGTATTTAGCCTCAAACTGTGGGCAAAAGACATGGCCCCCACCAGGAACAGAATTCTCTTCATTTACTATATCAAATTCACTGAAATCAAAACGTGGACAGTACAATACATGTGTTATGTAAGTAGATCAAGTATTTATCTACTTATATATGTGTTTTTTTCCCCTGGCATAGTATGGCTGATCCTACTGCTTTAATGGTTAATGGCAAAGCTCCCATACAGGCTATCATCATTAAAATTGCTTTGTATGTTAAGTAGAATATTGGGAACAAGACCAAAAAAAAAAGATACAAATCATTTTTCAAAAAGACCTTGTAGTTTTTGAGAAAATCGATTTAAAAAAATGCAAAGGAAAAATGTTTTTTAAACTAATTTTTTCTGAGTTTAAAAAACATTTTTCCTTTGCGATTTTAAAATTGAGTTTCTCAAAAACTACAAGGCGTTTCTCAAAAATTCATTTATGGCTGGTTTCTACTATTCTTCTTAACTTACGTAGCAACTTTGGTGACAATAGCCTGTACGGGGGCTTTGTTATAAAGAGCAAATATTACGTGAAAATTGCTCGAAATTACGATTGGACTGTACGACATAATTTGAATCTCCAAACTGAAATTACTTTTGGCCATAATTGTGATAATGTATGCAAATTTTTGCGTAATCGTAATTAGCTGATTATGATCATCAATACTGGAGTTTGACAATGGTAGGTTAGACATTAGATATGAGGAAAAATCTAACAAAATGAATCCCAGTCATTCGATTTAGTTGATGGAAAATTGATTGGGAAGACCATCTTCTGGGGATAGAGAAGGGGTTTTATTGCTGTGAATACACCATGAGATATTTTGGCAGAGAGATGGTTCAATAGATAATTTCCGACAGGTCCGATCTGATGTTGATCATTTTTCTGATCGATTTCTCATAGAAGTGAATGGAAATTGATAAGTAAAACGATCGGAAAATCGATCGAGGACTCGATCGGACAGTAAATCTGCTGAAAAATCTCATTGTGTATTCCAAGCATAACACATATGGGTCCTGTAGGGGTTATCTTAGTGCTTGCATCTTGTGGTGTGACAAATGTACTCTTAAATTATTACTGAGTAATACATTTCATATGGTTGAAGTTTCGATCTTTGCATGATGAACTGTATATATTATTTGAACTGAGTTCCCCCATTGATTTCAGCCATGCCTGTATGTTATTAATTGTATCCATATCCATAGTGAATTTGGCGTACGTACAAAAAGGGCGTCTGGACAAAAAGGGCGCGGGGTGTAAATATCGTTTATAGAAATATTTACAAATAACGATTTACAAATTTATAAATCATAAATAATGTGTATGAAATCGGCAATTGTTAGATCGTTAATCTTCCCTCTTTAAAAAGTGAAACTTATAATGAAGTTTGTTAAAAAAATCATTAATATAAGTTTAATCGTTAGAATTGTATCTTATTGTGAATAATCTTCATTTATCATTTCTTCTTATAATAAAATCTGAAAATATTGTTTATAATAAAGATATATATATAAGTAGGTTCCTAAAAAGTGTTGTAAAAAAATTATTATGTATTACAAAAATGTTAATAAAACGATACCTAACCCTATTCTCACACAGAACCCTCCCTGTACCTATCCCTAACCCCTAGACCCCCCCTGGTGGTGCCTAACCCTAACCACCCCCCTGGTGGTGCCTAACCCTAAGACCCCCCTGGTGGTGCTTAACCCTAAGACCCCCCTGGTGGTGCCTAACCCTAACCACCCCCCTGGTGCTGCCTAACCCTAAGACCCCCCTGGTGGTGCCTAACCCTAACCACCCCCCTGGTGGTGCCTAACCCTAAGACCCCCCTGGTGGTGCCTAACCCTAAGACCCCCCTGGTGGTGCCTAACCCTAACCACCCCCCTGGTGGTGCCTAACCCTAAGACCCCCCTGGTGGTGCCTGACCCTAAGACCCCCCTGGTGGTGCCTAACCCTAACCACCCCCCTGGTGGTGCCTAACCCTAACCACCCCCCTGGTGGTGCCTAACCCTAACCACCCCCCTGGTGGTGCCTAACCCTAAGACCCCCCTGGTGGTGCCTAACCCTAACCACCCCCCTGGTGGTGCCTAACCCTAACCACCCCCCTGGTGGTGCCTAACCCTAACCACCCCCCTGGTGGTGCCTAACCCTAAGACCCCCCTGGTGGTGCCTAACCCTAAGACCCCCCTGGTGGTGCCTAACCCTAACCACCCCCCTGGTGGTGCCTAACCCTAAGACCCCCCTGGTGGTGCCTGACCCTAAGACCCCCCTGGTGGTGCCTAACCCTAACCACCCCCCTGGTGGTGCCTAACCCTAACCACCCCCCTGGTGGTGCCTAACCCTAAGACCCCCCTGGTGGTGCCTAACCCTAACCACCCCCCTGGTGGTGCCTAACCCTAAGACCCCCCTGGTGGTGCCTAACCCTAACCACCCCCCTGGTGGTGCCTAACCCTAACCACTCCCCTGGTGGTGCCTAACCCTAACCACCCCCCTGGTGGTGCCTAACCCTAAGACCCCCCTGGTGGTGCCTAACCCTAAGACCCCCCTGGTGGTGCCTAACCCTAACCACCCCCCTGGTGGTGCCTAACCCTAACCACTCCCCTGGTGGTGCCTAACCCTAAGACCCTCCTGGTTGTGCCTAACCCTAACCACCCCCTGGTGGTGTATATTGTACTGTAACTATACCTAACCCTACTCTCACACAGAACCCTCCCTGTACCTATCCCTAACCCCTAGACCCCCCCTGGTGGTGCCTAAACCTAAGACCCCCCTGGTGGTGCCTAAACCTAAGACCCCCTGGTGGTGCCTAAACCTAAGACTCCCCTGGTGGTGCCTAAACCTAAGACCCCCCTGGTGGTGCCTAACCCTAAGACCCCCCTGGTGGTGCCTAACCCTAAGACCCCCCTGGTGGTGCCTAACCCTAACCACCCCCCTGGTGGTGCCTAACCCTAAAACCCACCTGGTGGTCCTAAACCTAAGACCCCCCTGGTGGTGCCTAACCCTAAGACCCCCCTGGTGGTGCCTAACCCTAACCACCCCCCTGGTGGTGCCTGACCCTAAGACCCCCCTGGTGGTGCCTAAACCTAACCACCCCCCTGGTGGTGCCTAAACCTAACCACCCCCCTGGTGGTACCTAAACCTAAGACCCCCTTTGTGTTCGCTTTATTATGTGATTAGTAATGTTTTACAAATAGTGACAAAAATAAAAAAAAGTAAAAAATATATTGCAATTTACGTTACGTACTGATTGCTTTATTTAGTGAATAATAATGTTTTACAAACAGTAAGGGATAAAATGTTAAATAATGTTTTAGTTATAAATAGGATAAATATGTTTAGTATTTTTATAAACGTTATTTGTCACGGTTGCATTTTGTAAACGTAAATCATCACAAGTACAGTTATAAAACATTAAAAAGCTCCGGGCGCCGTTTATAAAATGTTATTTATCTCCGGCGCCCTTTTTTCCTGCTCGGCGCCCATTAAACGTTATTTACTATGGGAGTGAATGGCTGCGCCCTTTTTTCCCGTTCCCGTGAATTTGTCATGTCAGGCATGGTCGGGCCAGGTTGGCTAAGCCCATTTACTGAAAATTCAGAATCGGGAATTGTTGGCTGGGACAATAGCATGGAAGATACAGGAAACAAGGACCAGAGAGACAAAGCAACACATAAAAGGATCCACCAAATGCCTGCAGTCAAAGAGAAATGTAAGATGGGGGAATTACAGTTAGCAGGTCTGGAAGCTTATTCAAGCGAATGAGGCCATCTTAGGGTCAGCAAGTCCAGAAGCAACATTTAGAACATTCACATATACAAGATTTCTCACCAGCCTCTCCCCTTCACTGGAATTCCATTCCGAAACATATCCGTCACTCTCCAACCCCTAAAATGCATTTTTTAGACAATCATGCAATCTAAACTGGACCATTTCCCTCCACTCTCTGGCTAAGCTGTCCCTGTTGCTGAACATAACCTAAAAACATGTCACAATGTGTGTATCACCCCACGTCCTGAAAGTCGCTGTACATTTTGTTAAGTGCAGTATATTTGTCACTGCAGCAATTATATTGTCTAACACAGTGTTTCTCAACATTTCATTGGTATGTACCCCTTTTAAAACCCCGTACTCACCAAGTACCCCCTAGCATAGTAACCATTATCACAAGTGCCCCTTGAAAAATATTTCCATGCTTGCTAGGTGCTTTAAAAGTATTCTATTGATTAGGTGTGAAAACATATCCAGTGAGAAAACTCAGGAGAAAGGGTAATTGCATGGGGGGCCCAGAGTGTAAATTAGAAGTCCAGTTAAAGAGACACTGAAGTGAAAAAAAAATGATGATATAATGATGTGTATGTGTAGTACATCTAAGAAATAAAACATTAGGAGCAGAGGCATACGTCTAATATTGTTTCCAGTACAGGAAGAGTTAAGAAACTCCATTTATCTATGCAAAAGAGCCATTGAGCTCCACGACTTTCAAAGTCGCAGAGAGCTCTGTCTTCTGAAGCTTGTTATCTCTACTGTCAGTCACTGTATTTTATTTTTCTATCCAGAGGACAGTTTAAAAGTTCACCGGACTGCTCTGTAAAATCATTTAGAATGCTGAGTAGTGTATAAACTGCAAATATTAGAAAATGATGCAATGTTATAAAAAAAACACTAAATAACTGAAAATAGAAATATGAGAATATTTTCTTTGCTAATATTGTTCTAGTAATTATCCGTACTACACATACAAATCATTATATCATAATTTTTTTTTCGCTTCAGTGTCTCTTTAACTCCATAACAAGCAGAAGGGGATAGAGAAACAATGGAAAGGCTGAGCGCTGAATGTATTCTTCCCTTCCCAGTCCCACTCCTAACAAAAAAAACAGTGTTGGAATAGCCAAATAAAATGGCGAGATAAGACATATGTACTGTACACGTGTGTATATTCGCCAAGTACCGGTACATTAATATTGCATTCTTTTCTTTCACTGTCACAATGCAGAGTCATTGCTGTATCTGTGCAGGAATTCTGCCAGAAATTCACCTAAGTTCCAAGGAGAACAGACTTTATTCATAACAATGATAGTCCTCGGTATGAAGTCTGCAGATCATGGACTTGAGTTTTGTTTTTTTTGTTAGATTTTTTGTATTTGGAGTTCAGGGACCGTCTGACTGGAGTCGTCTGTTGTTCAGCTGCGTACAGAAAGTTTTGGGAAAGTATTGCGTAGGCTGAAACCACAGCCCAGCAGCACAGAGACTTCGCAACATCTGAAACGCCTAATGAGGTCAGGAGGAGAACTTTCTGCAAAGTACAGCAACGTACCTCTCCCCTGAATCAGACCCAACCAGAGAGTAGAATCATTTCTCCATAATGAGAGTCCTGGCTTAACCCCCTCCTGCCTTCATGTGACGTGGATAGGCCTACCCTGCTGCAGCCGGCTGTACGGTATACAACAGTAGAACAGCACTATGGAAGGTAATCTGTTCAAGATGGCTGCTCAACACTTCTCTACTGAAGGCTGTAGTGGATACAGTAAATGGAAAAAACCCACAGAGACACTGGGAGCCCTTATGGTGTATTATCTTTGGGTAGATGATCTAGAGATAAGTGAAGTAATACTCACAAGTGTGGGTTGCTGCAGAGGCAAGCACTCAAGTAGGCATGTAGGGAAAGTCCGTCCCCACTCTGTCTTTTTTACAGGGGGTCGCAGCTCCTTCAGGAAAAAGGTTTTTCTCACTTCGGGTTCGTTGTGAAAAAAATCCCACTCCGTGGGATGTTGTGCAATGGTATCGGGGAGAGTAGGAGGCACCCTTATAATGTATATTAAATGTACCAATTAATTCAGCAACATATGTGAGATTTAGCCTACCTTATGAGAGGAGATTTCACTCAAAAAAAGGAATCAAGTTTTTTTATTGAAATAGAACTTCAGACAACGCGTTTCGCGGTACAAACCGCTTCCTCAGGTCAAAATAGGGTGCTTATGTAATGGTATGACAGGCTTGATTCCTTTTTAGAGTGAAGTCTCCTCTCATAAGGTAGGCTAAATCTCACATATGTTGCTGAATTAATTGGTACATTTAATATACATTATAAGGGCGCCTCCTACTCTCCCCGATACCACTTCTCTACTGAGCTTTCTTAACAATGATTCCAGAATCCTAAACTTCCAGAATTCTAAACGAAAATTTCAGAAAACGAAACTTTCAGAATCCAAAATGAAGATTCCAGAATCCTAAACAAAGATTCCAGAATGAAAAAGATTCCAGAATCCTAAACAACAATTCAAGTATCCTAAACAAAGATTCTATAATACTAAACAAACATTCTAGAACCATAAACAAAGAGTTCAGAAACCTAAAGAAAGATTCCATAATAAAAAAAAAAATCCAGAATCCTACACAGCAATCCACAACAAAGATTCTAGAAACCTAAACAATAATCCCAGAATCCTAAACAGCAATCCCAGAATCCTTAGCAAAGATTAGAAAATTCATAGTAAATATTCTAGATTCCTAAATAAAGATTCTAGAATTCTGACTGAAGGTTCCAGAATCCAAAACAAAGATTCCAGATTCTGAAAAAAAAGATTCCTGAATGCAAAACAAAGATTTCACTATTCAAAAAACATTTCAGAATCTTAGATACAAATCCTAAAATTGTAAACAAACATTCTAATATATTAAACAAAGAGCCCAGATTCCCAAATATTGCAGCATAAACACAAAATCCAGAATCCTAAACAAAGATTTTAGAATCTTTAACAAAAATTCTGGAACTCCATCCACAAATTCCAGAATCCTTAGTGAAGATTCCAGAATTCTAAACAAAAAAAATCCAGAATATAAACAACGATTCCAGAATTCTAAACAAACATTCTTGATTTCCAAACAAAGCTTCCAGATTAATAAACGCAAAGATTCCAAAATCCTAAATAAATATTCCCAAATCTACACAAAGATTCCGGAATACTAATGACTCTATAATGCCACACACAGAGGATTTTCATACAAGATTCATACATATTTACTGTGATCACAAATCATTAGGAGATCCTGGATTCTAAGTTGAAATCGAAAGAAAATCTGTGTACAGTGTGTGGAGGGATTTGAGCAGACAGAGCCCTCTCTGATCAGAAAATGATTGGAGAGGATCGATCTGTTGGCCATATTGACCAGTGTATGGCCATCCATAAAGGACCTCCGAGGCCACAAGTGTGAAAAAAGTTAAGTACCTTTTCATAATCCAGATCCATGGAGGACGTCATCCAGTTCATTCCGCCATGGCTCCCGCTATAATACCAGCCCCAGTCGGGTCCCGACCCCTCCAAATGGGTCGGATTATAATTCCCCCCTCAATATGGCCGCCACAGATTGCCGCGGCTGTGCAGTCTGCATAGACACGATTGTGGCTGCGCAGCTCTAGGGCCTCCTCCCGCCGCGTCATCAATATGTGTGCATACATCGGACGCATCGGGAGGAGGACCTAGAGCTGCGCAGCCGCAATTGCGTCTATGCGGACTGCACAGCCACGGCAATCTGTGGCGGCCATATTGAGGGAGGAATGAGAACCCGACCCGTTCGGAGGGGTCAGGACCCGACCGGGGCCGGTATTACTGCGGGTGCCATGGCGGAATGAATGGGAGGGCGCGGATGACGTCTTCAATGGATCTGGATTATGAAAAGGTATTTAACTTTTTTCACACTTGTGGCCTCGGAAGTCCTTTAAGAGTAATGAGGACAGCTACAGAAGAGACTCCATTCTTCGTGGTTTAGCTTCACTTTCTTGGCCAACACAATGAGAATGTATTGCTCCAGTCTTGCTGCACTGGAGTCAGGGGTTTGGTTCCCGCTGGGCAGACTATCTGCAACAGCTGCGTTTATTCTTTCTTGGTTTACAGAAGATTTCTCCCTCATCCCAAAACACAATGAAAGGGTGATTGGCTTCTTCTCACCACTGACGGCTGCGTGGACGTTTGGATTCTGTATATCGTAAGGCTCGCACATACACCAAAGTGCACAACACGACCGTGGACACAACAAGTTGTTAAAATGACATGTCTTTTCTGCACACCGACCAGCTAAATGACCAACTCATTCACATACTGCGCGGGGAAGTGAAACGACAGTATGCACGACATGGCCACATTCAGAACAACAAATGTAGTACCAATGACATTGCACACAAGTGGCCAACTGCACGATATCAGACCAACAGTCGCGGGAGTTGATCCACCTTATGGATTGTGCAGAGTACCTGGCTGATATCAGTCATTTGTCTCGTCGTATGGCTACAATTTGTACACCTGATTGTTGTGCAACACAACCAAATACAGACGATAGTCAGGTGTGTTAGTTGAGCGTGTGTACGGGACTTTAGAAGGACAGGGAGAAGTGTGAATTACTCAATATTCTTTATAAAACACCGTGGGGAAAAGGCTGCCTGACACTGTACAAATGTGAAAAATTAATTAGTGTTTTTTTTCTACATAACATTTTTCATTTATTTTAAGCTACCAAAGAACCCAACATACAGCCATGACATCAGGGATATGAAGAAGCCATGAAACACTACACAGACTAGTTATCTGCTCTTCTGTGTTCATCAACCCAGCTAGATATTATCTAGTGCAAATTTCCTCAACAAAATAGAAAAAAACCTCTCTGCTTTCCTGCCTTCGTATTCCTCTGACCTGTGCTGGCTCCATTCCCTGCCAACGTGTATGATCCTGACAAGAAACAGAGGTTAACAATCCTCCCAAGCTAGGTAATACCCAATTAGGCCACCATACAGCTCCTCAGAGATGGGTTTCCCAAGAATACACGTTGCACTTCTCAATATCCAATGAGCTCCTTTCAAATGCTCTGTCAAATAGTTCCCCATCAGAGGCTTTCTTTTAGACAGAGACCTGCGGCTTAGTATGCAATTCTTCCATAATTTAAAAAACAACATTTAGGGAGAGAAAAAAATTAGATACTAACCTTGGGAGGGTTAGTAAGCCACCACAAGCTTCCCCCACACTCCTTCACCAAGTCGTTCCAGAGCACGGACCCCCAAAGTTGGTCCTCACCACACCTGCGCAGTGGCATGGACCCACTCGGGGCATAATGGCGGAAATAGCCGAGCCGGATCGGGTCCTGGTGCTACTGCCCAGGTGCAGGCGGCTCTGTTCTGTATCTTGGACCCGATCAGGTTTGGATTCTTCTGTCAAAGTCCGATAGGGGCTGTGCAAGTGCGCACGGACAGCGATGGAAAGGGATGGTCAAAGAGGAGGATGGCGGAAGACTCTAGAGGATCCAGAACCTTGCTCCTCCCGGGGTGAATACCCTGTAAGGGCACTCTTTTCCATACAAGTATACTTTAAGCTTGGTCAATACAAGCAGTCTCTTCCTCACCACCCCCAGAGTTGGGGGGGTGGCCAGGATCACGATGGGTAAAAACTCTCCTCGCCACAATTAGGATGACATGAAATAATATTGAAGATTTGCTATTGGCAACTTTATTTCTCCAACTCTATATAATGGGTCAACGTGCAGAGAATGAATAGCTGTAATTTGGGGAAATCCCAAATAGTGGGCGATAGCTGCAGTTTCTATAGCAGGTGGTCCCTATTTTGTTGGCCGACTCCGGTGCCCAAATTTCCTGCTATAGTCACTATCAAGGGCGTTTTACACGTGGGCCTAAGGTGGCGCCCATTAGTGTTAGGCATAGATAGGGGAGGGTAAGGGTAGGTGGGGGTGGTTATAGAGAGTTCAAGTGAGAGTAAGGGTCGGTTCACACTTGTTTCAAAACCGTATCAGTGACTCTTTTTTTTGCCCTGGACAAACGGAGCCACAGATACAAATGTAAAAAATAGCGGCCGTCTAAACACACATCAAAAAACGGAGCCATGTTTTAGAAAACTGAATGGAGAGTTTGGATTTTGCAGATTTTCACGGAGCCCGGATACCCATGGAAGCAATGAAAAGCAACACAAAAACGGATCTCCCGCTACACACAGAAACTTGAACACAAAACAGATGCCAAAGCAGATTGCCTACTTCCTGCTCCTTCCACTGCCTGCTCCTCCCACTGCCTGCTCCTCCCCTCAGCGTCATCTCTGCTGACCTCTTTATCCAATAGAAACACACAGAAAGGAAGGACATGTTTTTGACATACATGTTTAAAAGGACTGGAAACGTATGCTGCAAAAGCACAACATTTAGAAAAACTGATCAGTTTAAAACGCATTCCGATCTGCAACCTGACAAGTGTGGAGCGAGCCTTATGGCCCATACTCACGAGGGACTTTTGTCGCCTCAACACGCGGCGCGCGCGTGTTGCGGCGACAGGTCGCCCGTGAGTATGGGCTGTCGCACGCGCGCGCACCCCGAACTGTCGCCCCGCCGCTCTTGTCGCCATGCGATTGAAAGTTTCAATCGCATGGCAACAGTCGCCGCCGCACCTCCGCCGCAACTGTCGCTAGTCCGCGTGAGTACGCGGACTAGCGACAGCAACCTCCATAGAGGTGAATGAAGCTTCCGGCGGGGGGAGGAGGAACGTCGGCGACAGCTTCCGTCTCGCCGCTGGTCCCTCTTCCGCGTGTGTACGCGGAGGGACCTGGAGAGAAGCTGTCGCCGGCCTGTCGCTAGCACGCTCACGTGTGCTGGCGACAGGCCACTTCTGCAGCCCGTGAGTACGGGCCATAAGTGTACAGTGGATGATGGTAGAAAAGTAAAATTATTGGTATTCCATTATCGTTATTTCACACCCATTTTTCCTCAGAGCGCCTTTAAATGTGCTCATCCTTATCGTGTGTCTCTCTTTTAGGGGTCTTTTAGAAAAGGGTGAATATTGGTTCTAAGGGGTGGATGTTGGACTTGTATGATGACATTTCTCTTATATATATACAGTATATCTCACAGAAGTGCTGCAATAATTACATGCTTTGCATTCTTCCTGTTACTATTTACTGATTTATATTACATTCATATTTTATAGGATAACAGCCTCACACCGCCACCCGCCCTGCACACATCACTGGTAATGGAGCATGTAACACGTATATAACAAATCAATATACATAGCTTGACTGTATAGACATGGACCTCCCAGAGGGGTTTTTTTCCCTCCTGATTTCCTGTACAATCTCCATGGAAACATTATTTACAAATCACACACCCCTTCAACATCCACTGATAAAGTCCAGCCCCTCCTAGAAAGCTTCTCCCAAAATATTCCCCTCCCATGATTAGTGTAGTTGCGTTCTGACATTTGCGTATTTAGAAATTGGTGAATTTTATGTTTGTGGATGAATTGTGGAAGATATCTGCTAAACGTAGGCCTGGTGCACACCTAGGGTGCTTCTGAGCGCTTTTTAAGACACAAGCGTTTCAAAAAAGCGCTTGGCTAATGTATTTGTATGGAATGGATCACACGCGGGTCTTGCAGCTTTTTGGAGTCGATTCAGGCTCAATGTTTAGTATAGGAAAAGTGGAAAATCGCTCTAAAAAACGCTAGAACGGAACGATTTTCCAAGCTTATTTTTGCAAAAGCTGTTCACTTCCAGCTCAAACAGTACAAAAAAATTAAAAAATCTACACCAAAATGCTCCAAAATCGCCAGGCACAAGTAGAAAATCGCTAGGCATAACTAAAAAAATCGCTAGGCACATCCCTGGAATCACTTAGAAAAATTGCTCCTAAAAACGCATTTCGTTTGCGATTACGCTAGCGATTTTTGGTGTGCACTAGCCCTTAGAGCTAGCCAATGTTACATTTTACCATTTAGTTCCCGTTTCAATCTGCTAAAAAAATATATCTCCAAGTTATGAAGTCAGACAGTAAGGAAAGTGAACATAAAACTATTCTATAAAACCGGGGCTGGGACAAGATTTTCCAGCACTAGAGGCGGAGTTTCCAAAGAGCACCTCCCCCCGGGATGTGTGCCCGCCAGTAAAGGAAGCAAATCTACCGCCAGTAATGGCTCCCTCCCCAGTACAATAGCTGGATGTACCCCAATACAGAATTAGGCAGCCCCCCTCCCAGTAAAAAAGTCAGATGTGCCCTCTAATCCCCCTTCCCCTAGTATATTATTATTATTATTATCATTGATGTATAAAGGGCCAACATATTCCGTGGCGCTGTACAAAGTAAGAATCGAACATGGGCTGCATAATAATACAGACAATGATATACACCAATATACAAAATACAGAATTGGCAATTACAGTGACAAAAGTAATAAAATATGTAACATATTCCAAGACACAAAAGGGTGAGAGCCCTGTCCTTGTGAGCTTACAATCTAAAGAAATAAGGGGGAAACAAAAGGTGGAATATTATACAATATTCATACTTAGAGGCAGTGTGTTTTTGCGCTATCTAGTTTGACAACTTGGCCAGAGGTCAAAGGGGGAATGGCCCAAGGCAGAGCGTATGCGTGCTGGAAAAAGTGAGTTTTGTGTAAGTTGTGGTATAACAGTTGTGATGTGGCAGGGGATTCCAGAGGAGGGGTGAAGCACATGAGAAGTCTTGTACAGTAGCCAGATATGCCTCCTTTCTTCCGTATAGTGGCCAGATGCCCCCCTCTTCCCCCCACTATAGTGGCCAGATATGCCCAAACACCCCCGCCCCCTCCTGAACCAGCAGCCCGACATCTCGATCAGATGCTGTCCTGCTGACAAACAGAACAGCATTTGGCAATCTTTGGTGATGCTTGTTTGCCAAATGTGTTGCGTTTTGCTCCCTGCAGGGGGACATGGAAGCGCTGTGGGCAGCTGATCCTGGACGCTACATGTAGCAACAACAGTGGGAAATGACGAGATTAAGCATGGCACAAGCGATGGTAAATGATCGTACTGATGGCTGTGCATTCATTTGAATAAACAGAGCTTAAAGAGAAACTCCGACCAAGAATTTAACTTTATCCCAATCAGTAGCTAATACCCCCTTTTACATGACAAATCTATTGCATTTCACAAACAGACCATCAGGGGGCGCTGTATGACTGATATTGTGGTGAAACCCCTCCCACAAGAAGCTCTGAGTACCGTGGTACTCTGGGCAAACTGCCACAATGTAACAATGTTCACAAACAGGAAATGGCTGTTTACAGCTGTCTGTAACAGCCAGAGCAGCTAGAAACAGCTACATAACCTGCCCACAGTAACAATGTCACCATGTAATACATGTCAGAATGTGAATCTGGGAGAGGAAAGATTTTACAATGGACAAACACTGACTAAATCATTTATACATAATTATTGTAAAAATTAAGCCCTTTTTTTATTACATTATTTTCAATGGAGTTCCTCTTTAATCAAAGAGTGTAGTTTAACGTCATTCAACGCCGGTTCAGCGCTCATCTGAACCAAACCTTACTCTGCTCAGCACCATGGAAGATGATGGTGCTATATAAACCAATAATAAAAATAATAACATTCGAGCACTCTGGTTACTATGCCTTTAGATGGTGTTTCCAGATGGGGGATGGGCTTTCATTTACTAACCATTTAAGCCTTCTGGACGTAGAAGCTACGTCCAGAAGGTCATGTGCGCTCCCGCACGCTCCCGAAGGCCGATCGCGCTCGTGCATGCGCGCTCCCGGCCGCGGATCATTAGCCCAGGAATCAATCAACCGGGCCATGGTGCCCGGTTTTTTGCATCCATCACTTTGTAAACACAGGATGGTAACCCTATGTCTGCTTCCACGAAAGCAGGAAGTAGACACAGTGCAGGTGTATTGCAGGTATGGTATCAGCTGTAACAAAGAAATGTTTTTCTTTAAAGGTTATCTTTTAGAGCAGAGAGGAAGTTCTGAGTTCAGCAACAGTTGCCAGATTAGGCTACTAATCAGTGGCTGTTACAGCTACAGTGGTGGCTGCTAATCAGTGGCTGTTACTGCTACAGTGGTGGCTGCTAATCAGTGGCTGTTACAGCTACAGTGGTGGCTGATAACCTACAGACCAGCAAAGGGGGGACAGAGCAGGAACATAAGGTGGCTCCTACATGCGACACCACAGTTATGGCCTGGCAATGAATTAACAACTGTAGTGAGCTTTGTGGGCAGGGCCGGTTCAAGCAACATTTGGGCCCTAGGGTAAAATTAGCCTGGGGGCCCCCCAACACCCCCCCCCCGACCAAAAAGCGTCATTAGAGGCCTTTAGTCGCAGCCAAATTTCCCTCCTGGGCCCCTGAGCTGGCTGCTGACCCTCCCCCCAAACACCTCCCAACTTAACTGTGCTCCCTAGGTCCTCTGCAGTGTCTATGTCAGTGTAGTGTCTCACCTGCCCACCAGCACAGATGAGACGCTACTCTGCCAAAGACTCTGCAGAGTCCCTGGGGAGCAACAGTTAAGATGGGGAGGGACATCTTGGGGGCCCTACAGGCTCTGGGGCCCTGGGGCAATTGCCCATTTTTTCCTATGGTAGCTCCTGCCCTGTTTGTGGGCCACCAGAAAAGGCTTGTTGGGCCGCGACTCTGGACATGCCAGCTGTATACTTTACTGAACACATCCATTAGTGCTTAACCTGGAAGCAGGTTGGGTGGGAGGAAAATCAATTCTCCCCGGGGTTAACGAGAGGCGCCCCCACTACGCTCCACATACCAGCCTTGTAAAGCCTTGTATACATTGCTGCCAGCCAGTAAATAAATCATAAACTCTCATCAAATATGCATAGTTACATTGTAATAGATTGCCTTTACTAACAGCCAACACCAAGGCTCCGGAGCATACCATACATCCTGTCAGGAGGGGGAGCTTTACCTGGTCACATGTCAGGGAGAGCGGAGCAGACAGCAGAGCCGCCCACAGCTGCCCCTCTGGGTCCGGGGAAAGCAGTGATTACCAGTAATGGGCAGTGTTTGTACCCCACATAAATACAAAGTGACAGCCTCACCACTCTGCTGGCACCCTGCTTGATAAACAGAAGCCCTCAAGTCACCAAGCAATGAAAACAAAATACAGCCAAGACTTTGTGATTTCCAGCTAACTTCCATCAGACAATGTACGGTATACAAAAGTCTAAGCAAAACAAGAGGGGGTTTTAAAGAACCAAATTTACTCTTTACTCTGCAAATCTTCCAGGTTGCTGATATAAGGTATAGATATAATTCAGAAGTCCATTTCACAAAAATACTGCCTGACACGTGTTTCGCGGCTAAAAGCCGCTTCCTCAGAGGCACACAGTGTACATAAATATCATGTGCAGGTCATAGGAGAAATGCCAAACCGCAATCTGTGAATAAGTCAAGTGAAAGCATGAATCCGTGCTGGACTTTTGAATTATGTCTACACCTTATATCCGCAGCCTGGAAGATTTGTGATTTGAAGAACAAAGAGTAAAATTGTTCCTTTAAAAACCCTTTTCTTTTGCTTGGACTTTTGTATACGTTGTGTATTGCTTTGGGGGTGGAACTACACTACGTGTATTTTTATCTAGGCTCTCTTCACTTCCATCAGAACTCGGTGCTGCCTCCTCCCTATTTTATTTTCAACACAAACTTCAACACAAAAAGTCAAACTTGACATTTTTAAAGGGAACCTGAAGTGAGAGGTATATGCTGCTATATTTATTTCCTTTTAACTAATACCAGTTGCCCGGCTTTCCTGCTGATCCTCTGCCTCTTATACTTTTAGCCATAGCCCCTGAACAAGCATGCAGCAGATCAGATGTTTCTGACATTATTATCAGATCTGACAAGATTAGCTGCATGCTTGTTCCTGGTGTTATTTAGACACTACTGCAGCCAAATAGATCAGCAGGGCTGCCAGGCAACTGGTATTGCTTAAAAGGAAATAAATATGGCAGCCTCCATGTCCCTCTTAGTTCAGACGTCCTTTAAAGGGACTCAGAGCTGAGTCTTCCTGCCTTTTTTTTTACTTACCTGGGGTTTCCTCCAGGCCCATAAGCATGGATGTGTCCCTCGCCGTCCTCCTGCGATCTCCCGTTCAGCCGCCATCAGCTCCCGGTACGCGGCTCAGTCGGACTCAGTCTGACTGACGTCAGCCGGGGTCTGCGCATGCGCAGAAGGTCCACCGCTGACGTCACTGAGCCGCTTACCGGGGAAGATAATCATCTATGCCGAGGGAAGGCTCTGGATCCTAAAGAGCCTTCCTGTTCCTGCCTAGGTGTCCTGGTTCCAGGGCTGTCACCCCCGTTCAGATTTGTCACCTCCAGGAGCGCTATTAAGACATCCGAAGCGCTTGTGTCTCTGAGTGCTCCCGAAGACAGGCGGCTCCGTACTGCGCATGTGTAGGCGCTAACTCCAGCATGCTCACGCCTGCTCAGTACAGAGCTACACATCTTCAGGAGCGCTCACGCCTGCTCAGTACGGAACTAACCGTCTTACCAAAATTCTACTACTGAAGTGGCAATAGTAAAATGTCTGTAATCTTAACCAATATTTTACTATGTCTTAACCTAACCCTACTTTCACACAGAACCCTCCCTCTTCTGATGCCTAACCCTAAGACCTCCCTCAACCGCTGCCTAACCCCAAGACCTCCCTCAACCGCTGCCTAACCCCAAGACCTCCCTCTACCGATGCCTAAGCCTTAGACCTCCCTCCGCCTAACCATAAGACCTCCCTCTACCGATGCCTAACCCTAAGACCTCCCTCTACCGATGTCTAACCCTAAGACCTCCCTCTACCGATGTCTAACCCTAAGACCTCCTTCTACCGATGCCTAACCCCAAGACCTCCCTCTACCGATGCCTAAGCCTTAGACCTCCCTCCACCAATGCCTAACCATAAGACCTCCCTTTAACGATGCCTAACACTAAGACATCCCTCTATTGATGCCTAAACCTAACCCCTCCCTCTACCGAAACCCAACCCTAAGACCTCCTATACCGATTCCTAACCCCCCTCTACCAATGCCTATCCCTAAGACCTCCCTCCACTGATGCCTAACCCTAAGACCTCCCTCCACTGATGCCTAACCCTAAGACCTCCCTCTACCGATGCCTAACCCTAAGACCTCCCTCCACTGATGCCTAACCCTAAGACCTCCCTCCACTGATGCCTAACCCTAAGACCTCCCTCCACTGATGCCTAACCCTAAGACCTACCTATACCTAGCCCTAAGACCTCCTATACCGATTCCTAACCCTAAGACCTACCTCTACCTATGCTATGCGTAGCCCTAAGACCTCCCTCCACTGATCCCTAACCCTAAGACCTCCCTCTACCTATACCTAACCCTAAGACCTCCCTCCACTGATCCCTAACCCTAAGACCTCCCTCTACCTATACCTAACCCTAAGACCTCCCTCCACTGATCCCTAACCCTAAGACCTCCCCCTGCTGATGCCTAAACTTAAGACCTCCCTCTACCAATGCCTAACCCTAACCTTTGAAGTGGACCTGAACTCTTGCACAGGACAGAAGGAAAACAGAGAGAAATGCACTCTGTATGTATTTAGAGAGTTTAGACTGTCTATTTCCCCCTCATCTGTGTAATCACAACAGTAATTTGATCTCGCAGTGTGTAAACTCAGGAATCTAGGTTGCCTCGGCAAAACAGCTAATTTGTAAACACAGGATGTTAACCCTATGTCTGTTTCCGTAGACACACTGAAGATTCATTGCAGGATTTGTACCAGTTGTAACAAAGAAATGTTTTTCTTTAAAGGTTGTTATGCTGTTGCTTATCTTTTAGAACAGAGAAGTTCTGAGTCCAGGCCCGCTTTACCCCTCCCCCTGCAACCTTAACCTACCTCCCCGCCACAAAGCCACGATTTGCGGCAATTGTCGCTATGTTATGCAAACGATTTTGCCTATCGGCAAGCCTCGGCACCTGCGATTTTCATCGGGCGATTCCGGGCACCCAAATTTCCCTTGTCTGGCGCAAATCACAGCTTTTATATTTATATTATATTTATATTGGGCGCCTACGGCAGCGCCCTTTTTTCCGCACGGGCTCCTGCACCCTTCTTTCCTGCTCCGCTCTCCATAGGTAAGTATCTGACTTTTTTTCACATCAGTTTTCCTTTCATAGAAGAATCCCTTGTTTTTTGCTGTTGTTGTTATTTATTTGCAGCACCTCTGATCAATATTGTGGGTGATGTCAGCCCCATCCCCCAGCACTGCTGATGAGTGGCACATGGGCACACAATGCCTGCCATCCGTATAGCTGATGTATTCCTGCTGGTGGTGGTGACATCAGCCTGAGTGTCTCGCTCATTCATCTCCTCTCCACAATGGAAGGCACCATTCACGCTCTTCTCTCTCCTGCTCCCCCCCGAATGCCATACTACAGATGTGTCGCCGGTGTGGTGCCTCTATCCTGGGGGACCAGCTTGTCCATGGATGTGAGACCTGACACCCTGCAGATGGTCACCTTCTCCTTCTATCCATACCGGCATGTCACCCTCCAGTGTGACCACCACCTGAGCCCCCCTCCCTCCCTCCCTCTGGGTCATGTTTTTAAAAATGGGACAAATTGGAGAAGCAGCCATCCAGTGACCTCCAGGCGTGACTCCTAGAGGCTGCCCATGTTTCATTGTCACCTAAAATCCCCCTTCTGTCATTATCCCTGAAAGGGAGGAAGGTTCAGAGTGGAATCCTTGAGGTTGAGCCCTCATCATCTCCATCCTTTGTGTTCCTGTCCGCTGAGATCCTCTGGCCAGCTCAGTTTCATTGTCCTCCTTCCCTTTTTTTTTTACAAACACTTTTCCTTCTCTCCATCCATCCATCCCTCCCTCCCTGCCTCCCTCCCTCCTCCGCCAGCCTCCTCTCCAGCACATCTGTTTCCAATATGTGAGGCTGGAGGCGCCTGTTCCAGGGAAACAATAGGCTTTTCTATTAACCTGAATAAGACTTGTGAGCAGCCCCTTCTCCTCCAAGCTCAGTCTTCCCCGAGAACCTCACAGAAATGCTATGGTTATCAAGTCACAGAAATGCCATGACCATCAACTTCCACGCCACCACCACCCTGTCCTCTTTATGTGTCTATTTATTCCAGATACATACAGCTGGCATTGACCTTTACAAAGAAAGCCACCATTTACATCTCAATGGAGGAGACAGAAAATGACTGAGAATATTCAGAAATGTTCTCCTAAAGCCGGAGTCCACCAAAGGTCCCCCCCCCCCTCCTCCTCTTTCTTATAAAATAGCCAACAGGTAACCACAGCTGCCTCCAGCCTTTTTCGGCAGAGGAACAAGTTATTTGTCTGTCACAGAACAAAGAAAAAGCCAGAAAATAATAAAGAAAACCAGAAACTCACCCAGGAAGCAGCTGAGGAGCCTTCGCATCTTTGTTCAAAAGTCCAGAGGAATTTGTGGTGGACTGCTGGTGAGTTGGGGCAGAGCTGAGCTGAGCATTGGCTTCTTCACAGGGGTGGTAAAAAATTGCCCTGCATGGTGGGGAGAAGCAATCACATAGCCTGGAATGCAGGCAAAGTAATTACCTCCATGTGTCAGCTCAAGAACCAAGTTTCCTCTGCCTAATGTTCTTCTCCTGTGCCAGGTCTTCTGTCACTTTTCCTGGTCTTTGTCTGGAGAAAATAGATGTCCAGGGAAGGGTTGGTGGTGGTGGTGGTTGGGTGTCTGCCTTTATGATCTCAACAAGCCAAGATAGTCCTGATTCAGAGTAGAGAGGAAAGAATGTAACATCAGCAGCCACTTATCCGTGTGCAGACAGAAAGGAGAGCGAGGAAATCTACTGAGCTGAACACTAACCACATGGCACCCTCCCAGACCTGCTCCTCCCAGCGATGTGCTGGGATTAGCCAAGGAAGGCTATTACTGGCTATGCGGAACCCCTGCAGAGTAGGAGGGATGGAGGTGCGCTGTATGTCCAAGCCTTACACACTCACACAATGGACCGATTTCCCAATGCCAAGGCTCCGCCGCTTAGCGACACACACGCGTCTATCTGTCTATATATGTCACTTAAATGTCACTTTCTCCATCGCCGTGGAGACCTCAGACGTCTCGGTTTGTAGTGCTGGTCCTCCATCAGACAGCGTTTGTAATTCAGTCTATCTATGGAGGGATAATGAACCTCTCTCTGATCAAAGTATCTTTCCAGAAGGAGACAAAAATGAATAAGACTTCATTAGCATTGCTGCGATTTGAGATTTCCTATTCGCTATCACAATCCGAAGAAGGGCAAGTGTGCAGGGCCAATCATAGTCACAATGGGGTCCTGGGGAAACATTAACCTGGGGCCCCTAAACCCCCCTCCCCGGTAAGTGGTCACCCTTGCAAATTCACCCCCCAGGACCCCCCAGATCTCCACCCAATGTTGTGCTTTCATGCAGAGTTTTCAGCAGTACAGCAACTCACCTGTCCAGGCTGTTGCGTTCCTCCATAAGTCCGTGCATTCCCACCTTCATCCTCTGAGTGGCGCCTTTCCTGTGTGACCTGGCATACATCATTGTGAAGTAACATGTTTCGGGTCACAGAGGAGAGGTGCCTTCAAGGATAAGGCAGGAGTGCACGGACTAGTGGCCTAGCGAAGGAGCTCTGGGCCCCGTTGCAAGTTGTTGCAAGTTTTTAGGGGCAGCACAGTGGCGTAGTGGTTAGCGCGCTCTTGCCTTGCAGCGCTGGGTCCTCGGTTCAAATCCCAGCCAGTTCAACCTCTGCAAGGAGTTTGTATGTTCTCCCCGTGTCTGCGTGGGTTTCCTCCGGGCACTATGGTGTCCTCTGACATCCCAAAAACATACAGATAAGTTAATTGGCTTCCCCCTAAAATTGTCCCTAGACTACGATACATGCACTACATGATATAGACATATGACTATGGTAGGGACTAGATTGTGCGCTCCTCTGAGGGACAGTTAGTGACAAGAATACAATACAGGTCCTTTTCAAAAAAATTAGCATATTGTGATAAAGTTCATTATTTTCTGTAATGTACTGATAAACATTAGACTTTCATATATTTTAGATTCTTTACACACAACTGAAGTAGTTCAAGCCTTTTATTGTTTTAATATTGATGATTTTGGCATACAGCTCATGAAAACCCAAATTTCCTAACTCAAATAATTAGCATATCATGAAAAGGTTCTCTAAACGAGCTATTAACCTAATCATCTGAATCAACTAATTAACTCTAAACACCTGCAAAAGATTCCTGTGGCTGTTAAAAACTCCCAGCCTGGTTCATTACTCAAAACTGCAATTATGGGTAAGACTGCCGACCTGATTGCTGTCCAGAAGGCCATCATTGGCACCCTCAAGCAAGAGGGTAAGACACAGAAAGACATTTCTGAACGAATAGGCTGTTCCCAGAGTGCTGTATCAAGGCACCTCAGTGGGAAGTCTGTGGGAAGGAAAAAGTGTGGCAGAAAACGCTGCACAACGAGAAGAGGTGACCGGACCCTGAGGAAGATTGGGGAGAAGGACCGATTCCAGACCTTGGGGGACCTGCGGAAGCAGTGGACTGAGTCTGGAGTAGAAACATCCAGAGCCACCGTGTACAGGCGTGTGCAGGAAATGGGCTACAGGTGCCGCATTCCCCAGGTCAAGCCACTTTTGAACCAGAAACAGCGGCAGAAGTGCCTGACCTTGGCTACAGAGAAGCAGCACTGGACTGTTGCTCAGTGGTCCAAAGTAATTTTTTCAGATGAAAGCAACTTTTGCATGTCATTCGGAAATCAAGGTGCCAGAGTCTGGAGGAAGACTGGGGAGAGGGAAATGCCAAAATGCCTGAAGTCCAGTGTCAAGTACGCACAGTCAGTGATGGTCTGGGGTGCCATGTCAGCTGCTGGTGTTGGTCCACTGTGTTTTATCAAGGACAGGGTCAATGCAGCTAGCTATCAGGAGATTTTGGAGCACTTCATGCTTCCATCTGCTGAAAAGCTTTATGGAGATGAAGATTTACTGAAGGAAGCAATCATCAGGCCTCTCCTCAAAAAACCCTCCCTGGACCCAGATGCAATGACCAGCTACAGACCTGTCTCTAACCTTCCCTTTCTGGGCAAGCTAATTGAAAAAGCTGTTTACCTCCAGCTAGAAGCCAAAATCCTACAAAACAACAGTTATGACCCATTCCAGTCTGGCTTCAGGAAACACCACAGCACTGAAACGGCCCTCATCCAAATATGCAACCACCTTCTCATGGCAAGAGACAGAGGAGAGTGCTCCATCCTCATACTGCTAGACCTTTCTGCAGCCTTTGATACAGTTGACCATGACATCTTGATAAACAGGCTACAGGAATACTGCGGCATTGATGGCATAGTTCTTCAGTGGTTCCAATCCTTCTTGAGTGGCAGAACCCAAAAAGTGTCTACGGGGCCCTTCCTGTCCACCCCTGTATCACTTAGGTATGGGGTGCCCCAGGGCTCAATCCTCTCTCCCCTGCTTTTCACGATTTACATGTTACCGCTGGGAAAACTAATCCAAAAACATGGCCTGACATACCACTGCTATGCAGACGACACTCAACTATATCTTTCCTTCAAGCCTGGTGTGACAGACCCAACTCTAACTATAAATGCCTGCTTACGTGAACTACAGCAATGGATGAATGACAACTGGCTGAAACTAAATGCAGACAAAACTGAAGTCCTTCTGATAGGAGGGCAGAGCATGATAACAAAACAACTTAACTTGCAGTCTTCACCACTGGGAATAGGAGGCACGGATCTACGCAGCTCTGATCATGTGCGTAGCCTGGGAGTTCTAATTGATTGGGATTTAAAGTTCAGAACTCAAATCTCTGCTGTGGTGAAATCATCCTATTTTCACCTGAAGAACATTGCAAAAATCAAGCACCTCATACCCCCAGAAGATCTGCCAACCTTAGTCCACGCCTTCATCACATCCCGACTGGACTACTGCAATGCTCTCTACACTGGCCTTCCAAAAAAGGTCTTGTACCGACTACAGCTGATACAGAATACTGCTGCCAGACTGCTAACCAACCAACCCCGTCACTGCCACATAACGCCAGTCCTGCACTCCCTTCACTGGCTACCTATAGAATGGAGGGTCCTATTCAAGATCGGCCTACTGACATTTAAATCCCTGAATAATTTAGGCCCTGGATACATGAAAGATATGTTGCAGCTGCGTAGCAATCCCCGCATTCTCAGATCAACAGGTTCTAATAATCTAGTCATACCCAGAGTCCACTTGGAAACTTTTGGTCCCAGAGCCTTCTGTCATGCTGCCCCTACGTTTTGGAACTCCTTACCTCAACAGATCAGGACAGCTCCATCCCTGGACGTGTTTAAATCCAGACTGAAAACCCACCTGTTCAGTTTGGCATTTGCAGAGATATAACTTTTGTTGTGTGAATACTTCATCCTACTAATTACTGAATCTGAGAGAGCCTAAGCGCTTTGAGTCCTATGGGAGAAAAGCGCTATAGAAATGTTATTGTATTGTATTTCATTTTTCAGCACAATCTAGCACCTGCTCACAGTGCCAAAACCACTGGTAAATGGTTTACTGACCATGGTACCACGAGGGCCGGATTTGTACTTTCCAGTGCCCTAGGCCTGCAGTCACCAACCCCCCCCCCCCCCCCCCCCCAAAAAAAAAAAAATTGTCCAACACTCTGACTAGCGATCATTGGTTTCAATGGGCTCATCCCAGTTGTGCTGCTCTGCCCCCCATTCAACAAATAATTCCTGTAATTTGCGCTCCTGCCCGAATGTGCACAGCAGCTGATAGTGTTCTGGGCATGCATACTTGAGAAATGACGCTGATGTATGACCGGTACTTGTCAAGAATGCATAACATTGTACCGGCCATGGGCAGGAGTGAGAAATTACAGGGAGCGCGAGTGGCCAGAGCATGCGCTGCTTCTTTGTCCTCTGTGAGACTGGCTGCGGTTAGAGGAGCCACAGACAGGTGGCAGGGAGCGCGAGTGGCCAGAGCATGCGCTGCTTCTTTATCCTCTGTGCGACTGGCTACAGTCAGAGCCACAAACAGGTGACAGGGAGCGCAAGTGGCCACAGCATGCGCTGCTTCTTTGTCCTCTGTGAGACTGGCTGCAGTCAGAGCCACAAACAGGTGGCAGGGCAGTGTGAGTGGCCAGAGCATGTGCTGCTTCTTTGTCCTCTGTGCGACTGGCTGCAGTCAGAGCCACAGACAGGTGACAGGGAGCGCGAGTGGCCAGAGCATGCGCTGCTTCTTTGTCCTCTGTGTGACTGGCTGCAGTCAGAGCCACAAACAGGTGGCAGGGCAGTGTGAGTGGCCAGAGCATGTGCTGCTTCTTTGTCCTCTGTGCGACTGGCTGCAGTCAGAGCCACAGACAGGTGACAGGGAGCGCGAGTGGCCAGAGCATGCGCTGCTTCTTTGTCCTCTGTGCGACTGGCTGCAGTCGGAGCCACAGACAGGTGACAAGGAGCGTGAGTGACCAGAGCATGCGCTGCTTCTTTGTCCTCTGTGCGACTGGCTGCAGTCAGAGCCACAGACAGGTGACAGGGAGCGCGAGTGGCCAGAGCATGCGCTGCTTCTTTATCCTCTGTGCGACTGGCTGCAGTCAGAGCCACAAACAGGTGACAGGGAGCGTGAGTGGCCAGAGCATGCGCTGCTTCTTTATCCTCTGTGCGACTGGCTGCAGTCAGAGCCACAGACAGGTGGCAGGGCAGTGCAATGGAGAGAAGACCATCCAAAACAGAGAACAGGTAAGTAGCAAACAGTTTGCTCAGACAATGCTATTCAGATTTAAAAAAAATATCCGAATTGCTATTCAAAGTTCGGATAGTGGAAAAGTTCAGATTATCTGGGTAGTTCGGATACCCAATTATTGGATGAGCACCACTGTTTAGGTGTCATTTAAAATGACCATTTAGCAATGAAAGGGAAGAAAACAGCATTTTTTTTATCCTGCAGTCTCATAGATTTTAGGAGCTGGATGACTGAAAATGAGTCAGGAAAGAGTTAACTAAGGAACAGAAGAGACCACTGCTAGCTAGGAAAAAAAAAGATAAATTAACAACTGCTGAGGTCAGTGTCAAAGCTGTAAAAAGAGAAGAAACTGCAGAGCTCACAGATGTTTGGGAATGCCTGCATTAAAACTCAGCGGAACTTAGTTCTATCTGCTTTGTAATGTAAATCTCTGGTATTTCTCACATCGATCTGTAAGTCCATCATAGAAAGGAATGGATTATCAGATGACCGTTATGATTGATCCTGATTGTTTTAACACATCAGGAAGTGAGAGAGAGATGCAGGGATTGGGGAACTCTGGAATTCAGCTATTAGTGCAGAGCAGGGCGCTGGATAGCTGCGCTGCGGGACCAGAAGAGATGATTTACTTTGACATATGACCTCTTCTCTCTCCAAGTCATGCTGCCCTTCTTATCTTATCTAATTTTATCGCCCTAGGCCGTGGCCTTTCTGGCCTTTCCAGAAATCCGGCCCTGGGTATTACTGTGCTCATTTGGCCTGCCAACTCTCCTGACCTGAACCCCATAGAGAATCTGTGGGATATTGTGAAGAGAAAGTTGAGAGACGCAAGACCCAACACTCTGGATGAGATTAAGGCCGCTATCGAAGCATCCTGGGCCTCCATAACACCTGAGCAGTGCCACAGGCTGATTGCCTCCATGCCACGCCGCATTGAAGCAGTCATTTCTGCCAAAAGGATTCCCGACCAAGTATTGAGGGCATAACTGAACATAATTATTTGAAGGTTGACTTTTTTTGTTTTAAAAACACTTTTCTTTTATTGGTCGGATGAAATATGCTAATTTTTTGAGATATGAAATTTGGGTTTCCATGAGCTGTATGCCAAAATCATCAATATTAAAACAATAAAAGTCTTGAACTACTTTAGTTGTGTGTGATGAATCTAAAATATATGAAAGTCTAATGATAATCAGTACATTACACAAAATAATGAACTTTATCACAATATGCTAATTTTTTGAGAAGGACCTGTATACTCTGTGCTGTGTAATGTCGGCGCTATATAAATACTAAATAAAAAATAAATAAAAGTTTTACAGTGATACCCCAAGCACTCTATACATGACAGCCACAGAGTCAGAGGTGCAAGAAGGGGATGGGGAACAGTGTGTTAGTGATCACTACTATTCAAAGCATCTATAGAAGTGATCATTACCAGCACAGGACCAATAAACGGCTAATACTGCAGTTGAGGGTGGGGGCCCGAAAAAATTGGTGCTGCAGCAAACTTATGGTTTGTTCAGCGCATCGTGCGGAACGGATCCGTTTGAACAGATGGATGTGAGTGGATCCATAGGTTAACATTGGATCCGTTCCATTTGTACAGTATCTGTTCCATTTGGATCTGCGAACGAACAGACCATTATTTAACGCAGGTGTGAACTGGGCCTAAAACCCCCTTCCTGACGCCTAACCCTAAAACCCCCCTTGCTAATTATGGGCACCCAAATTTCTGCTTTTGGCGCCCAATAGCTGATATTTTGCACCGGTGCCTGTGGGGGGGCCCAAATAGTCCATCAGCTGCGGCTGCCCAAATTTCCAAGATTTCCATCATTTCTCCCCACTATATAGTTCCATACTGATATCCAGCTACCATCTGAACTGCAGAATCCACTCTGCCTTCATTTATGTTGGGGGAGCAGGGCAGTTTCTAGGCCAATTTGCACCCAGGGCAAGGGAGTAAAATTTGCGCCCCCTTTCCCCCCCACCCCTGTGGACTCGGGAACCCTTACTCTTTAGGGACAGTCACACAGTCACAGGTCACAAGTACATCTGCCTATTTACTAGTGACCAGCCGCTCATCCAGAGAGCCCGGAAAGCCGACTCCTCCATGGGTGCCGCGCACTGACAGCATGCAGTACCGCTACAGGACATCAGGTGTCATCACGCGGTGGTGACAGCCTGCAGTACCGCTACAGGACATCAGGTGTCATCACGCGGTGGTGACGTGATGATGACTTGACGTCTGACGTAGGCAGCCTAGGAGGAGTCAAGGAAGGTGATCGCACTGGTAATATTCTTTCTTCTTCCATTTGGCTGCACCGCGCGTCACCAGCTCTCTAACGGTTATGTCCTTCTGCCTGCGCCCCCCTTCTTCTACTTGCCAGTGTGCGTCCAGGGCGGTCGCCCTGCCCGCACTACCCAAGAAACGTCCCTGTGGGGGAGGTTAGGGTTAGGTGTCACTAAGCAATCAATGGGGGTCTCAAAACTCTGGAGTCTTCCTGTCGAGGGGTAGTTTTAGGACAGAGAAGAAAACTGGTTTACAAGGGCCGTGAAAAGCCATCTATGCCAACCAGAAGCTATCATATTTAAACATGAATAGGAGTCCTTACCACTATGTATCATCAACAAATGGTACAATCCTGTCTTAAAGGACAACAGAAGCAAGAAGTATATGGAGGCTGCCATGTTTATTTCCTTTTAATCAATACCAGTTGCCTGGCTGTCCTGCTGATCCCTCTGGCTGCTGTAGTGTCTGACTCACACCAGAAAACAAGCATACAGCTAATCTTGTCAGATCTGACAATAATGTCAGAAACACCTGATCTGCTGCATGCTTGTTCAGGGGCTATGGCTAAAAGTATTAGAGGCAGAGGGTCAGCAGGACAGCCAGGCGACTGGTATAGCTCAATAGGAAATATATGGCAGCCTCCACATCTCGCTTCAGGTGTTAACGAGGGAGTGAAAATAATGTAATAAAAAAGTACTTCATTTTTACAATAATTATGTATAAACGATTTAGTCAGTGTTTGCCCATTGTAAAATCTTTCCTTTCCCCGATTTACATTCTGACATTTATCACATGGTGACATTTTTACTGCTGGCAGGTGATGTCAGTGGAAGGAGATGCTGCTTGCTTTTTTGGCAGTTGGAATCATCTGTAAACAGCTGTTATTTCCCACAATGCAACAAGGCTCCCACAGTGTGATGTCAGAACCATGGTCCTGACATCACACTATGGGAGGGGTTTCAAGACAATATCAGCCATACAGAGCCCGATGATCTGTTTGTGAAAAGAAAAAGGGGGTATCAGCTATTGATTGGGATGAAGTTCAATTCTTGGTTACGGTTTCTCTTTCACTGCTTACTTTTTTTGCTGTAGTGGTCATCACATTCACAGACAGCAAAGGACAGTTCCACTCAGGAACCAATCGGCTGTCTGTCTCCCGCCCACTTGTCCAGCGTACAAGATAATGGCAGAGCAGTGACCAAACCTTGTTATTGTCTTGGGAAAAGCTCTCCTTTGAGGAAAATCAAACCAGTTATTAATCTGCAGTTAATTTGCTGACTGTTCTGCTGACGAGCATACACTGTGGAGCGCTTTGTTGATTGATAAGAAAATACTGCCTTGTCTTGTGATAACTATAATTTTACTGTGGAAAATAAGACCTTTAATTACAATAAAAGGAACTGAAACAATCACATTTTGTTTTTGGCGAAGTCTTGACATTTTATTTTTTCCTCTGTTCAGAAGTGGCTGATCCGAGTCGGCACGGGCCTGCGTGCATTATAACAGGAGAGTATATAAGAATTGTACTGTAATATGAACTGAGTAGTAGCAGTAGAGTATGCTACTGTGTTAACCTGGGCTGGTTTAAGCCACACGGGGGCCCTGGGGCAAAAGTGACTAGGACCCCCATGAAAGTCAGCTCCCAGGGCCCCCGCACTGCTGGACCCCTAGGTGGCCGCCCTGACTGCTCCACAGGGCCGCCCATATTTGGTAGTTCAGCTGCCTTGACATCTCTCACCTCACCTGTTCCGGAGGCTGCTCCATCCTGATCGACGGAGATGGAGATCAGGGCTGAGACAGGTGAGATATTTCAAGGCAGCAGAACTACCAAATATGCGGGGCCACGGGGAGCAGGTGGGGAGGCCACCTGGGGGGTCTTGTGGCGCATGGACACCTGGAGCAGTCGGGGCCCTGGGGCAATTGCCCCCATTACCTCAATGGCAGCGTCGGCCCTTTCTGCTTATATAAAATGAGATTTTTGAGAGGATGAAAAATTGGAATTCTATATTTTTTCTATTTGTGCCAGTATTGGGTGTGTTTAGCGGAGTGCTCCTGCCACCCCCTCCCCTTTCCTATTGCACAGTGTGTCGGCTGGTACCGCCTCCTCCATCCCTTCATGTGACGAACATTACGGAAAATCGTGCGCAAGCGCCAACGATTTTCGTATGGTCGTGCACAATTACTGTCAGTTTTGTGTAAATGTACAATAGATGTCCTTTTTCCTCTCTTCTTACTGAGAGCAACAGTAACCTTCCCCCACATCCTGTGTCATGGCCCGTACTCACGGGCTGCAAAAGTGGCCTGTCGCCAGCACACGTGAGCGTGTGGGCGACAGGCCGGCGACAGCTCCTCGCCAGGTCCCTCTGCATACACACGCTGAAGAGGGACCAGCGGCGCGACGGAAGCTGTCGCCGACGTTCCTCTCCCCCCCGCCGGAAGCTCCGTATACCTCAATGGAGGTTGCTGTCACTAGTCCGCGTACTCACGCGGACTAGCGACAGTTGCGGCGGCTACTGTCGCCAGGCGATTGACCGCGCCAATCGCCTTGCGACATCAGCGACGGGCGACAGTTCGGGGTGCGCGCCCGTGCGACAGCGCATACTCACGGGCGACCTGTCGCCGCAACACGCGCACCCCGCGTGTTGCAGCGACAATTGTAGCCCGTGAGTATGGCCCATCAGGAAAGAATTTCACAAGTGGCCAACTCCCCTGCCGAGAAGCCATTTGGCTACACAGCTCATCTTCCCCAAAAAGAAAAACCAGCTTGAACCAGTAAGTTTAAAAATTCCCTCTAAGCTCATAGCCTCAAACAAAGGAAACGTTAATTTATTAATAATTCAAAATAGGTTTGGCACAGCAAGACAAAAATTACATTTCCTGATATCTAGAAATCAGCTCTATCAGTCACCTAAATTGCAATTTTCTAGCTATCAGGAATCTGTAGAGAAACCACTTTATCCGGCCTGCATAGAGCGAATGCGACAGACTAGACGTGTATAGCCTCGTTTAATACAGGGTCGCGAGCCGCTTATGAATATAGTCTCGGATTTGCGATGCGCCAATCTGGGGCGGACAAGGAAGGAAAAAGTTCCGCACAAACTCCTGTGTGTAATCGAGTCCCAATTTATTAATGCAGGTAAAACGCCATACAGTCAAGGAGCTGGCATGTTTCGGACTCGCAGGTCCTTAATCCACTAGCTTCCCCTGCCTGATACGCAGAGTATGCGCAGAGTATAGGCAGAGGTGTGGGTAGGACAGGTCTTCTTGAAATTTACAACATGTCGGCTGCACTCTCTAAGATGCGTTGCTGAGCATTTTGGTGGAGCCAGCTGGAATAGGTTTTAACACATCAAAAGTGTTTCTAAACATTTTGTATCCCATCAACAAGGGGGCATGTCCCCTTTCAGCTTTCAGGGTGTAATAATGGTGCAATGCTCAATAAGGGGGGGGGGGCTTAGCTGCAATGACTTCCCCTGCACGTAAGGCCGTCTGGATGCATCAGAAGGGATCCTGGATTCCGGGAACTCCTTAAAGGTCATCCAAGGTGAAAATAAACTGATGAGAAAAACAATTGTATCTATCCTCCTTCTCTTAAAAATGACTTTTTATTAGATATCCCACAGTTTTATTTTATATTTAAATGTAGTTTTTACATTTTTACTGTTTTATTGTCTCTGCTCAAAGACACCTTTATTGAAGTATGCCAGAGCTAAAATCTATGAACTATTGATCCTTTTTATCTCTTTACTGCTCCAGGAAGCCATTTACTGACAGGAGAGTATTTTATGGCTGTAATTACTCATCAGTAAGGGCTACGCTATAGTCTGACCCAGTCCTGATCCAGACAGAAACTGTCACTTACATACCTGATGTTTAACTCTTCCAGCCAGAGAAAGAAAAAAGGAACACAGTCTAGGTATTTGTGTGCTTGGCACTGTACATACCCATGTCTATCTCATCATGTCACATGTCACCTCGGGTATCCTGTAAGGCATGCTAGGATTTGAGTCTCATGTATGTATTTTAGCTGTCACATGCATCTTCTTCTCCCCCCCCCCCTTTTTTGCACTTTTTTTAGCATCTCTCCTGTCCTCTTTTTGATCAATACATTTGTGATAAATATTTCATTAAGGGCTTCCTTTTTATTGTATTTTGTATATGCTCTTGTATCTTAACACTAATATTTATGTTATCTGCACACCAGGGTAGTGTGTTTCCCTTTGAAGTGGACCTGAACTCTTGCACAGGACACAAGGAAAACATAGAAAATGCACCCTGCATGTATTTAGAAAGTTTAGCCTAATACCCCCTCATCTGTGACTAATCACAAGTTGTAATTTGATCCCTCAGTTGGCTGCCTCGGCAGAGCAGCTAATTGGTAAACACAGAATGTTAACCCCATGTCTGTTTCTATGAAAGCAGGAAGTAGACACAGTGCAGATTTATTGCAGGATTTGTATCAGCTGTAACAAAGACATGTTTTTCTTTAAAGGTTATTATGCTGCTGTGTATTTTTTAGAGCAGAGAGGAAGTTCTGAGTTCAGGTCCGCTTGAAGAGTCACTGATCATTAAGGGTGGGAGTCGGGAGATGTCCCTCCTTTTCCCCTTTGAATGTTTCCCCCGTGGTACCTGAAGTCACGACTATGATGAAGGGCAGATTATAAGCCGATACACGTCAGTTGTTTATGACAATGTTTTGTATCCTGTTTTTGTCGTGAGTCTTGCGGATCTTCTGCTTACAAGTTCACAGCCGCCGGCGTCCTTTCTTTGGCCAGAGTCTTTCTTTAGCTCGGGGTCTTGGCCATAAAGCCTTCTGTGCTCCTGCTGTGCTGCCGCTCTAGTCCTCCTGATCTTCATGAATTATATAAATCCTGGAGGAGGCAAGGCTGGATGCTTTGGCACCCAGGCGGTGATCCAGAAGACACTTTGGTCAAGACCAGGAGGACAAAATACATGGAGGAGGCAGCAGGCAAAGAGAGGAGCCTTCAATGTGTGAGGAAGAGGTATCTAGAGCAATCCCTCCTCAGGGACAAGAGTGGCTGTGGGACTGGAAGATGAGAGGGGGATATCACACTGAGGGCTGGTGCACACCAGAGCGGTTCTGGAGCGTTTTTAAAAACGCTAGCTGTTTGAAAACTGTTTGAGTAATGTATTTCAATGGGCTGGTGCACACCAGAGCAGGTCGTTTTCCCTGCAGACGCAAACTCGGGGGCTGCAGCATTTTTTAGATTTCTGAGGCGTTTCTGCCTCAATGATAAAGTATAGGAAAGTGGAAAACCGCCCTGAAAAACGCCAGATCAGAGCGGTTTTCCAGGTGTTTTTGTTACAGAAGCTGTTCAGTAACAGCTTTACTGTAATAATATATGAAATCTGCTACACAAAAACGCTCCAAAACCGCTAGGCATGTTTAGAAAACGTCTCTAAACATGCCTAGAATCGCTCTGCAAAGCCCAGTGCACACCAAAAACCTCCATCAGATCTGCAAAACGCTAGAGGTTTTTGAAGCAGATTTCAGAGCGATTCTAGGCATGTGATTTTAGGTTTTTTAAACATGCCTAGCGTTTTTTGGAGCGTTTTTGTGTAGCAGATTTCATATATTGTTACAGTAAAAGCTGTTACTGAACAGCTTCTGTAACAAAAACGCTTGGAAATCCGCTCTGATCTGGCGTTTTTCAGAGCGGTTTTCCACTTTCCTATACTTTAACATTGAGGCCGAAACGCCTCAGAAATCTACAAAATGCTGCAGCCCCCCGAGTTTGCGTTTGTGGAAAAAACGAGCCGCTCTGGTGTGCACCATCCCATTCACTTTCATTAGCCAAGCGATTTTCTTCCTGCAAGCGTTTTAAAAACGCTCCAGAACCGCTCTGGTGTGCACCAGCCCAAAATCTGCTTCAAAAACGTCTAGTGTTTTGTGGATCTGCTCGAGGTTTTTGGTGTGCGCTGGCCCTGACTGTTGATGGGGCCTAGATTGAAGGGGAGCCTATGTGTTGGCGGGAGCTGTGGTGGGTGAGTAAAGGTCTCCTTACTTTATTCTCAAGTCAAGCGTTCTCACCTATTTTGTTTGGAAATAAAGAGGGTCTTGAATTAGAGATTCTTTGATACTTCAGATGAACTTCCAAAAAAGACAAAGCACAAGAGCTAATCTAGTCTACGATATAAAAAATATTCAAAAAGGTCAGAAGGGGGAGTGTAGATTGGGGTTGCTCAGGGGCGTAACTAGAAATCACTGGGCCCCACTGCAAAACTTTGGATGCCCCCCCCCCCCCCCACCCCTCACTTTGTGCACATGCAAACTGAGAAGCAATGTTATACAATTATTGGCGAGTGCACACTTGTGTGTTTCCCCATGCAGATACATACAGACAGCAGTGAAGCACTGCAGGCATTTTCTCTATCAATTACATTCGCTTCTGTGATAAAACGTGCGTGTTTTCACACATACGGACACACATGGTGTGCAGAAAACACATGCAGAAAACCGGCAGACGAGTGTGCTCCCAGCCTCAGCTCATTACACTCACTCTGTCCACCACTGATGGAGCAGAACTGGCTCTACAGACTACTCCAGCATCACTACAGTACACAGCTCTCCTCTTGGGGAGGGGTAAAGAGGTTGGGGGCAGGGTGCTGCACACTGAATTGGGAGGGACTGTCTACAAAACTTTGTATGATTCCTAATCAGTGGCTGAGCAGATGCAGTCATTAGAACAGTTGTGCAGAGAGTAGAAAGTTTTTTCTTTCCATGCCCTTAGTTGTCAGTGTCTCAGGACAGGGAAAAGAAACTTCTCCCCCTACAGGCCCCCCTGGGCTTCTGGGCCCCCCTGCGGCTGCCTCCCTTGCAGGGGCTACTGCTACGCCCTTGGTTTCTCACAAGGCAAAGTCACCATAAAGGCAACACAGTGAGAAAGAAGAACATGAAAAAGTTGAAGCCATCTACGCTTGGGGGGACCTCTTCTGGCCACTTCAACGCAGGGCAGATTATGTAAAGAAAAACATTTATTTATGTTATACAGCTTTTAAAGAGGTCCTGTAGTGACATACAGTGGAAGGCAGTAAAGAGGCCCTGTAGTGACATATAGCAGAATGCAATAAAGAGGCCCTGTAGTGACATAGCAGAATGCAGTAAAGAGGCCCTGTAGTGACATATAGTAGAATGCAGTGAAGAGGCCCTGTAGTGACGTATAGCAGAATGCAGTAAAGATGCCCTTTAGTGACGTATAGCAGAATGCAGTAAAGAGGCCCTGTAGTGACATATAGCAGGATGCAGTAAAGAGGCCCTGTAGTGACATCTAGTAGAATGCAGTAAAGAGGCCCTGTAGTGACATATAGCAGAATGCAGCAAAGAGGCCCTGTAGTGACATATAGCAGAATGCAGTAAAGAGGCCCTGTAGTGACATACAGTAGAATGCAGTAAAGAGGCCCTGTAGTGACATATAGTAGAATGCAGTAAAGAGGCCCTGTAGTGACATATAGCAGAATGCAGTAAAGAGGCCCTGTAGTGACATATATAATAGAATGCAGTAAAGAGGCCCTGTAGTGACATTCATATAGAAGAATGCAGTAAACAGGCCCTGTAGTGACACATAGCAGAATGCAGTAAAGAGGCCCTGTAGTGACATAGAGCAGAATGCAGTAAAGAGGCCCTGTAGTGACATAGAGCAGAATGCAGTAAAGAGGCCCTGTAGTGACATATAGCAGAATGCAGTAAAGAGGCCCTGTAGTGACATATAGCAGAATGCAGTAAAGAGGACCTGTAGTGGCATATAGCGGAATGCAGTATAGAGGCCCTGTAGTGACATATAGCAGAATGCAGTAAAGAGGCCCTGTAGTGACATATAGCAGAATGCGGTAAAGAGGCCCTGTAATGACATATAGCAGAATTTAGTAAAGAGGCCCTGTAGTGACATATAGTAGAATGTATTAAATTATTCAGGATACCCACTTTTATGGCAATTATCCTGGTGGGCGGTCGTTCTGCCGACAGTTGCACGTGAGTACAATCTGTTGGCAGACTGATAAGACTGTTTTTGACTGATCTGCCGAGCGTGCAACTATTGGCAGGGTCTGACGGACCCGTCGTTTGAAAAAGTACGGCGTGTGTACGTGCCTTTAGGAATGCCCAGTAAACAAACATTCTGCAGAGCTGCACCTGACAGAACTAAGTATGCCACCACCTGTGAAGAATTTCAGAATGTAAATTGGGGATAGGAAAGATTTGGCAAATACTAATTTATTATTATTAATTATTATTATTTAAAAGTCATTTTATTCATTACATTATTTTCCCTTCAGTTCATTTCAATGATTTTACTATATTTGGGGCACCTCCGTCTACACAGGGACATCAGATGCTTGGTTCCTCTTTGCTTACATTGCAGCGATCTGGTGTCTGTTACGGCCTCCCGAAATCCTTGAACCGAGTCCGACTCATGGAAAAAGTGACCTTCTGGATCGTATCTCCTGGAGTCTGGACTGATAACTCTTCTGCATCCCGCTGCAAGTCCTCTCTAGCAATGTACTCATGGGACTCCCAGCTTGAGAAATAGTGGTGTCACACCCAATACATGGCTCCATGATGTAAGAAACATGCTATGCTTGTAACCATTAAAGGACAAGTACAGTGGGTTGCAAAAGTATTCGGCCCTCTTGAAGTTTTCCACATTTTGTCACATTACTGCCACAAACATGAATCAATTTTATTGGAATTCCACATGAAAGACCAATACAAAGTGGTGTACATGTGAGAAGTGGAACGAAAATCATACATGATTCCAAACATTTTTTACAAATAACTGCAAAGTGATGTGTGCATAATTATTCAGCCCCCTTTGGTCTGAGTGCAGTCAGTTGCCTATAGACATTGCTTGATGAGTGCTAATGACTAAATAGAGTGCACCTGTGTGTAATCTAATGTCAGTACAAATACAGCTGCTCTGTGTGAGCCTCAGAGGTTGTCTAAGAGAATATTGGGAGCAAAAACACCATGAAGTCCAAAAGAAGATACCAGACAGGTCAGGGATAACGTTATTGAGAAATGTAAAGCAGGCTTAGGCTGCAAAAATATTTCCAAAGCCTTGAACATCCCACGGAGCACTGTTCAAGCGATCATTCAGAAATGGAAGGAGTATGGCACAACTGTAAACCTACCAAGACAAGGCCGTCCACCTAAACTCACAGGCCGAACAAGGAGAGCGCTGATCAGAAAAGCAGTCAAGAGGCCCATGGTGACTCTGGACGAGCTGCAGAGATCTACAGCTCAGGTGGGAGACTCTGTCCATAGGACAACTATTAGTCATGCACTGTACAAAGTTGGCCTTTATGGAAGAGTGGCAAGAAGAAAGGCATTGTTAACAGAAAGCATAAGAAGTCCCGTTTGCAGTTTGCCACAAGCCATGTGGGGGACACAGCAAACATAAGGAAGAAGGTGCTCTGGTCAGATGAGACCAAAATGGAACTTTTTGGCCAAAATGCAAAACGCTATGTCTGGCAGAAAACTAACCCTGCACATCACTCTGAACACACCATCCCTACTGTCAAATATGGTGGTGGCAGCATCATGCTCTGGGGGTGCTTCTCTTCAGCAGGGACAGGGAAGCTGGTCAGAATTGATGGGAAGATGGATGGAGCCAAATACAGGGCAATCTTGGAAGAAAACCTCTTGGAGTCTGCAAAAGACTTGAGACTGGACCTTCCAGCAGGACAACGACCCTAAATATAAAGCCAGGGCAACAATGGAATGGATTCAAACAAAACATATCCATGTGTTAGAATGGCTCAGTCAAAGCCCAGATCTAAATCCAATCGAGAATCTGTAGCAAGATCTGAAAACTGCTGTTCACAAATGCTGTCCATCTAATATGACTGAGCTGGAGCTGTTTTGCAAAGAAGAATGGGCAAGGATTTCAGTCTCTAGATGTGCAAAGCTGGTAGAGACATACCCTAAAAGACTGGCAGCTGTAATTGCAGCAAAAGGTGGTTCTACAAAGTATTGACTCAGGGGGCTGAATAATTATGCACACCCCACTTTGCAGTTATTTATATGTAAAAAATGTTTGGAATGATGTATGATTTTCGTTCCACTTCTTACGTGTACACCACTTTGTATTGGTCTTTCATGTGGAATTCCAATAAAATTGATGCATGTTTGTGGCAGTAATGTGACAAAAAGTGGAAAACTTCAAGGGGGCCGAATACTTTTGCAACCCACTGTATCTAGAAAAATGGAAAAACTTAAAGAGGAACTGTAACCAAGGATTTAACATCATCCCAGTCAGTAGCCGATAACCCCTTTCCCAGGAGAAATCTTTACCTTTTCTCAAATGGATCATCGGGGGGCGCTGTATGGCTGATATTGTGCATAGCTCCAAACTGTCCCTCTTTTGGAGGGACAGTCCCTCTTTGGGAGCCCTGTCCCTCTTTCCCTCTTTCCTCCTCATTTGTCCCTCTTGCAGGACTTTGTTCCTCTTTCTATGTAAATATATAGATTTCTCTACTAAAAAATATGTTTGATTAAAATTGATATATTACTAATTTTAAAATGTTAATATGAAGAGAAATGAACCAGGATAGAAAGGACCAGTGTGGTTTGAATTATAAAACAATACATTTTTCTTATTAAATGTTTATGGTATGCGTGACTAGGAGAGTGGTGGGGGCGTGATCAGGTGTGTGGCAGGGGCGGGGCTTAAGTGTCCCTCTTTCTCATCTCAAAAAGTTGGGAGGTATGATTGTGGTGAAACCCCTCCTCCCACAGTTTGATGTCAGCACCTAGGTCCTGACAGTTTCCTGTCTGTGAACCTCGTTGCATTGTGGGAAATAGTGTCTTTTTCCAACTGCCAAGCTACCGGTATCTCACGCTCACTCTTTTTTAACCTGTTCAGGCTCCCTTTAACTACATACATATAATAAGTACATTTTTTTCCTATGATGCTTTCACTTACAATAGGTTGTAAATCTCATCTGACAGATCTGTGAGGGTTTGGACTAGTTCATCTCTTCATGGGGGATTCTTGTTTATTTCTTCATTTACAAAAGCACTTACCGAATTGCAGTTGCTTAGTCCAACTACCAAAATAGTGCGCTAATGAGTAAGGGGGCTGGCTGACACGTTTATATAGATGCTTTCCAGGGAGTGCTTTTGTAAAGAATAAAGGTAATACTGAGAATCTTCCATGAGGAGATGGACTAGTCCGACATCTGTCAGATCTGTCAGCTTTTTACTGCCTACAGTAACATAGAAAAAAAAATATAGTGCATTTTACACTGGGAGAAATTGATATTTTATAACTGGACACATTGTTGCCATACTTATTCCCACATTGCCGTCTGATTGGGGGTTGATTGGTCGTCTGACCCGGCGTGGGGACATTGAGGTTTGCGGCGATCTCCTCCTGAGGACACGCGATCTCCAGGAAGGAACGCGCACGGTCGGATGAAGCCAGCATGTAAGTTCAGATGCGAATCGCTCCTTCCAAGCACTCTGTACGGAAACAGTCTGATCGTGTTATACAAAAACAGCTGCCATCTTAATGTACACGGCGTATGTGCGTACCGACATCAGCTCAGTCGCCATAGGAATTGGCACAATGACAATATCTTGTTTACATCAAGCCTAGCGAACGTCACATGGCGGTATTATGCAGTGAAGAGCCAGCCTTGCCGAGTATTGTGGGGGAGCCTTTACGTGGAAGAGTAAAAATACGTCATACACTGGAACAACCTTGATTGTATAAGCCATTGATTGAAATATAGCATTCCTTCAGGCCTTGTTCACATTGTCCGCGGCTTGCTGGCCGTCCGCTTTGGGCTGTTTTTGAGGCGTCTTTTTTTTTTCCGATTCCCGTCGCTTGGGTGGGTGATTCGTTTTTGTGCTTAGCGGTTTTCTAAGCGTTTTTTCTGACGCAAGTCAGGAAGTGAATTTTTTGACCCGGAATAGAATAAATACAATGTATTTATTCTTAAAAACGCGAACGCCATCGCTGCACAAAGCCATTTTGTGAGGGGTTTGCGTATCTCCTATAATTTGCATTGTGGCGGAAACGCTTTGCTGAACCTTCTCATAGACATTCATTGCACAAGCGTTTGGTGGGCGATTTCAAAAATCGCCCGCGTGTAAAAAAAAAATGAAAACGCCTACAGTGTGAATGAGTCCTCATAGATTATGTAGTGTTTGCCTATTGTAAAATCTTTCCTCTCCCTGATTTACATTCTGACATTTATCACATGGTGACATCTTTATTACTGCCAGGTGATCCCTGTGGAATACTGAGGGCCCGTTTCCTCTTGTGCCGTACGCATGGCGCCACTTCCTGGTTTGCGGATACTGAGACGAATCCCATCAGCCGTGCCATGCATGGCTACGGGATTCGCAGCCTCCCGCATCATTTTGGATGAAAATGCCGGCCGAATCGCTAGCGCAAGCGTTCCGGCCGGCGGTGCCATCGTTCCCTATGGCAGAGTTTCCCAGCGCGATTTGCCTGCTAGAGGGCGGGGCTACATATACCAATATACAGCAAAACATAGCTATAGGAAGTGTTTATCCTGAATAACAAGGCTGCTCATCTGGATTCCGGATATCCGGGAACTTTTTTCAGCTATCCAACCGGATTCGAATTCCCGGATAGCTGGGCCCAAATCCGGATAGCTATCTGCGGATATCCAGATCCGAAATACTGTAACTAAAGAGATGACATCCTGGAGCCAATCAGAGGGCTCCCAGCAGAAGCCCTAGCAACCAATCACAGAGGGGAACCCTGGCCAGCCCCACCTGACCTCATTGAGCCAATCAAAGGGCTCCCTGCCTAAACCCTGGCACCCAATCACAGAAAGGAACACTGGCCAGCCCCCCTGTATAATAAGGAGGGCTGCCATGATGAGACATATCGTCTTAGCTTGCTAAATGCTCACTGAGAGACATGCTCCAGTGCTGGTGGCCTAGCAAGGGCTGTACAGAGTTATAAACCTAAAGCTGTTCAGTGATTAACCCCTTCACTATCACTACACTATTGTTAAATCGTTAATTAGCTTGATGTCATTTGTGTGACAGTCAGAGTGTGGGCTGCAGGCAGCGTGTGTGTGTGTGTGTGTGTGTGTGTGTGTGTGTGTGTGTGTGTGTGTGTGTGTGTGTGTGTGTGTGTGTGTGTGTGTGTGTGTGTGTGTGTGTATGTGTGTGTACAGACCAGGCCAGCTGCTGCCTGCTGGCCAGCTATTAGCCTTAGGTATAGGTTAGAGATTAGGGGATAGGATTACTGTGTTATTGTGTAGTTAGTACTGTAGTACTGCAGTCAGTGCTAGTAGTTGTTAGAGTCAGGGGCGTAGCAATAGGGGTTGCAGAGGTAGCGACTGCATCGGGGCCCTTGGGCCAGAGGGGCCCCGAAGGGCCCTCCCTCAACTACAGTATTAGCTCTCTATTGGTCCTGTGCTCATAATAATAACTTCAATAGATACTTTGAATAGTGGTAATCCTTAACAAACTGTTTCCCATCCTTTTCTTGCACCTCTGACACTGTTTTTGCCCTTGGCAGGTTTTGGTGCGCCGTATCAATTGTTACGTATAGAGTGCTTAGGGGGGCCCCATTGTAAAACTTGCATCGGGGCCCACCGCTCCTTAGCTACGCCACTGGTTAGAGTAGTAGTACTTCTGTGTTAGCTTTCTACAGAACTGCTGTGCTGTGAGCAGTGGCAGTGTGACAGTTAGTGTGCACTAGTGTCTTCTCCTCTGCCATCTGACTGTCACTTGGCACGTATCACGTGCCACGTCCGGCATGCTCCTGGCACACAGTACACCTGCTGCTGCATTGCCCTGCTCCTGCTGCCTGTGCAGCTCCCACCGCCAAGCCAGGGTGCCACAGGCCACCTATATTTAACCCAAAACACAATTGCTGCGTAATTTTTTGGAGGTGTCTTGGCTGAAAACTGTCATGTCCCAGTTGTGCGGTTGGACTTTGGACACAATGTGGGCTGCACGACCGCTGTCTGGAACCTAGGCCTGATGTTAATTTACAGTTATTTTTTTTTGGGGGGGGGAGGGGGATTTTAAGTCCCCGCATCATCAATTAGTGTTCCCCTTTAAAAAATAATGATACTACATGCCTCATTTACCCTAAAATTGTTTTTAAAGCAATTTAAATTTTAAAGGCCACTCCCGGTTTTTCTATCCGGATATCCGAATTTGCCCAGATATCCCGGATACTAGGGTCGGATATCCGATTCGGATTTGGATCAGAAAACTCGGATATCCAACCCGGATCAGATATCTGGGTATCCGGATCCGGGTCAATCCGGATTTTGAAAAGGGGTATCCGAGCAGCACTGCTGAATAATTTACAGCATTCTACTAAATGTTGTTACAGGTGGAGTGGGGAAAAAATGTTGCATACCGCAATAGCAACTTTCTGGCGCACCATTGAAAAGCACGGTTATCCATCACTGCGCCAGAATGTTGCACTTCAAACCGGTAAATTATGTTTGCCGTGCTTTTCAATGGTGCGCCAGACAGTTCAGTGTGACACATTGGGCTCGATTCAGTAAACCGTGCTAAGTGTTAGCACGCCTGTGAAAAGCCCTATATCATGCCTAAAGTTAGTTTAGGCATGATAAATTCACATCTAAAGACTTTGGGCGTGATAACTAGATACTAAATTCACATCGCGCGCACAGTCCCGCGCGCAAAACTTTGCGTGCGCACCGCGAAAACAGCGCACCCGATGCGCCTATAAGGTCGCATTAGGTGCGACCTTAACGTCGCACCATGTGACGTTAAAGTCGCACCCAATGCGACCTTATAGGCGCATCGGGTGCACCGTTTTCTTCGCACCGCGCTGTGCGCACGCAAAGTTTTTAGTGTGGGACTTTGCGCACGATGTGAATTTAGTAAACGGTGCTAACCCAGTTAGCACCCTAGTTATCACGCCCAAAGTCTTTAGGCGTGCTAACTGGATTAGCACCGTTTACTGAATCAAGCCCATTATCTGCTCCTGGACCATCCTCTCCACTTGTTAGTTTGCATGAGCCCGGCAGCCAGCCAATCGCCATGCAGCTTCAGTCCCATGGTGATTGGCTGGCTGCAGGACTCTTTCAAACTAAACAGGAAGTGGAGAAGAGACGGGATCGCCGGGACCAGGTCATGTATCACAGATGCCGGTAATTACATCTTATTGCTAAGGATATTTAACATTTTAGGACATTTATAAAACGTTAAATAACCTTAGTAGCAAGATGCCATTAATCGGCATCACTGTGCGCCATTTTTTCCCGCCGCCTCTTTGTTATGTACACTGTTACAGGTCTTTTTTAATTGGCGATAATGACAGCTGTAGCCTGGGGTAGTTTATACTGTCAATAAATCAGCAATGTGACATCGTAGGTCTGCGCCACCTGGTAACTTTCAGGAAATAGGGATGATCAATGAGATTCAAATTTTTATGCAAATGTATGTAGTTTGAAAATGGACCAATCAATTTAAACCCAGGGTTTAAATTGATTGGTCCATTTCCAAGCTGCATACATTTGAATAAAAATTTGCATAAATTTGCACCAACTCTGAACAATTTGAATATATTTGATCATCCCTATCAGGAAATGATGCAGTCAGGATTCTGCCATCACCACTCCTTCAGTAAATCAATAATACCCTCCCCCCCGCCACGCCCCCCCCCCCCCCCGCCTGGTGTGCCCCAGAAGGGCGCAGAGTCTGCCGATGAGTCATAGAGAAGTCATCTCACATTACAGGGGGATATGCTGCATCAGGGGACATTTATTAATCCTGTCCTGCTGATCGCGGTGTGAATCTGGAGCAGCGGGGAGGAAGATACATTATCGCAGGCTGGTGCGACGGATATCTCTTCCCCCTCACACTCCAGAGGCAGCAGCTCACAGGAAACACACCTCAGATCACTGATTACTTCAGCTTCTATTTCTGTCCACGGCAGATCTGTGTTATCAGATGAAGTGAAGGCCAATGCTTCTCAAAGCCAGCAAAAGACCAGTTCAGATTAGTGGCCAACAGGGCCTGGGCAGGGTTCTCCTGCATTACAGGCGGAGATTCCAAAAGTGGCGCACTGGTCACCAGTTTACAAAGTTGTATCTGGGTAATATGGCGCCTATGGCAAACACGGAACTTGTGCCCCTCCCCTATTTTTCAGAAATACCTATATTATATTATATTACAATTAAGCAGCCATGTGCCTCAAAACGAAAGAAATACTTAGTCACATGCTTCCAGATAGAAGAATCAAATAGTTCCATGCCTCCAGATAATTCAACAAGTAGTCACATGTCGCCCAACATAAATATTAAGTAGTAACAAGCATCCAGACCAGATAAAATAACTGAGTTGTCACGCACCTCCAGATAAAATATTTAAAGTGGGATTGTCACCATAAAATCAATTTTCAACAGTAACTGGTCTGAAAGTATTAAAGAGACTCTGTAACGACAAAAAGATCCCCTGGGGGGTACTCACCTCGGGTGGGGGAAGCCTCAGGATCCTAATGAGGCTTCCCACGCCGTCCTGCGTCCCACGGAGGTCTCGCTGCAGCCCTCCGAACAGCCGGCGACTGTGCCGACTGTTCAATTCAATATTTACCTTTGCAGGCTCCAGCGGGGGCGCTGTGGCTGCTTTCGCTCCGAAGGAGGCGGAAATACCCGATCTCAGTCGGGTCCGCTCTACTGCGCAGGCGCCGGAGACTTGCGCCTGCGCAGTAGAGCGGACCCGACTGAGATCGGGTATTTCCGCCTCCTTCGGAGCGAAAGCAGCCAGAGCGCCTGCGCAGGAGCCTGCAAAGGTAAATATTACGTCACCGCTGTACGGAGGGCTACAGCAAGACCCCCGAGGGACGGCAGACGGCGTGGGAAGCCTCATTAGGATCCTGAGGCTTCCCCCATCCGAGGTGAGTACCCCCCAGGGGACGTTTTAACGTTACAGATTCTCTTTAAGTGATAAAGATGCTAATCCTGCATTCAAAACTTGCAAAACTTTTTCTGCTGTTATGGTTTGGAGTTATCACATACTGTATTTCCTGGATGCTTACCGCTGAAATACCTCATGTTTTACCTCACTTTATGCATTTACCTCAGGTTTTACCTCATGTTTTACCTCATGTTTGGAAATGGAGAAAAATCTTTCAGAATTGGTTTAAAAAGTGGAAAATACCTCATGAGGTAGTTTACCTACAAAAAAATATTTACCTCACATAGCTACCAGAATTGAAGCCATAATGTAAATCTACAGCTGAGTGCTGCACACATGTAGGAAAGCATTCATGCCTGGAGTTTGCAGAGCCATCATCCACTAGGCTGGATAGGCAGTTGCCTAGGGCCCGTAGGGAGTCTAGGGTCGTAGTAGATGCTAGCCCCCACCAAATTTTTATTTAAAAAAAGCCAGGTGACCATTAACAGGGGGCAAAAACTGCTAACTTGCCCAGGGCCCCATCTTCATCAATATGTTGGCGCTTTATAAATACAATAAAAAATGATAATCTTATTCCATTTCTGAGAGCGTGGCTCTATCTGGCGTCGATCTCTTCTCTGCCTGGTTTGGATTTCCAAAGAGGGACTATCCCTCCAAAAGAGGGACAGTTGGGAGCTATGTGTGTGTGTGTTCACACTGGAGCGATGTGATTTTGTAAAATCCCCTGTAGCATTGCATTAAAATGAGCTTTTCAAATCTCTAGTGCTTAAAAAGCTCTAATAGTGTAAAATCAGCCCAAAGCGTCCCCTGTAGGGTGGTTCGCGCGAACTCAAACTTTTAGGGAAGTTTGAGTTCGGTGTCCGCGAACCCAAAATTTGATGTTCACAATACCTCTATCTATAAATACAATAAATAATAATAATCCATTTCTGAGAGTGTGTCCCTTCTCTGCTATGTCCGCTCAGAGGCGCTCTCCCCTCCCCTTCCTGTATGTTACAGCTCCTCGCTGCGAGCGATAGTGGAATCCTCGCTCATCACGATGTCCTCTGTCTTCACAGCTCACCCCCCAGTCCCCTGAGGCTACATCTGAACTTTGCTGTCGACTTCATCGCGCTGACAAGCCAAGTTTACATACAGCAGTAATGGGGCGATCGTGTGCCTTATACGCTAATGTCATCGCTTCATTCTCTGATCAGTATAACAGCCCTGTGGAGGGAGGGGCCAACACACCTGTAGTGTATAACAGCCCTGTGGGGGGAGGGGCCATAACACCTGTAGTGTATAACAGCCCTGTGGAGGGAGTGGCTATCACACCTGTAGTGTATAACAGCCCTGTGGAGGGAGGGACCATCTCACCTGTAGTGTATAACAGCCCTGTGGAGGGAGTGGCTATCACACCTGTAGTGTATAACAGCCCTGTGGGGGGAGGGGCCATAACACCTGTAGTGTATAACAGCCCTGTGGAGGGAGGGACCATCTCACCTGTAGTGTATAACAGCCCTGTGGAGGGAGTGGCTATCACACCTGTAGTGTATAACAGCCCTGTGGAGGGAGGGACCATCTCACCTGTAGTGTATAATAGCCCTGTGGAGGGAGGGACCATCTCACCTGTAGTGTATAACAGCCCTGTGGAGGGAGTGGCCATCTCACCTGTAGTGTATAATAGCCCTGTGGAGGGAGGGGCCATCACACCTGTATTGTATAACAGCCCTGTGGAGGGAGGGGCCATCACACCTGTAGTGTATAACAGCCCTGTGGAGGGAGTGGCCATCTCACCTGTAGTGTATAACAGCCCTGTGGAGGGAGGGGCCATCACACCTGTAGTGTATAACAGCCCTGTGGAGGGAGGGGCCATCACACCTGTAGTGTATAACAGGCTTGTGGAGGCAGTGGCTATCACACCTGTAGTGTATAACAGCCCTGTGGAGGGAGGGGCCATCTCACCTGTAGTGTATAATAGCCCTGTGGAAGGAGTGGACATCTCACCTGTAGTGTATAACAGCCCTGTGGAGGGAGGGGCCATAACACCTGTAGTGTATAACAGCCCTGTGGAGGGAGGGACCATCTCATCTGTAGTGTATAACAGCCCTGTGGAGGGAGTGGCCATCACACCTGTAGTGTATAACAGCCCTGTGGAGGGAGGGACCATCTCACCTGTAGTGTATAACAGCCCTGTGGAGGGAGTGGCCATCACACCTGTAGTGTATAACAGCCCTGTGGAGGGAGTGGACATCTCACCTGTAGTGTATAATAGCCCTGTGGAGGGAGGGACCATCTCACCTGTAGTGTATAATAGCCCTGTGGAGGGAGGGACCATCTCATCTGTAGTGTATAACAGCCCTGTGGAGGGAGTGGCCATCACACCTGTAGTGTATAACAGCCCTGTGGAGGGAGGGACCATCTCACCTGTAGTGTATAACAGCCCTGTGGAGGGAGTGGACATCTCACCTGTAGTGTATAACAGCCCTGTGGAGGGAGTGGCCATCTCACCTGTAGTGTATAACAGCCCTGTGGAGGGAGGGACCATCTCATCTGTAGTGTATAACAGCCCTGTGGAGGGAGGGACCATCTCATCTGTAGTGTATAATAGCCCTGTGGAGGGAGGGACCATCTCACCTGTAGTGTATAACAGCCCTGTGGAGGGAGGGACCATCTCATCTGTAGTGTATAATAGCCCTGTGGAGGGAGGGACCATCTCACCTGTAGTGTATAACAGCCCTGGCTCTGCTCAGGAATCATTATAGCTGAGTCATTATAGCAAAGCCAGACTGAATGCTCAGTCTGGGATTTTATCAGGTCTGATAAGAAACAAGCTGTGCAGTGCAGAATGAAACAGAAATTATGGTAGGTGTTTTCTCTAATGTTCCCACTGATCTATATGGGAAAATACATGAGAGTGCTTCGCCTCTGGTTCCCTTTAAAAAACCAGAGCAATTTTCACCTGTCAGTGCTACTTTCATTTATTTGCCTATAACTTTATTACTACTTATCGAAACGAAACAATCCATATCTTGTCTTTTTGCCACCAATTAGGCTTTCTTTAGGGGGTACCTTTTGCTAAGAATTATTTTATTCCAACAGCATTTTAACAGGAAAAAGAAGAAAAAATTGAAAAAATGTATTATTTCTGTTTTTGGCCATTATAGTTTTAAAATAATACATGCTAACCCACACATTTTATTTGCCAATTTGTCCCAGTTATTGCAAGATTTAAAAAAAAAATTCCTAGTACAATGTATGGCGCCAATATTTTATTTGGAAATAAAGGTGCATTTTTTCAGTTTTGCGTCCATCACTAATTACAAGCTTATAATTTATAAAGGAACAGTATTATACCCTCTTGACATACATAGTAAAAAAGTTCAGTCCCTAAGGTTTTGGGGTAACTATTGGGGAGTGTGGGAGGTAAGGGGTTAATTCTAAGTGTACAAAAAGTCAGTTTATAGAAAAAAATGTTTTTAAATGCAAATTTACTACTTGGCCACAAGATGTCCTCGCGCATACCTTCCCTACGCGTAGAATTACTACGCAAAGAGGAAGTTATGTGTGGATGTGTAAGTATTGGTTTTAGTGAATGGCGGCGCTGTCTCATAGACGATGGCAGTCATTTACACAGGGACTTAGATCAATAAATAGGAACTGTGATTGATCTCCCAGTTAACAATCAGCGGTGGTAACGAGCGCAGGGGGGCGTGCGTGCGCAGGGAGGGGGGATCGGCTGGCGGGATCGCGCAGCAGCAGGGGACTTACTAGCTATGCCCCTGCAAAAAGATATGGGAATTTGCAGGGACATAGTTACTCGTCTAGGGGGAGGGGAAGTGGTTAAAATTATGAAGTTTCACAATATTATTGTGCTTAAAGTGTTGTGAAACTCAACATTTCCTCTTTGTTCTAAAAGATTATTTACAGCATAGAACCTACTACCAGAAAATAAATTGTAGCATAGCAGCATTCAAACAGCTAAACACAGCACTTTGTTCTTCAGCAGAAAGCTCCTTGCTTCAGTGGGCAGCTTCTGGCCACATCCGAAGGGGTGATAACATTATCTTTTGTTTACATTCTTTTGTCAGATACATTTAGTATATATTAGCAAATAACCGAAACTAAGCTGCACTGAGTTGAGAAGCAGAAAGAGCTGAGGAGTGATCACTAGATAGATTTTAATATATAAATACAGCAGCTATGCAATAAAATGCAGTGGCAATTTTTACAGCAAATAAACTGTACTTTGGGAATTTGTAAACAGACAATATTACTTGTGCACAAAAGCCATTATGATAACTGTATGGGTAATAAAAAGTAGGAACACACATTTTTATTGACTGTTATGTCGGAGTTTATCTCACGTTAATGATAACATCTAAAACTAACTTTGTGCAGAACTGATTTCTGTGGTCGGTGTTAGAACTTCAGGTCATGATAAACCACATGCTTTTAAAGCAGCAAAGACAGCCATACCTATCCCAGGGAAAAAACACATATATAAGTAGATAACTACTTGTCCTACTTACATAGGTATTGTACTGTTCACATTTTGATTACAGTGAATTTTACATAGTAAATAAAAAGAATTCTGTTCCTGGCATTCGCCATCTTAATTCCCTCTGACTGAAGCCAATCCTGATGTCATTTCCTTACTTTTTTCCTCCTAGAAACTGCACTGTCATATCTAGCTTGCTTTGTAAACACATGTGAGCACAGCTTAGATCAGAATTCAGCAGCACACTGAACTGCCCTCAGCCAATCAGTGAGGAGCAGGGATTTGGGAGGAGTGATGATAAGCTTCCTTCCCGTTGGCAATGGCCAGGCTGACTGAGATAAGATGTATTACAGCAGAAAGGCTTCTGAATAGGTTGGAATGACTACATAATGAACACAGAGCAGTGGGTAAATGGAATTTGATTTTGTGGCTGACAATCCTTCTTTAACCGGTTCGGCCTATCTGGACGAGCTTTCTCGTCCAGATAGGCACTGCTGCTTTGCTTGCGTGGTGTGCGCGATCGGGCGCGCGCCCGCACCCGCCGCCCCCTGCTAGCCCCCCGATCAGTGAATGGGAATATAATTCCCATTCACCGATCTAACTTCCCTGCAGAAATACCGACGCTTTCTATCCAGAGAGCGCAGTATTTCTGTCCCCAGGAAACTTCTGCTCAGCATTTTAGTTCCTGGATGCAAGATCGTTCGCATCCAGGACTTTTTTCACTGTGGCCATCTTGTGGCCAAATAGTAAACTGCACCCACATACATTTTTAATTAAAGAATTATAATATTTTACATTTAAAATAGGCAGTTTCCCTCCCACACCAAAAATTACCCACATACATTTTTTATAAAAAAAAAAAAAATACAATTAAAAAAAAAAAAAACATAAATAGTTACCCAAGCGTCTGAACTTTTTAAATATGCACGTCAAGAGAGTATGTTATTATAGTATTTAAAATTATAAGCTTATAAATAGTGATGGACGCAAATTGAAAAAATGCACCTTTATTTCTAAATGAAATATCGGCACCATAAATTGTGATAGGGACATCATTTAAACGGTGTAATAACCGGGACAGATGGGCAAATAAAATACATGAGTTTTAATTACGGTAGCATGTATTAATTTCAAACTGTAATGGCCAAAAACTGAGAAATAATGATTTTTCTTCATTTCTTTCTTAATCTTCCTGTTAAAATGGATTTAGAAAAAAATAAATCTTAGCAAAATGTACAACCCAAAGAAAGCCTAATTAGTGGAGGACAAAACAAGATATAGATCAATTCATTGTGATAAGTAGAAATAGAGTTATAGGCGAATGAATGGGAGGTGAACGTTGCTCGGATGCATAAGATTTTCGGCACTGCGGCGCTGAACCGGATAAGGGAAGAGTAAGGATGGGTAATGAGATGTTAATGATTACAAATATTGTATTCATTTTATGCAAATGTAGGTATCTTGGAAATGGACCAATCCAATGCAGTCATTTTGTGTTCCATTTTCAAGCTGCATTAGTACTCAGCAGATTTTGGAATCATTCCTCCTTTCATTGACCATTCCTCATAAAGGGGGTTAAAAAACAGGAAACCAGCTTCAGCTGAAATATAATGAAATGTAGCTCAGTATAAGGACTTGACTGACATGTTATTAAAAACATAACAGAAGAAGAGATTATTAAATGAGTCTGTGTCAGACAGCAGCCCTGAGACTGAACCACACAGTGACGGGGTAAGAGCGATGTCACCCGACGTGCTCAGCGATGTCACTTCCCTGCACGGCTGTCTCACATACAATGACATTTACTGCATTGTGGGGAAAGCGGTCAGCACAACTGTCTCCTCTCTGTAAGAATCGGTAGCTGCATCATTTATGATAGGCTATGACTATGGTAGGACATGATGGTGGGCATACACGGTTCGTTTTTTCCGCTCGATTTTCCCGCTTGATCAGGGATGGCCAACTTCGCTACGCTGGAACTACGTGTAGATTTACGCAATTACGCTACGCAAACTACAGCTTCGAAATCAAAAGATTCGCTACGTATGCATTTCACGTTAAAATACGAAATGACGCGAAGTGTGAAGCGTAGTGTATGCGGACGCTTATGCCCTTATGCGGAAAAATGTCCTCATTAATCCGCCAAATATGCGCATGTGTGAACTCTTATATGCATACATTCCACCTTCCAATGCAGAATTGTATATGCATAGAAGGGCAATAATATCTCTGGGCATGCGCAAGCAAAAACAATGATCTGTACGCAAAAAATTGACGCGTTTAACGCACTCGTAGTTGACTTCGCAATACACACGTCAACTACGGTAGCGGGCGAAGCTGCGCATAGCGGTACTACGGCTACATGTAAATGTGTAAGCGTAGTTTTGAAACTTCGCCTACGAACTACGATGGGTAGATGCGGAATTGCGACGCGTAGATTCGCACTGGTGTAGTGTACGAGCAACACTACGCTCAATTATCTTATCTTCCGCTCATTTTTCTTATCTTTTTCCATTCACTTTTATCAAGATTCGAGCAGCAAAACGATCGAACGGGAGATCGGATATGTCGGAAATTATCTATCTAACCATCAAATCACCTCAAAAACGAAACATGTATTCCCAGCATGAGACGACTATGACTATGGTAGTATTAGAGTGTGAGCTCCTCTGAGGACAGTCAGTGACATGACTATGTACTCTGTAATGTGCTGCAGAAGATGTCAGTGCTATATAAATACATGATAACATGGCAGGACATTAGACTATGACTATGGTAGGATTAGATTGTGAGCTCCTCTGAGGACAGTCAGTGGCATGACTATGTACTCAGTAATGTACTGCAGAAGATGTCAGTGCTATATAAATACATGATAACATGGCAGGACATTAGACTATGACTATGGTAGGATTAGAGTGTGAGCTCCTCTGAGGACAGTCAGTGACATGACTATGCACTCTGTAATGCGCTGCAGAAGATGTCAGTGCTATATAAATACATAATAATAATATGGTAGGACATTAAACTATGACTATGGTAGGATTAGAGTGTGAGCTCCTCTGAGGACAGTCAGTGACATGACTATGTACTCTGTAATGTGCTGCAGAAGATGTCAGTGCTATAAAAATAAATAATAATAATAATAATAATAATATGGTAGGACATTACACTATGACTATGGTAGGATTAGAGTGTGATCTCCTCTGAGGACAGTCAGTGACATGACTATGTACTCTGTAATGTGCTGCAGGAGATGTCAGTGCTATATAAATACATAATAATAATATTATGTTGGGACATTAGACTATGACTATGGTAGGATTAGATTGTGATCTCCTCTGAGGACAGTCAGTGACATGATCATGTACTCTGTAATGTGCTGCAGGAGATGTCAGTGCTATATAAATACATAATAATAATAATAATAATATGGTAGGACATTAGGCTATGACTATGGTAGGATTAGAGTGTGAGCTCCTCTGAGGACAGTCAGTGACATGACTATATACTCTGTACAGTGCTGCAGAAGATGTCAGTGCTATATAAATACATAATAATAATATGGTAGGACATTAGACTAGGACTATGGTAGGATTAGATTGTGAGCTCCTCTGAGGACAGTCAGTGACATGACTATGTACTCTGTAAAGTGCTGCAGGAGATGTCAGTGCTATATAAATACATAATAATAATAATAATATGGTAGGACATTAGACTAGGACTATGGTAGGATTAGATTGTAAGCTCCTCTGAGGACAGTCAGTGACATGACTGTGTACTCTGTAATGTGCTGCAGAAGGTGTCAGTGCTATATAAATACATAATAATAATATGGTAGGACATTAGGCTATGACTATGGTAGGATTAGAGTGTGAGCTCCTCTGAGGACAGCCAGTGACATGACTATGTACTCTGTAATGTGCTGCAGAAGATGTCAGTGCTATATAAATACATAATAATAATATGGTAGGACATTAGACTATGACTATGGCAGGATTAGAGTGTGAGCTCCTCTGAGGACAGTCAGTGACATGACTATGTACTCTGTAAAGTGCTGCAGAAGGTGTCAGTGCTATATAAATACATAATAATAATAATATGGTAGGACATTAGACTATGCCTATAGTAGGATTAGTGTGAGCTCCTCTGAGGACAGTCAGTGACATGACTATGTACTCTGTACAGTGCTGCAGGAGATGTCAGTGCTATATAAATACATAATAATATGGTAGGACATTAGACTATGACTATGGTAGGATTAGATTGTGAGCTCCTCTGGGGACAGTCAGTGACATGACTATGTACTCTGTAATGTGCTGCAGAAGATGTCAGTGCTATATAAATACATAATAATAATAATATGGTAGGAAATTAGACTATGACTATGGTAGGATTAGAGTGTGAGCTCCTCTGAGGACAGTCAGTGACATGACTATGTACTCTGTAAAGTGCTGCAGAAGATGTCAGTGCTATATAAATACATAATAATAATATGGTAGGACATTACACTATGACTATGGTAGGATTAGAGTGTGAGCTCCTCTGAGGACAGTCAGTGACATGACTATGTACTCTGTTATGTGCTGCAGAAGATGTCAGTGCTATATAAATACATAATAATAATATGGTAGGACATTAGACTATGACTATGGTAGGATTAGATTGTGAGCTCCTCTGAGGACAGTCAGTGACATGACTATGTACTCTGTAATGTGCTGCAGGAGATGTCAGTGCTATATAAATACATAATAATAATATGGTAGGGCATTAGACTATGGCTATGGTAGGATTAGAGTGTGAGCTCCTCTGAGGACAGTCAGTGACATGACTATGTACTCTGTAATGTGCTGCAGAAGATGTCAGTGCTATATAAATACATAATAATAATATGGTAGGACATTAGACTATGACTATGGTAGGATTAGAGTGTGAGCTCCTCTGAGGACAGTCAGTGGCATGACTATGTATTCTGTAATGTGCTGCAGAAGATGTCATTGCTATATAAATACATAATAATATGGTAGGACATTAGAATATGACTATGGTAGGATTAGAGTGTGAGCTCCTCTGAGGACAGTCAGTAACATGACTATGCACTCTGTACAGTGCTGCAGGAGATGTCAGTGCTATATAAATACATAATAATAATATGGTAGGACATTAGACTATTATGGTAGGATTAGATTGTGAGCTCCTCTGAGGACAGTCAGTGACATGACTATGTACTCTGTAATGTGCTGCAGAAGATGTCAGTGCTGTATAAATACATAATAATAATATGGTAGGACATTAGACTATGACTATGGTAGGATTAGAGTGTGAGCTCCTCTGAGGACAGTCAGTGACATGACTATGTACTCTGTAATGTGCTGCAGGAGATGTCAGAGCTATATAAATACATAATAATAATATGGTAGGACATTAGACTATGACTATGGTAGGATTAGATTGTGATCTCCTCTGAGGACAGTCAGTGACATGACTATGTACTCTTTACAGTGCTGCAGGAGATGTCAGTGCTTGTATAAATGTAGAATAGTAATAATATTAGTAATATTGTTTGATTTGGCCATAATCTTTAGTAGTAGCCTATGTGTATGAGCTTTGTTGGATTACAGGAGAGGTTTTCATATTCCTATTCATGCTCAGAAATCCAGAGGATCAGCTATGTTGCTGTATATTTATAAACAAGGGATTTTAGCTATGAATATGAAATGCTTACAGCAGCTACTGCTGTCTAGAAGATAATGCAAATACACAAAATCTGCATGTCTAAAATGGCTTGTGAGTTCTGTGGAAAGCCGGCGTTGTGAGGAGACAGCGGAAAAGCGTCTCAGGAATTCTGGGATATGAGAGATGTGAGCGACTCTGCTTTCTCATTGCCTATGTCACTACTGATGAGATTTCTTGTCACTTTGTGTTACCGTGACAGCTGCCATCGCCACAGGAAATAAACATCACCAACATCACCCGGGCAGCAGTAAGGAAATATTGTAACGGTGAAATGGTGAATGGTTATTACTATTTTGGGTTTTTCTATAACGCCAACATTTTCCACAGCGCTGTACAGAGTATATTGTCTTGTCACTAAACTGTCCCTGAGAGGGGCTCACAATCTAATCCCTACACTAGTTGTATGTCCATCATAGTCTAGGGCCAATTTGGGGGGAAGCCAGTTAACTTATCAGTATGTTTTTGGGATGTGGAAGAAAACTGGAGTGCCCGGAGGAAACCCACACAGACACGAGGAGAACATACAAACTCCATGCAGATAGTGCCCTGGCACTTTGACTTTGCGTAATCCATTTGTAAATTTCATGTTACATGAAATGATTAACCCGACCCGGAAGTCTTAAATTACTTTTTGCATAAATTGCGAAAGAGTTTGCGCAAACCAAAAGGGTTAGGGGAGTTGGGGGAAAAGGTTGAAGAAGTAAAAAAAAATTTTTTCAGAAAGACTGTGTAGTATTTGAGAAAAGAAATGTCAAAAAAATGTTTTTTAGACTCAATAAAATGACATTTTGTTGCATTACACTTTAAAATATATACCGATTTCCAAGTTCTGCATATTTATATTATACAGGACACCGGAGGTGGGGAAGAACTCTTTGTGCACGGTATGTACAAGGGCTTTGGGGGAGACATTGCTGCCCCTCTCTTCCAGAGCCCCTCCAAATCAAAGACTATGTAGGCTGGTATAGCTTAGGGGGCAGAACCCCACCCAATTCGGGCTCAGAATTCTGGCTCACCTGCATAGGGGACAAAATCACTCTCCAACCTCTGCATTGGTGCAGCCCCTGATGTATGATGTCAGAGGGAGTGTGTCCTTATTCATTACTACTACCTACAGCTGCAGCAAAGAACTAAGAACCCATCATGGTCATACCAGGCTTCATTTTTTATCCCCCCAGCATGGTCTGATCTGTGGAGGTGCATCCTGGTATTTTCATTTTGAAACAAAATAGCCGATCCACGTGAATAATGGCAATCGGTATAGGAAACCCGCCTCTGTTTCTGAAGACCGGCTGCTACAGACGGCAGACTCTGAAGCCATGGAGATTTCTCCGGCAAACTCTTGCTCTAGCCGGGGATTTGGTGGGATAAACCATAACGTGAAGTACACAACACACACACGGAGGACACAGACTCTGATGATCTCGGGTAACGGTAATGTTAGTGATTCGCGGATGAGCCGGTGATCCCGGCAGCTGTCAGGTTTATGTTAATGTAATGGATGTATATTCTGCCGAGCTGAATAGGAATCCTTGGGGAAGAGAGCCCCCTCCACAAGCTTTTCATGTGTTCCCCCGAGGCGAGAACTGTCTATCAGGATTCGTACAGTAACCGTCCCTGCGGCCCGCTCTGCATTTTTATAAACAGACTTGCCTCGCTCAGCGCCATCGCCACCAGAGGCCTCCCACTAACAGCACGAAATAAAAAGTGTTTAACCGCTTAGCTGGGATGTTTACTGAAAAAATTACATCACATTAAAAACACACATTCCAGCATTAGCCAATGGTATGCGAAAAACCTGAGATTGGAGGCAAAGGCCATGGTCTAGGGCACCAGGAAGCGAGAGGCGGGCAGTCCCTGGCACACAGGAAGTTACATTGCTAAAAATGTAAATGGCAGCAGTCATAGACCTGGTCCGCGGCAGTGAAGGACATTACAGGACAGGGGAGAACAGCACAGGACAGTGGGAGAACAGCACAGGACAGGGGGAGAACAGCACAGGCAGGGGGAGAACAGCACAGGATACGGGGAGAACAGCACAGGACGAGGGAGCCACAGGAACTAACGGCTGCTGGTGGGGCGGTGGCATTGGTGACAGTGGGCCTTGGGCAGTAAAATGTACAAATGTGGCCCTGAATAACAAGTACATCTTTTAAAAGAGAGCAAAAGGCAAAAATTCAGCCATCCTATGTAATAAAACCCCAACTGTCCCTGCGTAATCCTGTCGTTGTGCCTGTGGTTTCTTGCTACTGCGCATGTGGGCAGCACGGACAGTCGTTGGGACAGGAAACCGGGGCCAGGAAGCCGGGTGAACAGGCGCGCGAGGCAGGCGGGTGCGAGCGCATGCACGCTGACTGGCGACGGTAGAGAGAGAGACCTAGAGCCTGTTTTTAAGCACTTCAGGACCAAATGAATTTTCACATATCAGTACTGCTCCCATTCATTTGCCAATAACTTTATTACTACTAATCACATCTAAATGATCTATATATTGTTTTTTTCAGGACAAATTAGACTTTTAGTGTGTGATAATTTTGTTTAGTAATTACCTTATTTTCAATGCATTTTAAAGGGAAAAGTAGAGAAAAAAACAAACTGAAAAACACACTATTTCTCCATTTGCATCTATTATAGCTTTACAATAAACAGTGCTAACTGTAAGTTAAACCCACAAATTGTATTTGCTTATTCATCCTGGTTATAACAACATTTAGATTATGTTCCTAGCACAACGTATGGTGACAATATTGTACTTGAAAATAAAGGTGTCTTTTTTCCATTTTTCGTTTTTGTTTTCTCATTGTACACTATTGATGATTACAAGACCTTATTTGCAAAAATAACAGTAGAATACCCTTATGGCATACATATTTAAAAAGCCAAGTTTCTAAGGTAACGTTACATGTTGTTTCTTTCATTTTCTGTCACTTTGTTTTTATTTTACAAGTCTTTTATTTTGGCACAGAATATGCAAAAATGTAATTGCCTTTGATTCAGTTTGCGACTAAAAAGAATACATGAGACATGGGCCTCAACCCCAAAACTTTCTCAATTCTATTCTACTACTTATCACGGTGAAAATGTTACTACATATGTCTCTTGTAGTTTTGCTAAAACTTTCCCAAATTTGATCATAATTTAGAAAACTTTTTATGTTGGATTGAGTTTGTCCGTACCTATTTTTTAGGTGATGTGTGTCCAAGCTTTAAAGAGAAACTCCGACCAAGAATTTAACTTTATCCCAATCAGTAGCTGATACCCCCCTTTTACATGAGAAATCTATTCCTTTTCACAAACAGACCATCAGGGGGCGCTGTATGACTGATATTGTGGTGAAACCCCTCCCACAAGAAACTCTGAGGACCGTGGTACTCCTGGCAGTTTCCAGTCTGTGAACCTTGCTGCATTGTGGGAAATAGCTGTTTACAGCTGTTTCTAACTGCCAAAAAACCATGCAGCAGCTACATCACCTGCCAACAGTAAAATATCACCATGTAATAAATGTCAGAATGTAAATCAGGGATTTAAAGGATTTTACAATGGGCAAACACTGACTAAATCATTTCTACATTATTATTGTAAAAATCAAGCACTTTTTTATTACATTATTTTCACTGGAGTTCCTCTTTAAGACACACCAAAATGTATTCTACAACTCGTCTCGGTTAAAAATGATACCACATGTACATTTAGTAACACACTGATGGTGAACTCTCCACAAATACACTGGACGTTTATACAAGTCCAGTTGTCATTAAGAAGTTAAAGGGGCTTAGGTCTACTAGTTGATCTATAATTCTCTACATAGGTTCTTTATGCTGTCAACCTCCTTAGCGGTAACCCCGTGCTACATTCGGAGTAGCCGCCGTAGAGGATCACATGGCCCCGGGACTTTAAAAAAATAAATAAATGGTGCAATATGCTTTAGCTAGCGGTTCGCTAGCTAAGCGTATGCACAAAGTTGCTCCGGTCCCCCGGGATCGCCCGTAATAGCCGCCGGTATACGTACCCCCCAGCGTTCCCCTGCCAGCGCAGCCGCCCAATCGGCTCCAGGCTTCGCGATGACGGCGAACGGGATTGCGGCTGACGTCATAACGTCATCTCCGATCGTCGCCATGGCAACGCCGGAAGCCGATCAGGAAACTGCGCTTTACATGGGATCGTGGCGAGGTATGTATAGCCGGCGGCGATCGGCGGGCATGGGGGGGACCAAAGCAACCTAATGCATGCGCTTAGCTAGCAAAATGCTAGCTAAAGCGTTCAAAAACATTTTGGGTGCCAAAAAACCTCCCGGCGGACGCAGCGTCGGAATGAAACTGCGTACCGCCAAGGGGGTTAAAGCACACCAAAAGTGAAAGGCATATGGAAGCTGCCATGTTTATTTCCTTTGCAGATTGCCGGGCTGTCCTACTGATCCTCTGTCTCTAGTACGTTTTTAGCCATACACCCTGAACAAGCATGCAGATAAGGTTTGGTTAGGTTTAGGCATCAGTGGGGGGTTGGTCAGGCATCATTGTGGAGCGTAAGTTAGGCTTATGCAGCGATGTGTGTGTTGGGGGACATTTAGGGTTAGGCATTGGGGAGGGGGTGAGTTAGGGTTAGGTCCCTTACCCACATGCTGCACTTTCCGCTGTGCTTACTGAAGGGACATTACAAGTGCATAGATTGAAGTCCTCACCCGTGCGTTGCCATTAGTATCAGAATAATCACTGTACAATAGTAAAATATCTATTCATTTACCGATGTTCTACTATTCCAGCACCCAACTTGCCGACGCTCAAATTTCCCCGACACCTTTTCGCATGTATGCCGCCGCAGGTGCTACTTCTTCGTTTTTTAACATGCTGCCTCTACTCCTCCCACCTGCATGGAATCCCCCAGAGACTTTGATGCCGGTGGCAATGAACAGTCTGTGGAATTGTTTCAGCATTCCATGTTATGGCTGGTGATGGAGGAGTCCAAACAACAAGAGGTAGGAGGCAAAGACATACAGTGCACTGATGCCAAACCCTCACTGTCCCCTCTGGAGGAGGACGAGGTCTGGCGAAAGAAGGGAGAGCATGAGGAGTGAGAGTTTACCATCTGCCCTCCACAAGCGTTCCAAACGCACGGCCATCCGTGTTTCATAATGTGAACGTGGCTTAAAGATCACAAGCATTAGGAACCTAATTAATTAATCAGTAGAGGGCTGGCTTGGCCAAGAGAAGGGCCCAGTGGCTGGAGCTTGCAGAAATGGACCAGAGGTGTTTGCTTGTCCTGCTGCAGGTTGATAGGATACTGAGATTCCCTTGGGAAGGGGGGGGGGGAAGTCATTTTATCATCAATTCTTCTGAGGACAGCCAGTGACATGACTATGTACTCTGTAATGTGCTGCAGAAGATGTCAGTGCTATATAAATACATAATAATAATATGGTACGACATTAGACTATGACTATGGTGGGATCAGAGTGTGAGCTCCTCTGAGGACAATCAGTGACATGACTATGTACTCTGTAATGTGCTGCAGGAGATGTCAGTGCTATATAAATACATAATAATAATATGGTAGGGCATTAGGCTATGACTATGGTAAGATTAGAGTGTGAGCTCCTCTGAGGACAGTCAGTGACATGACTATTTACTCTGTAATGTGCTGCAGGAGATGTCAGTGCTATATAAATACATAATAATAATATGGTAGGACATTAGAATATGACTATGGTAGGGATTACATTGTGAGCTCCTCTGAGGACAGTCAGTGACCTGACTATGTACTCTGTAATGTGCTGCAGAAGATGTCAGTACTGTATAAATACATAATAATAATATGGTAGGACATTACACTATGACTATGGTAGGATTAGAGTGTGAGCTCCTCTGAGGACAGTCAGTGACATGACTATATACTCTGTAATGTGCTGCAGAAGATGTCAGTGCTATATAAATACAATAAATACATAATAATAATATGGTGGGACATTATACTATGACTATGGTAGGATTAGATTGTGAGCTCCTCTGAGGACAGTCAGTGACATGACTATGTACTCAGTAAAGTGCTGCAAAAGAGGTCAGTGCTATATAAATACATAATAACTAGCCAACCCGCGTCGTAGCATACGCCGCATCTATCTATCTAATAGAGTACGTGCCTCAACCTTGAAGCAAGAAGAAGTAGGCTTTCCATGAGAAAATATATGCGTGCTCAAACACCAAGTTTAACCCTAGCAAGTCTGGCTTTGCAAATCCGGCCTAATTGGCTATTCATGAGGCAATGCTCATGCAAATATGCATTTGCTTTCGCATGCCAAACTATGCAGGGTCCAAAAACCAATACCGCAAAGAGATCGCCCTGCGGGTATTAGTTCATGCTACTTTAGCACTATCCAGGACCGCCACGGGGAGGATTCCGAATGCCCCCATACAACCGGGGGACTGCGGGGTCCCAGGCTCTCTTACTGCCTGGGAACCACAGCGGCACCCCGGAGGGGGAGGCTGGGTGGCGCAGCTGCACCCCCCCCCCCCAAGTGTGGTCAGCGCCGGGGAGAGCCATCCGCACCCACCTCCCAATATTAAAAACAGGCACTTACCTTAACGTCCATTGCGTTCTGCAACATGCACATTAAGATGTGGAATGCATTGCCACAGGAAGTCGTTATGGCAAACTCTATACCTGCATTTAAAGGGGGCTTAGATGCTTTCCTTGCGTTGAAAGACATCCATGGCTACAATTACTAGGTAATGCCTAATGATGTTGATCCAGGGATTTTATCTGATTGCCATCTGGAGTCGGGAAGGAATTTTTCCCTTTAGGGGCTAATTGGACCATGCCTTGTAAGGGTTTTTTCGCCTTCCTCTGGATCAACAGGGATATGTGAGGGAGCAGGCTGGTGTTGTACTTTATACTGGTTGAACTCGATGGACGTATGTCTTTTTTCAACCAAAATAACTATGTAACTATGTAACTTGGGGGCACCACATGAGAAAGGAGTGAAGCATGGGTCACCCCGAGCTTTAGAGCTCAGGGCTGGCTCACATACAACACTCCGGGGTGGGGGGAGGACAGGCGCAGACAACTCACTCCAGGGCTCACACCACCAGAGCAAGCCATCCACCACCTGCCTCCAAAGGATACAACTGCAAAAAATGCTTTCCATGAGAAAAAATTTGCGTGCTCAAACACCAAGTTTAACCCTAGCAAGTCTGGCTTTCCAAATCTGGCCTAATTGGCTATTCATGAGGCAATGCTCATGCAAATATGCATTTGCTTTCGCATGCCAAACTATGCAGGGTCAAAAAACCAATACTGCAAAGTGCTCTCTCGCTGCCTGAAAACCACAGCGGCACCCTGGAGTGGGAGGCTGGGGAGCGCTGGGGAGAGCCGTCCGCACCCACCTCCTAATATTAAAAACAGCCACTTACCTTAACGTCCATTGGGTTCTGCTACATGCGCATTAATTTTCTCATGGAAAGCATTTTGTGCAGTTTGTATCCTTTGGAGGCAGGTGGTGGATGGCTTGCTCCGGTGGTGTGAACCCTGGAGTGAGTGCGCCTGTCCTTCCCCCCCCCCCTCTCTCTGGAGTGCTGTATGTGAGCCAGCCCTGAGCTCTAAAGCTCGGGGTGACCCATGCTTCTCTCCTTTCTCATGTGGTGCCCCCAAATTAATGCGCATGTAGCAGAACGCAATGGACGTTAAGGTAAGTGCCTGTTTTTAATATTGGGAGGTGGGTGCAGACGGCTCTCCCCGGCGCTGGCCACACTTGGGTGGGGGGGCCGTCCACGCCACCCAGCCTCCCCCTCCGGGGTGCCGCTGTGGTTTCCAGGCAGTGAGAGAGCCTGGGACCCTGCGGTCCCCCCAGTTGTATAAAAAGGGGGCATTGGGAATCCTACCCGTGGCGCTCCTGGAGGCCTGGAGCACTCTAAAAATTGCTAGCAGATCCGCAAAATGCTAGCAGATTTTGAAACGCTTTTTCTTATTTTTCTGTAGCATTTCACCTAGCATTTTGCGGTTTTGTAAAGCGTTTTTGGTGTAGTAGATTTCATATATTGTTACAGTAAAGCTGTTACTGAACAGCTTTTGTAACAAAAACGCCTGCAAAACCGCTCTGAACTGCCGTTTTTCAGAGCGGTTTGCGTTTTTCCTATACTTTACATTGGAGGCAGAAACGCCTCCGCAATCCAAAAAATGCCTCACCTCGGGAGTATGCGTTTCAGCAAAACGCCTCCCGCTCTGGTGTGCACCAGCCCATTGAAATACATTACCCAAGCGTATCCGCAGCCGCAAGTGGATCGCAAAACGCTGACGAACTGCTCTGGTGTGCACTAAGCCGGATAGTGCTAATGTAGCATGTAGCAGGGTGACTGCTTTGTGGTATTGGTTTGTGCATGCATTTGCATGAGCATTGCCTCATGAATAGCCAATTAGGCCAGATTTGCAATGTCAGACTTGCTAGGGTAAGGCCTCTTTTCCATGGACTGTGAATAGGCAGTGAAATGGCTCTCAAACTCTCACAACTGCTCACTGCTGCCTGGTAACTGCTCACTGCTGCCTGGTAACTGCTCGCTGCTGCCTGGTAACTGCTTGCTGCTGCCTGGTAACTGCTTGCTGCTGCCTGGTAACTGCTTGCTGCTGCCTGGTAACTGCTTGCTGCTGCCTGGTAACTGCTTGCTGCTGCCTGGTATCTGCTCACTGCTGCCTGGTAACTGCTTGTTGCTGCCTGGTAACTGCTTGCTGCTGCCTGGTATCTGCTCACTGCTGCCTGGTAACTGCTTGTTGCTGCCTGGTATCTGCTCACTGCTGCCTGGTAACTGCTTGCTGCTGCCTGGTAACTGCTTGTTGCTGCCTGGTATCTGTTCACTGCTGCCTGGTAACTGCTTGTTGCTGCCTGGTATCTGCTCACTGCTGCCTGGTATCTGCTCACTGCTGCCTGGTAACTGCTTGCTGCTGCCTGATAACTGCTTGTTGCTGCCTGGTAACTGCTTGTTGCTGCCTGGTAACTGCTTGCTGCTTCCTGGTATCTGCTCACTGCTGCCTGGTAACTGCTTGCTGCTGCCTGGTAACTGCTTGTTGCTGCCTGGTATCTGTTCACTGCTGCCTGGTAACTGCTTGTTGCTGCCTGGTATCTGCTCACTGCTGCCTGGTATCTGCTCACTGCTGCCTGGTAACTGCTTGCTGCTGCCTGATAACTGCTTGTTGCTGCCTGGTAACTGCTTGTTGCTGCCTGGTAACTGCTTGCTGCTTCCTGGTATCTGCTCACTGCTGCCTGATAACTGCTTGCTGCTGCCTGGTAACTGCTTGTTGCTGCCTGGTATCTGCTCACTGCTGCCTGGTAACTGCTTGCTGAGCACACAGCTCAACAGTCCGTGGAAAAGAGGCCTTAAACTTGGTGTTTGATTTGAGCACGCATAAATTTTCTCATGCAAAGTACTTCTTCTTCTTGTTTGAAGGTTGAGGCACTTAGTCTATTATATATATATAGATAATATGGTAGGACATTAGACTATGACTACGGTAGGATTAGAGTGTGAGCTCCTCTGAGGACAGTCAGTGACATGACTATGTACTCTGTAATGTGCTGCAGAAGATGTCAGTGCTATATAAATACATAATAATAATATGGGAGGACATTAGACTATGACTATGGTAGGATTAGAGTGTGAGCTCCTCTGAGGACAGTCAGTGACATGACTATGTACTCTGTAATGTGCTGCAGAAGATGTCAGTGCTATATAAATACATAATAATAATACTGTAAATATAATTGTATAGTTCCTGCTGTTGGTTTTATGGCTTTAGGGCTTACAGATATTATTTAGGTTGCTTTTGCTTTAAAACATATATTATCCGATGATTAAATCATAGTGCTCTAGGTAGAAGAAACACTCACCTTTATATGATTGTGTTTGAATAACTAGAGTAGATACTGCAGGCAACACTTTACCGTTCCTGTTCCCAGCGCACATTAATCACCGCCTCATTTCCCTGCAATCTTACACATAATCAGTCGTAGTGATGCTGCACACTGCGATCCTACCTCCCCGGGTAGTTCAAATACCTCCAACAACTCAATCAAACAAAGGTTGCCATAGCCAGGGGCGGACATACGGCCGTGCAGGCCGTGCCGCCGCACGAGGGCCCCTGAAGTTCCGTTTTCTTCAGGGGCCCATTAAGAATTTATTTATTTTTTTTTTATATTTTTTTTTTTTTATTATTTTATTCCCGGGGGGCCCCCCGACTCCTATCCTCCCTCCCTCCCTCACCTCGGGGGGCCCCCTCCCGATATGCGCGGCGGGAGAGCGAGCGAGCGGCAAATGCAGGAAGGGCTCTCCAGGCATCCGCTAGAGGCCCAGCCGCTTGGTCTCCAATATGTCTCCAGTTGGAGACATATTGGAGACTCAGCGGCTGGGCCTCTAGCGGATGCCTGGAGAGCCCTGAAGACTTCCTGCATTTGCCGCTCGCTCTCCCGCCGCGCATATCAGGAGGGAGCCCCCCGAGGTAAGGAAGGGAGGGAGGGAGGATAGGAGTCGGGCCCCCCACCCGGATAGCTACCCACCCGGCTACCTAACCACCTACCCACCCGGCTACCTACCTACCCACCCACCAGGCTTCCTACCTACCCACCCGACTACCTAACCACCCACCAGGCTTCCTACCTACCTACCCACCCGGCTACCTACCCACCCACCAGGCTTCCTACCTAACCACCCACCCAACTACCTAACCACCCACCCGGCTACCTACCCACCCGGCTACCTACCCACCCACCAGGCTTCCTACCTAACCACCCACTCAACTACCTAACCACCCACCCGGCTACCTACCCACCCGGCTACCTACCCACCCGGCTACCTACCTACCTACCCGGCTACCTACCTAACCACCCACCCGGCTACCTACCTAACCACCCACCCGGCTACCTACCGGGCTAGTTACCAACCCACCCACCCGGCTACCCGGCTACCTACCTAACCACCCACCCGGCTAC